>NC_068298.1:25423467-25735810 GCF_025860055.1 Xyrauchen texanus | reverse complement strand
GAAAAAAAAATACATTTATTTTTAATGAATATTGGTGGCACAGCATATTTATATTGGTGTGACAATAAATTATAATGGAAGGTTGTTTTGATTCAAATTAGCCTATGCATGTATATAAAAAAGAGGTAGCGAGGAGGGCTTTCAACCCAAACCTTGGGGTAAAATGCCTCCAAAGGGGTTAAACACTAAAATATGCAGGGTTATTTTTTTCAGCTCAAACACTGGTTTGAGCCTTTGGGTCACTTTACTCAAATATACTGCAAATATACTCACCTAAAGGATTATTAGGAACACCATACTAATACTGTGTTTGACCCCCTTTCACATTCAGAACTGCCTTAATTCTACGTGGCATTGATTCAACAAGGTGCTGAAACCATTCTTTAGAAATGTTGGCCCATATTGATAGGATAGCATCTTGCAGTTGATGGAGATCTATGGGATGCATCAGGGCACAGCTCCGTTCCACCACATCCCAAAGATGCTCTATTGGGTTGAGATCTGGTGACTGTGGGGGCCATTTTAGTACAGTGAACTCATTGTCATGTTCAAGAAACAAATTTGAAATGATTCAAGCTTTGTGACATGGTGCATTATCCTGCTGGAAGTAGCCATCAGAGGATGGGTACATGGTGGCCATAAAGGGATGGACATGGTCAGAAACAATGCTCAGGTAGGCCGTGGCATTTAAACGATGCCCAGTTGACACTAAGGGGCCTAAAGTGTGCCAAGAAAACATCCCCCACACCATTACACCACCACCACCAGCCTGCACAGTGGTAACAAGGCATGATGGATCCATGTTCTCATTCTGTTTACACCAAATTCTGACTCTACCATCTGAATGTCTCAACAGAAATTGAGACTCATCAGACCAGGCAACATTTTTCCAGTCTTCAACTGTCCAATTTTGGTGAGCTCTTGCAAATTGTAGCCTCTTTTTCCTATTTGTAGTGGAGATGAGTGGTACCGGTGGGATCTTCTGCTGTTGTAGCCCATCTGCCTCAAGGTTGTGCGTGTTGTGGCTTCACAAATGCTTTGCTGCATACCTCGGTTGTAACGAGTGGTTATTTCAGGCAAAGTTGCTCTTCTATCAGCTTGAATCAGTCGGCCCATTCTCCTCTGACCTCTAGCATCAACAAGGCATTTTCAGCCCACAGGACTGCCGCATACTGGATGTTTTTCCCTTTTCACACCATTCTTTGTAAACCCTAGAAATGGTTGTGCGTGAAAATCCCAGTAACTGAGCAGATTGTGAAATACTCAGACCGGCCCGTCTGGCACCAACAACCATGCCACGCTCAAAATTGCTTAAATCACCTTTCTTTCCCATTCTGACATTCAGTTTGGAGTTCAGGAGATTGTCTTGACCAGGACCACACCCCTAAATACATTGAAGCAACTGCCATGTGATTGGTTGATTAGATAATTGCATTAATGAGAAATTGAACAGGTGTTCCTAATAATCCTTTAGGTGAGTGTACATTTGAGACAGTGAGATGCTTTTTTGAGTTACACATTCATATTCATTTAAAATAACAACTTCAGGAAAGAGTTTACCATTTACTGTTCATTTCAATCAAATTTTGCAGTTTATATCACCTCAGGTTTCCCAAACTCTTAATAAATGTTCTTTATTGGCATGGATGGTTCCATGAAGAACCTTTAAAATCCATAGAACTTTTCCAATGCACAAAAGTTTCTTTGTAATGGAAAAGGGTCCTTTAGACAATAAAAGGTTTTCACTGAAAAGTTCTTTAGGGAACCAACATATTTCTTCTTCTATGGCATCGCTGCCAAAAAACTCTATTTGGAACCTCTTCTTGGTGTATAAAAAAAATGAATCTTATTGTGATTGGATCTGTCCATGTGAGCCCACTTCAAACATGTTTCATAACAAATCTAGTCGCCCCAATTAAGAAAAACAATTTGATTTATGAGGGTCTTTAGTCCCTGCAACAGGGGAGCTTTTTACCCCAAACACTATCCTTACACTTAATGGACAGTTGTTAAAAACGTTTGACTGGATCACCTTGAACAAAGCTGAAAATTACAAAATAATATTTTGTCTCTAAATTAATTAGATAATTTCAGGAATTTTCATTAGCAATGTAAATTTGCAACATTTAATTATTTTTAAATATTAGATTAAATTACCTCAAAATCTACCTTTAGACATAACATTTGATGATCTCATAGATCAGGTAAATTTTGCAGTGCATAGTGACAAACAAGTGTTTAGAAAATTGCTGCGATATTTTGTGTTGATATTTAGTGGTTTGGGAAAAAATAAAGTTCAGAGTGCCTTTTTTCCCCCTGGGGGCCTTGAACCTCCTTGTACACAGTCCCAAGACATGCAAGTCAAGTGAATTGGATTTAAATTGCCCATACTGTGTTAGTGAGTTTATTTGTTTGTGTTAGCCCTGTGATGCCTTCAGGCCAAGACAGCTGGATTAGTCTCCAGCACTACCTGCAACCCTGCATAGGATAAGCAGCTATAGAAATTGGACGGGTGGATATAGATATGAAGCCTATTCTAGTGCCATTAAAGAGTTAGTTCACCCAAAATTCTCTGATGACATACTCACCCTCATGCCATCCCAGATGTGTATGATTTTCTTTCTTCTGCAGAACACAAATTAAGATATTTAGGAGAATATTTAAGCTCTGTAGGTCCATACAATTCAAATGAGAGGAGATATTCAACAGAGCTGAGGTGTTCTTCTAAAAAAAAATTTCAGTAGTAGAAAGACATGGACATCTGAAATGGCATGAGGGTGACAAAGTTCGATATGAAACGTGTCACATTATTGAGGCCTAAACATGCTCGAAAACTTATGAAACTTTGCACACATCTCAAACGTGGGGACAATTTACATTTTATACTGATTTGAGAATAAATTGCGGTAAACGGCTCGATAGCACCACCTACAAACCACCTACATGCCACGTTAAACCTACACGTAAGAAATCGGTAGGCATGTGTAATATGTCAACATGTACAAAAAAGTATTTTAGAACCATATCCTTAACCCAACAGGAAGTCAGCCATTGTGATTTTCTCTTACATTTTTGCTCTGTTTTTGCCATTTCCAGGCCTTGTACTTAATGAACTGCTCCTAGAGATTACAGTAAACCAGATCAACATCATATTCGGTCAGTCTGAAGGCCTTGGCGATGCTAAATTGGGAAGCTTTTGAGTTTTTTTTTTTAATAGCTTGTCCGTGATGGCCTGAAAAGCTTGTTGTTTCACCATGAATCAGGAAGTTGTTGTAACTCAAACATACAATGTCCAATCTGCTTTAAACTTCTCATGTTTTATAAGAGTCCGCCCTGAACAATTCTATATGCCAATATTCAGTTATAGTTCAAGCGCCACCTACTGGCAACAATCTCTTAACCATAAATGAGTGCTAAAAAATGCACAAAACAAAAAAAAACGTGCACAATGGTGCAAGGGCCCATTCTTTGCTGCTTGCAGCTTTAATTTTTAATCGCACTCTGTATAATGATAATGCAACTATTGTGGAGGTACACAATGGTGACAATAACAGTGATAGACTTGAATAAAAATGAAATAGAAAAGGAAAATTTTTACATCAGATAGCTCAATGTAGAGCATGAAAAAGTAGTGAATGTGTTGTTCAGTTTCTTAAGATGTGACTATATATTACTGTAACGTATTCAATGATGGGCAAGGAGGAGGCGAGAACCGGCTTTTCAATATAAATAATAGTTTTAATGATAAACTCAAAAGACCACATAAACACACACATGACGGACATGTCCGTAAACGATCTCTCTCTTCCGCACGATACTCTGCAGTCGACCTTTAAACCTCAGAGGCTTGATTAGCCTAATACGGGACCGGATGTGTATGATCACGACCGGCCCGCCACAATTACATTCAAGATATGTTCCAGCTTTTCTAGTAGGTAAATTGCAAATGGCTGAATTTTACACCCTGACAATACTGCCATGTACACTCTCTGAACACTTTATAATGAACACTGTATACCTACTTATTCACGTGATTATCTAATCAGCCAATCATGTGGCATTAGTGCAATGCATAAAATCATGCAGATACGGGTCGGGAGCTTCAGTTAATGTTCATATGTGACTTTATCTTCCCTAGCAACCGGGCCAATTTGTTTGCTTAGGAGACTTGGCTGGAGTTACTCAGTAGACCCTGGATTTGAACTCGTGACTCCAGGGGTGGTAATCAGTGTCAATACTTGCTGAGATACCCAGGCCCCCTGACTAAATCTTAGCGTACATACAATTTTAAAACTACTATCCAGAGTTTATATTTACTATTATTTACTTTTTAGATATCTCCATAATTTACCTTTGAATCTCAGAATCAGAATGAGCTTAATTGCCAAGTATGCTTACACACGTAAGGAATTTGTCTTGGTGACAAAAGCTTCCGGTGCACAAAAAATACAACAACAAGACTGAGATAATAATAAACAAATAGAATAAAAATAAAAGTTAATAGAAAATATAAGTATATATAGAAATACACAATAAGACAAATATATATATATATATATATATATATATATACGTATGTACATATTCAAATCTGTTATATACAGATAGTGCAAGGGAATGTATGGCAGAAGAGGTAGTGCATGTTGGATAAATATAAAAAGACTAAGCTGTGTATTGCACATAATTATTACTCGATAAGGGCAGTTTTAACTGTTCATGAGATGGATAGCCTGAGAGAAAACTGTTACTGTGCCTGACGGTTCTGGTGCTCCATGCTCTGTAGCGCAGTCCAGAAGGCAACTGTTCAAAAAGGTAGTGGACTGGGTGAGTGGGGTCCAGAGTGATTTTTCCTCAATCTGGAAGTGTACAGTTCTTGAAGGGAAGGCAGGGGCCAACCAGTAATCCTCTCAACAGTCCGAACTGTACATTTGTGTGTTCCTCCTAAAGTCCACTATCATCTCCACGGTTTTGAGCGTGTTCAGCTCCAGGTTGTTTTGACTTCACCAGTGAGCCAGCTGTTCAATCTCCCTTCTGTATACAGACTCATCATCATCATCTTGGATGAGTCCGATGACAGTAGTGTTGTCTGCAAACTTCAGGAGCTTGACAGAGGGGTCCTTGGCGGCAGGGGCGAAAATTTCATCAAAATGTTGGGGGGGACAATAACCATAACAATTCTCAAGAGCAATTTTTAAAGGGGACACCAAGGGTTTTTTTGTTGTTGCCCCGTATGCATTTGTATTATTTTATTTCTTAAACAATTATTTTAAGAATATATCAATATATTATTTACAATACACATATTTTAATGATATTTTAGGGGGGGACAACCCTCAGATAAGGGGGTTATCCCCCACCCACCCCCGCGATTTCCGCCGTCTGATTTTTCTGCAGTCATTGGTATACAGGGAGAAGAGTAGTGGGGAGATCACACATCCCTGGGGAGCACCAGTGCTGAACATACATGTGCTGGAAGTGAATTTCCCATCTCACTAGCTGCTGCCTGTCCATCAGAAAGCTGGTGATCCACTGACAGATAGACGTGGGAACAAAGAGTTGGTGTAATTTAGTCTGGAGTATAGATGGGATGATGGTGTTGAAAGTAGAACTCAAAAAGTCCACAAAAAGGATCCTTCCATATGTCCCTGGTCTGTCCAGATGTTGTGGGATATGATGCAATCCCATGTTTACTGCATCATCCATTGACCTGTTTGCTTGATAAACAAATTAAAGGGAATCTTGAAAGGGTCCAGTGATGTCTTTCAGGTGGGCCAACACCAGTCTCTCAAATGACTTAATGACCACAGACATCAGAGTGACTGGTCTGTAGTCAGTAAATCCTATGATTTTGGGTTTCTTTGGGAATGGAATGATGGTGGAGCATTTGATGTAACAGGGAATTTCACACTATGTGATATTTAAAGACAGAGCTGTGCAAATAGGCATGTTTTGGACCAAAACAAAGCTTAATATAGGCTAAATAGCCTACCTGTACCAAATGTATGTGTAAAGCAAAGTTTCGCAAAACTGGTCAATTTATAATTATTATTTTTTATCCCCTTTTCCTCCCAATTTGGAATGCCCAATTTCCACTACTTAGTAGTCCTCATGGTGGTGCGGTTAATCACCTCAATCCGGGTGGCAGAGGACAAGTCTCAGTTGCCTCCGCTTCGAAGACCGTCAATCCACGCAGCTTATCATGTGGCTTGTCATGCATGCCAACGTGGAGACTCTGCATGTGGAGGCTCATGCTACTCTCCACGCACAGCTTACCACATTGAGAGTGAGAACCACTAATCGCGACCACAAGGGTTACCCCATGTGACTGTAGCTACCGGGCCAATTTTTTTGCTTAGGAGACCTGGCTGGAGTCACTCAGCAGACTCCAGGGGTGGTAGTCAGTGTCAATACTTGCTGAGCTACCAAGGCCCCCTGATAATTAATTTTCAATGTTATGCAAGGCATCGTTAAAACTTAACATTCAGTCGACTGGATCAGTTTACAATCCAATGCAATTTATACATCGAGAAATTATCTTGTTACCAACAATGTGAAAGTATGGCACTTTGACCCCGCATTCTCCTTCAATTCTCACATTGAAATGAGATGCAAATAAAATTAAACGTCACTTGAGGATCTGATTTATGGCGGGAACTCTATGCCAAAACCCAAGCTTCCAACAGACCGCCCGAACGTCTAACCGAACATCTTGTGCTTTGAGTGTCTTACACAGCGAGTGACCCACGTGGCGATGTCGCGTGATGACTGATGCGACATCAACATCTTGAAATTTACTAGGTAAGGAGCCAAGCTGTAGTTTAAAGACTATAAAAGGACAATGCTGGCACTAGATGTAGTCATTTTACACCTAAAACCATTTTTACTGTATCCTGCTGTACTTCCCTCAATAAGCATTTTGAGAAAGGTGTTGTAGGCTTTAGCTATAAAAAAAAGCCACCACCTGTCTATGATGACTTTCTCTGATAATTCTGAAAGAAACTTACATGCCACATTCCATGACAGAAGGATCTAAAGTTCTATTTTAATTTTTGAAATGCAACGTGTATGTATGCAAGTATGCTCTCTTTAAGTAACACACTCAAAAGCACACACAGACTCACAAACACACAAAGTCTTAAAGTCTTTCTATTTTTTCATATTATTTTATTGTTCTTACATATATAATCTTAATATAATGTTAACACATTTTTCATATTGTTATTTGTCAAATTGCTTAATTTTATGTTGTGTGCTATATTGTCTCTCAAGTTAGAGATATAAAGTCTCAATTTCAAGGTCTTCAATGTCATGGAACGATGTTGTGCAAAGTAATTGTCCATTGACTGCATGATATAGAAACACTTGTTGAATTTGTGCTGGTCAGACAAAGTCAGACTGAGCATGGAGAAAGAAATTAATATTATTCAATAAACTCTGCTAATTTTTACCATCAGATCGTCTCCTGCCTGACTCTGCTGGCTCTTGGGCTGGTAGGAGAGGGAGTTAACATAACAAGTTATTGATGACTGTTTTTGGATATATATGGATATACAGGGCATCCGGAAGCATTCACAGTGCTTCACTTTTTCCACATTTTGTTATGTTACAGCCTTATTCCAAAATTGATTAAATTCATTATTTTCCTCAATTCTACAAACAATGCCCCATTATAACAACGTGAAAGTTTGTTTGAAATTTGTGCAAATTTATTAAAAAAAAGAAAAGAAAAAACACGTACTTAAAGATTCACAGCCTTTGCTCAATACTTTGTTGAAGCACCTTTTGCACAAATTACAGCCTCAAGTCTTTTGTATATGATGCTACAAGCTTGCTGTTCCTATTTAGGTTGGATAGCTCCATCAGGTTGGATGGGGAGCATCAGTGCACAGCCATTTTCAGATCTCTCCAGAGATGTTCACTCGGGTTCAAGTCTGGGCTCTGGCTGTGCCACTCAAGGACATTCACAGAGTTGTCCCGTAGCCACTCCTTTGTTATCTTGGCTGTGTGCTCAGGGTCGTTGTTCTGTTGGAAGATGAACCTTCGCCCCAGTCTGAGGTCCAGAGCTCTCTGGAGCAGGTTTTCATCAAGGATGTCTCTGTACATTGCTGCATTCATCTTTCCCTCGATCCTGACTAGTCTCCCAGTTCCTGCCGCTGAAAAACATCCCCACAGCATGATGCTGCCACCACCAGGCTTCACTGTAGGGATGGTATTGGCCAGGTGATGAGCGGTGCCTGGTTTCCTCCAGACATGATGCTTGCTATTCAGGCCAAATGGTTAAATCTTTGTTTCATCAGACCAGAGAATTTTGTTTCTCATGGTCTGGGAGTCCTTCAGGTGCCTTTTAATGAGGAGTGGCTTCCGTCTGGCCACTCTACCATACAGGCCTGATTGGTGGAGTGCTGCAGAGATGGTTGTTCTTCTGGAAGGTGCTGGAGCTCTGTCAGAGTGACCATCAGGTTCTTGGTCACTTCCCTGGCTAAGGCCCTTCTCCCCCGATCGCTCAGTTTGGCCGGGCTCTAGGAAGAGTCCTGGTGGTTCCTAACTTCTTCCATTTACGGATGATGGAGGCCACTGTGCTCATTGGGACCTTCTATAGTGCTGATATGTTTCTGATATGATCAGTGGAAACAGGATGCACCTGATCTCAATTTTGAGTGTCATGGCAAAGGCTGTGAATAATTATGTACATGTTATGTTTTTTGTTTATTTATTTTTAATAAATTAGCAAAGATTTCAAACAGACTTCTTTCAAGTTGTCATTATGGGGTATTGTTTGTAGAATTTTGAGGAAAATAATGAATTGAATCCATTTTTTCATACATAAGCGGTGGGTGAATTAATAGCAGGATAAGGGTATGTAAATAAAATAAAGTATGTACAAAAAATATAAAGGAAATAAATAAATAATAAGGAAATAAATAAATAGATAACATTTAAAATAATTTACCCATCTAAATCCATACATTAATTTATAGATGCAGGTTCTTCCTACTGTACAATGTTCACACTCCATACAAAACACTCCAAATGAATAAATTGTTGATTACTGTTATTTGCACAGACACCAGTATTCATATCGATATTTATACATCTCAAATGGATCAATCCATCATTCTTTATACAATATATTTAGCCAGGCACCCCATGACACAATACGTATCACCATACATGTCACGATTAGATATACCATGATCACAATATCATGATTCAATTCAGTTACGATTCACAAGCTCTTAATTAAATTGCAATGAATTTGGGTATATGTCAGTTATAATGTCCATATTTGCTCTTATATGAAAGAAATGATGAATGCCACTATTATTTAGACAATATACTTCATTTTTATTGATACTGGGATCGATACAATAGCATGAGAAAGAATCACAATATATTGATATTTGATTTCACTTGTATGGGCACTACTAGGGTTGCCACTTTTGAAGTTTTAAAATAAGGGACATTTAAATTTATTGCTAAAACTCCAGTTTATAATTAATATGCATTATTAATAATAATTGTATATCCTTTCTTATATGCTAAAACAAGAACTTTCCTGAACCTTGACTTATAAAACAATATACATCATGTTTTTTATTTTATATATATAATCAAATAAAAAACATATTTGATCTTTCCAAAGCTCAATAAACCTTTACGCACAATATTTCAATAAATGTTTTGATAAAAGTCGTTTATTTGTTGTAATAAGTGTTTTACCTCAGAAACAAACAAAAATTAAAAAAGTGCCTCAGAAATACGCGTTGTCCTTATGGCATCTCCAGGGCTGGGCACCGGAGCTTAAACCACAAATGTTTTGATCATCTTTTTATAGTGACGTCAGAAGTACCAGTGCTATTTCTATATATTTAAATGAATGATTCATGTCTTTCTATGGTATTGATAACTCAAAATACAGACTCAATTCAGCTCCCACATGCTGTCGTGTTGGCACCTGCTTTCCAGCTCTCGAGTAGAGTCTGCGTAAGCAAGAAGAGAGTTTGAGGTGTGCGATTGCGGTTGTCTTGGAAACTGTGTTGTGTTGGTCCATCCAGATGCAGTAAGTACCAACTATTTAGATATATAACCCTTAAAATAAGGAGTAATATATACAGACTTTTACTCGAGATATTTCTTAACTTTAAAGTCACGATCCAGGACATTTACGTTTTTAGCAAACTCTTTATTAAGACACGATGCAATAAACCAAGCAAACCTTAACAGATCTAGCTGTTATTTTTCATCTCTAGTAAATTTTTGCCTATTTACAACCTGCTTCCTTGTAAATTAATGCTACCTTCATGTGCTATCGGAATTGTCCTACTTCCCACTTCTGAAATGGTAATTATGAGTATGTCATGTTCATGTGCTTTGTTGTTGGAAAGAACAGGAAACAGTTTCATTCATACATATTTCTTAAGAAACTTTTATTTTAACACCATAATACATAACACTCCATAATGGCGTTTTGGTCAAATAACAAGCTATTTTCATGGCGTAATAATGAACAACATGCATCAAATGGTTGCTGATATACATAAATTAATTTGACCAACACGGCAAGCTCTAAAAAATTAGCTGCATTTAGAAAAATGAACAAAACCTGTCATTCACTACAGAAACTGTACTCTCTTCCATCATTTTGAAAGTTAAGGACTCCTCCCATCTCGGAAACTCGGGTATCAAAATTATCTCAGAGTTTCCAAGTCGTAATTACGTCTTGAGGGGTCATTCATGTGCAACTTCTGAGTGGGGAAACTCATATTTACGATAATTCCAATAACACGTGAAGACAGCATCTCTTAAGCACCCACGACAAATCAATGAAAACTGTATACAGACATACATAATGTGTGTCAAACTACAGAAATCTGAAAGAGACAAAATAGTGTTTTTTTTTTTATCATGTTTCAAAGTATAGGTGTTTTTGCTTTAAAGCATGCAATTTCTGATCTTCAAGCTTAGTTAAGGCAGAAACAAAAGTTAGTGAGACTTCTTTAGTTTACTATATAAATGACACCTCATAGATGTATTCAAATTTTTGTTATAAACTAAATTATATTCCAGTATTTCTTCAAAGTATGGCCCCATATCCACAGGGGTCTGGGCTAAGCCCCAATGTCCACTGACCGGCTTCACCAGTCGGAGATCACTAAAGATAATGTTAAAGAGGTGTGCGAATTTGCACAAATGATGTCAGACACTGTAATATGCTCTGGTCCCCTCCCTGCTCGTCGTGGTGACAAGGTTTATAGTAGATTAGTGTCACTGAATGGCTGGACGACTGAGTGATGTCTGAAGAATAAAATAGGATATATAGACAATTGGAGATTGGAGTTTTTGGGGTAGCCCTGACCTCCTAAAGAGAGATGGACTCCATCTCTCCAGGGAAGGTGCCATTCTCCTCTCTAGTAATTTGGCTCATAGTCTTAATAATGATAATAATTGACTAACTGGGGCCCAGGTTAAAAAGCAGACTAACTGGTTAATCTGAACGTCTGCGTGCTGCCTTGAGACGTCACACAGGTCACATAAACTACAACACATTAAGACTGTATCACCTAGATATCTCACAGAGACTGTGTCTGTTCCCCGAGCTATCAAACACAATACCCTCACTAAATAATTTAGAAATAGTTTTATTAAGGTCAAACTTGAACAAAAAAACAAGTTAAAAATACACATAATATAAAAATAGGGCTACTAAACATTAGATCTCTTTCTACTAAAGCACTAATTGTTAATGAATGATCAAAGATTGGATGCGCTCTGTTTGACTGAAACCTGGCTTAAACCGGATGAATATATTAGTTTAAATAAATCTACTCACCCTGGTTATTGTTATAAACATGAGCCTCGTCTGAAGGGTGGAGGAGGTGTTGCTACAATTTACAGTGACGTTTATGGTGTTACTCATAGGACAGGATATAAGTGTAAGTCTTTTGAACTAATAATGCTTAATGTGACCGTCAGATATAAATAAAAAATCTCTGTCATCTATTGTCCTTGCTACAATGTATAGATCACCTGGGCATTATTCTGATTTCCTTGGTGAATCTGCAAATTTTTTTTTATCTGATCTTGTAGTTACTGTAGATAGAGCTTTAATTGTTGGTGACTTCAACATTCACATAGATAATGAAAATGATACATTGGGATTAGCATTTATCGATATTCTCAACTCTCTTGGAGTCAGACAAAATGTAACAGGACCAACACATCACCATAATCATATGCTAGATTTAATTCTTTCATGTGGAGTTGATGTTGATAATATAGAAATTCTGCAGCAGAGTGATGACATCTCGGATCATTACCTCGTCTCTTTCAACTTGATGAAATAACAAAAAATATATAAATGATGTTTTCTCTAGCACTCTTGATATTGTCGCCTCACTTCGATTAAAGAAAACGAAAGAAATAAGCCCTGCACCATGGTACAATGATCACACTGAAGCTCTCAAAAGAGCAGCTCGGAAAATGGAGTGCAAGTGGAAGAATCCAAAATTAGATGTATTTTGTGGTGCATGGAAGGATAGTGTCTGTAGCTACAGACAGGCACTAAAAGCTGCCGGGTCAGCATATTTTAGTAAACTCATAGAAAATAACCACAACAATCCTAGATGTTTATTCAGAACTGTGGCTAAATTTGTTAGGAATAAAGCCTCAACAGAACCAGATATTACATTGCAGCACAAGAGTAATGACTTCATGAATTTCTTTACTGATAAAATTGAAATAATCAGAAATAAAATTGGAATTATGCAATCATCTGTCATAGCACCTCAGAAAACAGTGTCTAATAATTTTCCTCACGTGCAACTTCAATCTTTCTCTGTCATGAAGAGCTAACGAAACTTATCGAAACATCAAAAGCCACAACATGTTTGTTAGATCCTATACCAAATAAGCTCTTAAAAGAGGTATCTCCTGTAATTTCAGAACCTCTTCTTAATATTATTAACACCTCGCTATGCTTAGGACATGTCCCAAGAAACTTTAAAATGACAGTTATCAAACCACTTATAAAGAACCCACAACTTGATCCTGGAGAACTGGCTAATTATAGACCGATTTCAAATCTCCCATTTATGTCAGAAATACTAGAAAAGGTGGTAGCCTCCCAAATATGTTCATTTCTACAGAGAAATAGTATCTAAGAGTTTCTGTCAGGATTTAGCCCCAATCACAGTACAGAGATTGCACTTATCAGAGTTACAAATTACTTGCTCTTATCATCTGATCGCGACTGCATTTCTCTTCTAGTGCTTTTAGATCTTAGTGCTGCATTCGACACGATAGATCACGACATACTCTTGAATAGGCTGGAGAATTATGTTGGCATTTGTGGAGTTGCATTAGCATGGTTTAGGTCATATTTAGTAGACCGCTACCCCTTTGCCTATGTAAATGAGGAATCGTCAAGCCAAACAAAAGGAAAATATTGGTTGCCACAGGGATCAGTTTTAGGGCCTCTGCTTTTCTCCTTGCATATGCTTCCCCTGGGAGATATTATCAGGAATCGTGGAATAAATTTCCACTGTTATGCCGACGATACCCAACTTTATATTTCTTCAAAACCTGATAAGATTTCACAATTCTCTAAATTAGCAGTGTATCAATGAAATAAAAGATTGGATGGCCAGAAATTTCCTTCGACTCAATTCTGACAAAACAGAGGTACTAATTATTGGACAAAAAACTCTAAAAATATGCCACTACAATATAATTGACTGTCGATGGATGTACTGTTACATCATCTTCAACAGCGAAGAACTCAGGTGTTATATTTGATACAAATCTGTCTTTTGAAAATCAAATTACCAATGTTTGTAGAACAGCATTCTTCTACCTAAGAAATATTGCTCAATTACGGCACATGCTCTCTGTAGCTGATGCTGAAAAACTAATTAATGCGTTCATGACCTCAAGACTAGATTATTGTAATGCATCACTGGGAGGATGTCCAGCAAGATCAATAAATAAACTTCAATTGGTTCAAAATGCAGCAGCCAGAGTGCTGACGAGAACCAAGAAATATGATCATATTAGCCCCATTTTATCATCGTTACATTGGCTACCTGTTAAATTCCATTTTCATTTTAAAATTCTGTTAACTATGTACAAAGCTTTGAATGGTCTATCTCCGCAGTACTTGTGGCATTCTACCATGCTATATTCCATCAAGGTCATTACGATCGCAAAATTGTGGCCTGTTAATAGTTCCTAGAATATCAAAATCCACAAAAGGAGGTAGATCCTTTTCATATTTGGTGCCTAAACTATGGAATAGTCTCCCTAACACTGTTCGAGATGCAGACACACTCCCTCAGTTTAAGTCTAGTCTAAAGACTCATCTATTTAGCCAGGCATACACCTAATTTATCCTCCAATCCACAATTAGGCTGCTTTAGTTTAGTCTGCCGGAACCAAAAACCAGAAACATTGATCATGATTTATATCTCTGCAATAAATTGAATGGCATCTATTCTTATATAATTTTATTTGTTTCCCTATCTCAACCTCGGGACTCCTATCCTGAGGTCACCAGAGCCGGCTGGATCAGGCACCATTCCTGCTTCATGTTGGACTCCACTGCTACGTGTCGCTGAATGATGATGACTCAATGCAGCCGGTGCCAGCCAAACATCACTTCAGTCTATTATGATGGACTTCAGAGGATGAACTGATGCCAACTACAACCATAAGACATGGGATACTTCATATGCCATTGTCTGAACCTTGGATTTAGGATGGACCACACCAAACCTCAACGAAATTACCGGCCAGGTTGAACTGCGTTTCACATCCATGATCTCTGCCTTCATCACCTCGGTCTATTTATGGACTACGATCTTGAAATGGAATGCATAGACTAACAATTGCCAACAAAAGACTTCATCAGCCAGTTAACAAGGACAATTGCACCTATGTGAACTTCTGCATTTAATCCAGGACTTCAAGGACATTGGTCATTAATCTAACAGTTCAAACTAAATCGATGTTTAAACACTGACCCTTAACACTTGTTTAATCATTTTAAACCATGATTTTAACTATACATAATTAATATTTACATTATATTCATGATGTTAGCCAGAGGGGAACTGGCCCCCACAGTGAGTTTGGTTTCTCCCAAGGTTATTTTTCTCCATTAATCAACATCTTATGGAGTTTTGTGCTCCTTGCCACAGTCGCTTTCAGCTTGCTCACTGGGGTTATTAATACAATTATGATTTAATTACTTATTTTTAAACACGATTAACAATCATATTTTATCTAATTACACAATGATGATTTATCGACATTATAGACATTACAGTTTTATCGTCTGTTAATGCAAAATATATTTTTATATTGTGTTGTGAAATAAAAAGTAACTTACCTTAGAAAAACAAACGGTCCTGTCAGACGCATTTGAGTGTAGATGATGAGCGCACAAGAGTTCAAGTGGAGGCACATGCTGTTATATTACATTTACATTTAGACTATATTTATTAATTTAGCAGTTGCTTTTATCCAAAGCTACTTACAAATGAGGAGAACAATAGAAGCAATTCATCCAAAAAGGGGCAGAAATATAATAAGTTCTGTAATACAAGTATCACATTGCTTAAAAAATTACACATAGGAAGGAAAGTGTTTTTATTAATTTTTTACAGTATGTAGCCTATTGTGTATTTCCCTATCCATCACTATATTAAAAGATCATTACTTATGCGTATCATGTTAAATATGTTTTAACTTTGCGAATAGTAAATATTCTATCTTCAAAGAGATTTCTTTTTCTGTGTACTGGAGATGTTTTAAACATTTCAAATAGCAAATTCTGGTCATCATACCACACTGCAAATTTAATGTGGTTTCAATTTGTTATTGTATAAATATGTAGGCACTTGATTAATGCACATTTTGTGGATGTCTCCCAACAGATCTAATTCAATCACTGTTATTTTTTTTATTTTACTTGAATTTGACATGCAGGCTCTTATATTGTGCAGAGGATTCAGAATATTGAATGTACAAATTAATCACCTGAGACAGATACAAAAGCAAATTATGCATGAAATCCTAATTAGAATGTACAAATTTTGTTTTATAATTACACATTTTGTAAGGTTTAATTCATTTCCTGTTAGTCTACCAAATACAGGTGTACAAAACTCAAATGATAGCAATTATTAAACTGCTACAACACATCTGTCATAGAAATATAATTTTCCTGTGTTGTGACTGGACTCATCCTTTGTTTGTTTGTATGTTTGTTTGTTTGTTTGTTTGTTTTGGTTCACATTTGAGATCATAAAAAAGTGGTAATTATATTACGGACCAATGACATTGCATTTGTGTTGCCAATAAGTCACAGAATTACCCAAATATTAAAAATACATTGTATAACTGGACCAGTCTGGGTAAGCTTGCAACATTAAGAGGACGTAAAGACAATGTTGTGAATTGGGCTTATAATGGTAATGAAATTACTAGCCTGTGACGTTGCAGTATTAGTAAGTCATGAAAGTACTAAAAAGGACGAATAAATTAGGTAACTTTTTTAAATATTACCATTTTACCGTAGAAGTTTGATATACAGTAGTTAAGTATTATATTATTGTACAGTTGTATAATATAGTGCCTTTATTGTCCAGAATAGTGATGGGCATTACAGCTTTTTTCATTGAGCCGGCTCCTTCAGCTCAGCTCACCAAAACGGCTCTTTAAACAAATGTGTTTTGTATTTTTTCAAGTCAAACAGTTTGCGATAATTTGACTATAATTGGTGTTAAAACAATGATTAAATTAATTAGATTATTAAATGAAATCGGGAAATGAGACTTTGTTGAGTTCCGATGCCCTCCCTCCACCTCAACACAGCAAACATCAGCACATCAGACAGACAGGCAGGCAGCAGCCCCTCCCAGCTTCTATCCCAATTGTGTTTTTCTTGGCTTGTTTGAGTGGTGATGAACAAAAGACTAAGCTACCAGTTCCTCGACATTACAGCTAAATAGCCAAAAGCCAAATATATTTAATTTGTGTCTTGATAACATGCATGACTCATGAGCTAACTAAGTAATAATTTAGCTAAAGTTTAGCTAAGGCAATATATCATGGCCATACAGGCTAATGTACTGTACTTAATGGAAACACTACAGGTGAATACAGTAAAATGTGTGTCTAATAACGTCATCACAATCGCCACATTGATATGCAAATTAGGCGTTAACTAATTAAAATGCACTAATTTGCATACATCGAAGTGTTATGTATTCCAATAACACCAAAAGAATTAAAACGATTTATTACCTTGTGCAAAATATACAAATTATTAGTGAAACTTTGTCCCTCTCCTTGGTGCAGTCATTTATTCTAAATAAAATATATATGATATAAAAATATATATCTAAATATATATTTGTAACTAGTAGCATACAAAACTTGCACACTGTGGCATAGTTTCCTTTGCTGTTTCCTGCTCTTGTGATAAACCTAGTGAGTACTAAAAAAGACCATGGTATCTGTGTGAACTATTTATTTTGTAGAAATCTGTTGAGTATGAAACAATTGCGTGAGTGTGAGTTGTGTCAGAGTTGTGTTTATATATAACGTTTTTTTTATTTTTTATAAATAGGCTAATTAAGAGAAATTCCCTTTTTCCACTTGAGCCCCTGCCCCAAAAATGTCTGTGCACCGCCCTGAATTTATAGAACATCTGCACATACTGTAGCCTAAAACCAACTCATGCAGGTCAGTCATATTACTTGAAAGACAGGGGCGCTAGAACACAGAGAATAATTAGACATTCACAAAAGAAGATTTTTTGTGTCAGATGTGGAAGAATGTCACTACAGCAGACTTCAAAAGTCACTAACATTGTTGCTAGCCGCCAGATGGCTCTTTTACTTGCTAAGGGGTCAAATCTAGAAAAATAAAGTGGCTAAATTGGCAACACTGGACGTCAGATCGTCACGCGAAGTCGTCAAGTGGGTCACACGCTGTGTAAGATGCTCAAAGATTAAGAAGTTCGGTTAGACGTTAGGTTGGTTGGTCGGTCAGGCGCTTTGGTTTCGCTTTGAGTTCCCTCCATACCAGTTTAGCTTTAACAATCTGTCGAAACAAACACGATAATGTGCTGCTTAAATATGGCGCGTAGACGTATAAATTACAGTGAATACGTTTGTAAAAAAGTTGAGCTCTCAACTCGTGATTACTCTGGTTTAATCCCACTGTACGCATGCGAGTCCTGTATCCGGTTCCATAGTGTAGTGGTTATCACGTCTGCTTTACACGCAGAAGGTCCTGGGTTCGAGCCCCAGTGGAACCATGTGTTTTTCGAGATAAATTGAATTTGTAACCTTTACGACTGAATGCATCTGCATGCGGTCATAATGTTTCCTGGTTAACTAGTACACCTAAACTAGCTGATGACTATAAGCATACAGTACTCCTTATCAGGATATTCACATAGACCGTAAACATGATACAAAAATGTGTGTAAATGAGACTACAGCCTCTCACGCGGGAGACCGCATGTATTGCATCTCTTTAGCAGAAACTCAGAAGACCCCACAACAATATGCTGGTGCTGTGTGTCTGTGATTCACGCTTTATATGGGCAGATATATGAAAAGGCGTGTGAAACACTAAGTGGTATCATTAAATCCGATTGGTGTAATTTGGTGGAACAATAAGTCGAATAGCGACATCATTGTCTCAACTGTAAATAAGATCATTTGTTTAATGACGGCGGGAAGAATGGCGATGTCAAGAATAATGTTTTTGCGACACCTACTGTTAACTTTAACCCAGCAACAGATATTTCTAGTTGGATACCGTTCCTACAAATTGAATCACCAATTAGTCACAGTAGATTAGACTATAGGCCTAGTTAACGCAAATTTACCCTGTGTTATCAAGCCTCTCTTTATCAGCTCATTTAATCTGTATACTCTGTACACGTGCCCAATGCACCAATATTTCCCCCCAATATTATTTTTAATTCATGTGAAATTCATATAAAGCAAATGCCAACATTTTCTTACAGCTGAGCTTAAGAAATTGAACTTGTACTCGCAACATTATGAATCAGAATCAGCTTTATTGCCAAGTATGCTTACACACACAAGGAATTTGTCTTGGTGATAGGAGTTTCCAGTGCACAACAATACACATACGTACATACAAACACACTCTTACATACACACAGGCACATACGTAGTGCAAATTTAATACAAATCTGTTATCTATTATGTATAGTGCAAAATACGAATCTGTTATGTACAGTATGTCAGAATGTGTATTCATGTACTGTCCAGTGGACTAAACATTGAGTTGCCAGTATGCATGATGACAATTTCCTGACATAATCCAAAACATAATATAACTTCTGAAAGGAATGTTCTAATGTATGTTTGTGATCTTTAACGCTATGGTGTGATCATTCATGCATAGTATCAAATTTCCACTCACCATAATGATGAGTAAAACAAATCCCATCAAAAAGACAATTGTATGGCTCTCATTGGTGGTTTCTGGATGATGTGCAAAATTGGGAATAAATAAGGATTTCCTCAATGAACAGGTTTCCTGCTAGACTGTTGAACATTGCCTTTAATATCATTGCAATTTCTTGATTTTATGTCAATGTTGGAGCTGTCCAAGGTTCTGAAGGAACACATGATCTGTAGCGCCAGTAACAAATAAAAAACAACAAATGAACATCCTATTGGTCTTTTTTTTTCCTGAAAAATACATTTTGACTGAATAACTAGAATGATAAGAACTCACTCAAAAACACAGGACTTCCAAATCACCCTTATCACTTCATATAGGATATGGGTTTGCCACTAAGGATGGCAAGAGGCCTCCAAAGAAGTGTGCCTAGGGGTCAGTGGTGTAGATTCCAGGGGGGATGGGGGGGAGGTAACCCCCTAATATTTACACCATGATCAATGGAAACAAGTAAATACTTATCAGAACCATGCTAGGGGTCTTGCAGGACCATGATCTGGTGAAGTCAGTAAGGTAATTATATTTTTATTCCGCACTGCAGTACAAATGCATGAAACAGAGCAAGATATGAAATTGTACAGTACTGTGCTAAAGTTTTAGGCACTTGGGAAAAATGTTGCATAGTGAGGATGTCTTTGAAAATAATGCCATAAATAGTTTTAGTAAATTTACAAAAAGCAAAGTCAATATTCAGTGTGACCACCTTTGAAAACAGCACCAATTCACATAGGTACACCTGGACACAGTTTTTCTTGGTTGTTGGCAGATAGGATGTTCCAATCTTCTTGGAGAATTCACCAAAGTTCTTAAGTATATTTAGGCTTTCTCAATTGCTTCTGTCTCTTTATGTAATCTCAGACTGACACAATATTCAGTGGGGGGCTGTGACGAGGCAGGTGAGGATCTGTACGCAGCTTTATTAAAGTAAACAAGAAAGCACTGAATAGAATAAAACAAAACACAGGGAACCTAGCACAGAGCATAACAAAACATGCAAGAACTAACAAATTAACTGGGGAAAACAAGGGCTTAAATACACAAGGGAAAACAAGGACACCTGGGGAAACAAACAGGTAATGAGACAATCAGGGGAAAACAATCATAAAATGAAACTACAAAAGACTACAAAAACCAAACAGGAACTAAACAAGAACTTCAATATAAAAGCTCAAAAACAAAAGACAACAGGGAATATGTGACAGCCCCTCCACCCCTTTTAAGGAGCAGATTCCAAATGATCCAAAAAAAAGAAAAGAAAAGTACAACAAAAATAAAATTGTCCATGGAGTGTAGGGAAAAAACATGTGGTTCGGGGGGCACAAGGAGCAAGGAAAGCAGAGGAACATGGCAAGGTCAGGGAGCAGATCAGGAGGAACGCCAGGGTCAGGAGGCCTGGGAGATGGACAGGGAGTGGATCGGGAGGCGGCCACAGGACGCGGACTGGGTCAGGAGGCCTGGGAGGCAGCCACAGGACGGGGACTGGGTCAGGAGGCCTGGGAGTTGGACAGGGAGTGAATCGGGAGGCGGCCACAGGACGGGGACTGGGTCAGAAGGCCTGCGAGGCGGCCACAGGACGGGGACTGGGTCAGGAGGTCTGCGAGGCGGCCACAGGACGGGGACTGGGTCAGAAGGCCTGCGAGGCGGCCACAGGACGGGGACTGGGTCAGAAGGCCTGCGAGGCGGCCACAGGACGGGGACTGGGTCAGGAGGCCTGGGAGGCGGCCACAGGATGGGGACCGGGTCAGGAGGCCTGGGAAGACTCCAGGGGTGGAGCCGTGGAAGGCTCAGGACGCAGGGCCGTGGAAGGCTCAGGGGGGCGGGGCCGTGGAAGGCGGAGACTGGGGAACAGAAGCCTTTCTCCTCCTGGACAAGGCTGGCAACGCTGGCTCTGGGACAGACAAGGCTGGCAACGCCAACGCCCGCCACGGCCAGCGTTGGCTTGTGCCAACAAGGCAGGCGTGGGCTCGTTGGCCGTGGAGGGATGAGGCATGGAAGGCTGGGGAGCGGCCACTGTGGGAGGAGATTTAAAGCCCTCTTCCTCTACGCCCACAGTGAAAGGCGAGCCGCTAACTTGCAGAGCCTCCTCCACGAACCTCCACTGGAAGCAATAGCTCCTTTAGTGCACTACTGAGACCCGCCCTGAAGAAAACCACCAAAGAGTAGTTTGGGTAGTGCACTAAATTCACCAGCTCCAGAAACTGAGGTGATCCTCAACTGGACGGTCCCCTTGCTTGAGGAGAATTCTGACGGCTGCTAGATCCATCTTTGTGAGTGAGTGAATGAATGAATGAATGAATGAATGAATGAATGAATGAATGAATGAATGAATGAATGAATGACAAAAAAGCATAACAAAACATGCAAGGACTAACAAATTAACTGGGGAAAACAAGAGCTTAAATACACAAGGGAAAACAAGGAACACCTGGGGAAACAAACAGGTAACGAGACAATCAGGGGAAACCAATCATAAAATGAAACTACAAAAGACTACAAAAACCAAACAGGAAACAGGAAATAAACAAGAATTTCAACATAAAAGCACAAAACAAAAGACAACAGGGAATATGTGACAGGGGCTTTGTGAGGACCATGACATCTGTTGCAGAGCTCCCTGTTCTTCTATTCTATTTGCAAAAGAAATGTTTGGGAGCCTAAAATGTATATTTCCTATTGACAAAATAAAAATGAAAATATAAATAACCATCTTAAGTCAAATGTTTTTGTGAAGTTATGCTACTAATGCTAATAATGAGGAAATAGTGATGATCATTTAACACTGCTTCTCGTTCTTTTTGTGAGTGAGCTGTTTACATTTAAAAAAAAAAATTATATTGTGATTTACTGTAAACGAGAGAGAGATTTAGGCCTATTCATGAATCGTGGGCATCGCTAGTTCCCATTCTAAACTTTTGAAAGAATAACAGGACACATAACATGATTTTTGAAATGTAAATCATTAAACAATGATTTATCAGTAACATTTAACTGGGACCAGAGCAAATTTCCTGGTGCTCACGCGACGCCCCTGGTAACAAATATTTAGCAACAGTGTTTTGGGTGGAAGCGCTTGACCGGACTTTTATTTTGAAATATTATCTTGGATTTCGTCTACACGCCATCTTTACGTTTTCCCAACGGTCTCCGCCTTCACAGCGGTGTGTTTGCTGGGACTTTATCATACAAGATATGGCGAATTTAGCAATTGCTGCGGCTGCTTTAGCTGCAAGAGACCCGGCCGTGGACCGTTCTTTACGTTCAGTCTTCGGTATGTATACAAATATTTGTTTAAATTGTTTCTTGGGTCAGGTATTCTGTGTTTCATTAGCTGCTAAGCTAAAACGCTGTAAACGGCATTTAGTAAGAACTAAAACTGATTCAGCATCAAATTACATCTTATTTGACTGCATGTATTCCTATAAATGCTAGACACCCAAATTAGTGTACTATTTTGGGTAATAATATGGTTTTTAGTATTATAATTTGTTTTTTTGTCTTCTGCACAGTAGCTAATATGATGTACATTTGAATTAGATATCATGTATAATGAGCTAACAGAGGTGAAACGTGTGAAGCTGCCTCTTTTTTTTAATTCGTTTTTTTATATGGCAAGTTTTGCATTGGATGGATTGTTGCAAATAGTAATAGATCATCAACACTAGTATGTCTGTGAAACAGAAAGTGGTGAGCCTTAGAGTAGACGCTGTAACAGTAAACCAGTGTGACACATTGGGCAGTGTTTCTTATATCTCCTTCATTGTTTTGTCTTTGTTAACAGTGGGAAACATCCCATATGAGGCCACAGAGGAACAGCTGAAAGACATCTTCTCAGAGGTTGGACTTGTCGTCAGTTTTAGGTATGGGCATCTGTGATAGAAATAACATGACGTGGTTACCTAGAGCCAGATTTTTAAAGCAGGGGTCTGTTGAAAAGATATATAAATGAATGTAATTTTCTTACCCTTACATGATATTTGGATTAGTATTATCTAATAACATGTTGAGCATTATGTTGTTAAAGGAACATTTTTACAAAAGTGAAAATTCTCAGCCTCATGTCTGTAAGACTTTCTATCTTCTGCTGAACACAAATTAAGATTTTTTAGAATAATATTTCAGCTCTGTAGGTTCATACAATGCAACTGAACCACAACAAAAACTTTTAAGCTCCAAAAAGCTCACAACGGCTGTATAAATGTAATCCATATGACAACAGTGGTTTTATCCATGACTGAAGCAATCCAGTCGGTTCTGGGTGAGAAGAGACACACATTTTACTCAATTTTTAACAATACATTTTGATGAGCAGTTTCCTTTGCGATCATGATTTCAAGCTCAATTACACTTCCTAGAGCTCTGAACATGGGTCAAGCACTAGGAAGTGTAATCAAGCTTGAACTCATGATCGACAAGGAGACTGCAGTGTCAAGATGTACAGTGAAAAATTTGATATTTTGGTTTGTTCTCATCCAAAACATTATTTGATTGCTTCCGAAGATTAAACCACTGGAGTCATTTTGATTACTTTTATGCTACATTTATGTGCTTTTTGGAGCTTAAAAGTTTTGGTCACAGTTCATATGCATAGTATGGACCTACAGAACTGAGATATCCTTCTAAAAATCTTTGTTTTTGTTCTGCAGAAGAAAGTCATACACATCTTGGATGGCATGAGAGTGAGTAAATGATGAAAGAATAGGGCTGCCCCCGACCAAAGATTTTCCTAGTAGGCGTTAATTTAAGCCATTAGTCGACTAGTCGCATGTTTATGATATTAATTTAATTACTTTAATATATTTTTGAAGGGGGCATCAGAAAATTGTTTGAGTTCCAGGGCTGAGAAAGAATGTTATAAGTAACTGTTCTACATTACAGAGAAATACTAAATCGTAATAACGAGCCTTTAAAATACAAATTTTACAAGCGCACGCATGAAGCGAGCCGCAGTGACACCGGCAAAAGCTGTAATGATCCAGAATGTGTCGGAAAAACCAGCAAGGAGACTGTCTGAACATTTTGTTAATTTATAGAGAGAAACGCACATTAGGGTTGTGCCAACAGACGATGATCTTGGGGATCAAATATGGTCAGAGTGATCGCCAATAGCTGATGCCTTTGATGATTTCAAGACTATATTTGGCTCGTTTTCCAATGAAGTCAATTATTATTATTATTAGGCTATTATTATCAAATTAATATTACAAATAATTAGCCCATAGACACACAGACACGCGCTTGAAGAAACACACTTTATTATATTATTGAGAACAGATGAAAGCCATCTATGCGCATGTATGACGCACTGTTTGTACACTCTTTGTTTCTGCCTTCTGATTTTTATTTGTATTTTTTTGAGTGCTGCAAATGACCTCAGATATCTCAGCTCAGGAGGTGCTTTGAGTTCAGTTCACTTTATTTCCACAGAGCAGTTAGTTGTGAATGCAACTCTACAACACGTTCGCCTCAAACCATGATTCATATTTCAGTGATTTATCATCATTATAATTATTATTTTTACATTTATAATTGTTTTTATGTCTTCATTTGTGTAAGTAATTTTCCGCCAGCATGTTTAGACGGATTCTTGCCTGACGGTAAATGGAAAGGCGATTACTTGTATATATTTTTCTTTTATCACTTTATTTATTTGCTTTTTCGTTTCATTTGAAGTGCAATTTATATGTAGAAATTTATTTAATTTAAGTTTTTTGTTTTTTAAATACGTTATATTTTCAATGCAAAATCACTAAATGCACTCACGATGTAATTGAATATTGCGATATATATATATATATATATATATATATATATATATATATACATATAATATGACTGAGGGAACAAAACAAATGTATTCACACATGTGATGTATTATCCCGAACAACGAAATACCCCACTTTTATGCGCAGATGAAGTAGGTTCTTTGCCAGAGAGATGTTGTCAACTGTTGTAAAGCCATCTTTCAAATAGCTGAACAACACACATTTTAAATGCACTTTTTTCCAGTTTAATTTGTTTCATTTTCTTTTAGTAAAAACAAAGTTCAAAGTTTGAAATCAAGATGTCTTGCTTTATTGTGTAGGCTTAGCCCTAACCCTGCTATAATTACCCCATAGTACCACCTAGCGTCCAACCAGTGATAATACCGGTGTTCGTCATTTTTATGTGGAGTTTTTCTTTTTTTCTGTGACCAACCGACTAATCAAAACTTGGTCGACCTAGACTATTCTCATCTGTTTGGTCGAATATAAGGGGGCAGCTCTATGAGAGGGTTTTCATTTTTTGGATGAACTATCCCTTTAATGTTATGAGGGTTACTTAGAAATTCTAGCATTTTTTTATTTTGGGGTTCTCTGGATCTGTTAAAGTTGAAACCCCCTGAACAAGTGGAGACCTTGTGCTGATCTATTGAAACACTTCTTGCAGGTTGGTGTATGATAGAGAAACTGGAAAACCAAAAGGGTATGGCTTCTGTGAGTACCAGGATCAGGAGACGGCCCTCAGTGCCATGCGTAACCTAAACGGTAGAGAATTCAGCGGCAGACCCCTACGTGTTGACAACGCTGCTAGTGAGAAGAATAAAGAGGAGCTCAAAAGTAAGTTTACATTTTGAAGTATAATGTACACCAACCAACAGGTATCTGACTCTTTTAAATTATAATGATTGCTTTTGGCATTTTGTGTAACTTGCATGTCTATTTCCACAGGTTTGGGCACCGGTGCTCCAATTATTGAGTCTCCTTACGGAGATGGCTGCACATCAGAAGAAGCCCCAGAGTCCATCAGCAGAGCTGTGGCTAGTCTGCCCCCTGAGCAGATGTTTGAGCTCATGAAACAGATGAAGGTGAATACAGGGGGTTGTTGATTTGAAGACCCAATTTTGGTGCATTTTGTACCATTGATTACACTAAATCTATATAAAAAAAATTCT
Source organism: Xyrauchen texanus (assembly GCF_025860055.1). NCBI lineage: Eukaryota > Metazoa > Chordata > Actinopteri > Cypriniformes > Catostomidae > Xyrauchen > Xyrauchen texanus. The sequence continues at coordinate 25,709,370 of NC_068298.1, read as the reverse complement.
AGCTAGTAATTGTATTGTGCCCACCAAGTAACTGAATTCTTCATAGTACCGGTAGTAATCGCAGAATCTGAAAGATGTGACTGTTAGATTTATCTTCTAATTCTTTCTCGTACAGCTTTGTGTGCAAAACAGTCCCCAGGAAGCCAGGAACATGCTACTGCAGAACCCTCAGCTAGCATATGCCTTACTGCAAGCCCAGGTTGTCATGAGGATTGTGGACCCTGAAATTGCCCTGGTAAGATCATTAAGTAAGGGATAATGTACAGGGAGTATCGATTCTTCCTATATTGAAGTTGTATCAGAAATATCGATCCCCACACAAAAATATAGATTCTACATTTAAAAAAATTATAATTTTAGCCAGGGATATTATTATTTGGTTACTACAAACAATAATCATAAGCTTCTAAGTGAAATAAAATGGATTAGGCAATATTAGCAAATACTTGTGCAGGATGGGATCTATTTCTTCTTTCACTCATCTTAACATTCATAAATGCTGAAAGACACAAGCAGACAAGTGCTTGCACCATCACAAGACTCGTTCAAACAAGAGGGATCAGTGCCTTGTAGAGTTAATGATAGAAAATCAGAGAAACCGCTTTTGGTATTGTAGTCGTATGCCCTCCTATCTGTTTTAGGATTTTGCATATGCACACCTGAAAAAAGTGATGATACATGTGGCCGCTAGAACAACAAGTTTTTGACCCAGAATTTGTTCAGTCTAATAACATGATGCCGCAGCAACGTTGAGCTGGACAGGAAGTCCAGTGACGTCAGAATGTTGTCGTCAGAATGTTGTCCTATGCATTTTCAGTACACTCTTCATCATCTGAAAAGAGTGTAGCTTGCTACTGTAAGTGATAGACTCCTAAATATAGTTATGTGGTGATACTTGCCAATGGCATTGATATATATATATATATATATCAACAAATCAAGTGAAAATTGATCTCACTCTTTCAGAAAATGCTCCACCGGCCACCTGTGGTTCCACCCATAAACCCAAACCCTCAGCCTGGGCAGGTTCCAATAGCTAATCAGCCTCAGCCCAACATCCCTGTATCTCAGCCTCAACCAATGGTATGTATTACTACTTTCATCCATTTCATATACACTGTCATGCTTTATTACAGGTAGAGGCTGACTGTTATGAGTTTTTTTTTTTTTTTAATGGCTGATGCCGATATCCAGAGAGCAGGGTGGCCGATAAAATGCAGATGTAGCACACAATTTAATATAATACTAAAATACATGTACACACAATTGTAAAGATATGCCAATAATCTGTTTGACTGATATTTTTAACCAAAATAAACACTTAACTTCCACCTAAAGGTTTATCTGTTCTTTAAAATTGGTTTACTGATAAAGTTGGACACAAGACTTTACAGTTTAAATATTAATTAATTGAGGGGCTAAACTAAAACTAGTCAAATTAATTATTTGTGGAACGTGCGCAATATTAGTTTTGTTAAGCAGTGCACCAGAAATATTATGCAGAAATAACACTAAAAATTGGTTATGACTATCTGTTATCAGACACTTAAACACAAAAAATAATCAATATCTTAAAAATCAATTGTAAAACAGCTCAAGGATGGGGCAAGGAGGAGGCGAGAACCGGCTTTTCAACATAAATAATATTTTAATGAAAAACTTAACAGTACACATAAACAAACACACATGGCGGACATGTCCGCTAACGATCTCTCTCTCTCTCGCACAGCCCTCTGCTGTCGGCCTTTAAACCTCAGGGACAGATAATTAGCCTAATACGGGACCGGGCGCGCAGGATCACGACCCGGCCCCGCCCTCCACCCTGCCACATCAATATTGGTGGATCTCTATAAACTTAAAAATAAACTTTTTAGCTTTATATTTATGCAAAATTTACTAGTTTTATCTTTTATTGCATGTTCACACAAAAGACAGAATCAAACTAATTTACATACAGTTCACACAGTGAATATAACAATTAGATGTAGAGCACGTGAGGTGCTTTTACCTTCAAGTTTCTGTCTCGCACTCATGCGGATCCAGCGAGAGCAGCAATATACTGACAGCTTCCAGTTTACTTGGGCCGGATCGCCTGCATGGACTGTCACGGACGTCGCTCAACATTCGTTAGTCAGCGGAACGGTTTTGAACCAGGCTATAAAACTGTGCTTGAGGAATATATAGGAGCGCTCCATATGAATAATATCCAGCGCTGGAAGTTTTATGAGGTTTGTGAATAAAATTAGTTTAAAGAGGATATCTGCATTTATGCAGATGATATATGATAGAAGATTTATTGATATGTACCTTTTTATCATTAGATAAATAACTGTTGAGGAAGAATGAAAACGTACAAGCACTTTAACATCATGTGCGTTTGTCTCGGCTCTTTTATGCAGCACTATGTAAATGAGACTGTGTTCTAGGGCTGAAACGATTAGTCGGCGTTATCGACAACAAAAATGTTAGTTGTCGAATAGTCATTTGATGTAATTTAATGTAACATAAGATCACATGAAACTCTAATGATGGCACGCGAGAGCAGCACTGCAGCTCTTGTCTGATTGAGGAGAGGAAGAAAACCGCTCACAGTCCAGATGCCCTCTAATCTTTCCAAACAGTCAAAAAGGTGATGTAGATTGCAAAAGTAAGAGGGAATTATAATGTAGGCCTAATGATGCAAAATAAGTAAATACAGAAGCACTCTCATGAAAAAAGCAGAGCAGGATCTGGCATTCAGCTTAAGCAAAACTTGCATATCGGAGCGTCTAAAAGGCAAACAACCTGGCATTTTATCTTTAATGCATAATTTATAGTTCAAATAATAAGGAAGTGGGTCATAACCTAGAAAATGGCATTTATCTGTGTGGTCAGCGCGGCCTCTATGAGTCACATAAAGGGGGAGCAAATCGGACGCATCTCTATTAACAAGAGAGAGAGAGTTTTTGTGAGTTAAAGATGGATCGAAGTGAACCTAAAGGTCAGAGAGTGTAGTCTTAGCCCCATTATACACTGCAACAAAATATGTTTAAACATTTTTTTTCTTGGCTAGTTTTCCAAAAATAATATCTAAATCTCCTTTAAAACAACATACATTTACTTTAGTTTATTGAATACAATATTTAAATATTTTAAAATATCTAAAAATAGCCGACTTAAAACAAGATACATTTACCTGGGAAGCAGCCTGTAAGATATTTAGACTTGCATTTAGAGAATATAACTTGCATGAGTATATTTTTCTTTACTGCACTGGCAGAAGTATGAACAAGTGAAAAAATACACTTATAGCTCCAGCTTGCACTTGTATTCATGATACGTTCTCTGAAAGCAAGACTAAATATCTAATATGTTGCTTCTCAAGTAAATGTATTTTCTTAGATAATTTCAATAGAATACAAGACTTGATTACAATAGGATTTTTTGCAGTGAATTTTTTACTGAATTAAACTTAGTTTTTTCCCTTGTAATTCAGTGAACATCATTTAGAGGTATTTTTAAAATGTTTTTTTTTTAAAAAAACATTCAACCTGTAACTGCTAGATAAGTCTTTAAAGGCTTCTCATTTTAAAATAGGTATCTTTTAAAAGCTTGGAATTTGGAATGCTATTTAAGGTTTGACTGCTGTAAAACCAACCATAAATGTGCCTATATTACAGAAGCATGCTGATTTAAATAAATTACAATGCACTTGCATAAATTATGGTGCCCTTTTATATGGGTGGTTAAGGTAATCCAGGTGACTCCTCACATAATGAGAATGATGAACCGCTGTAATGCATTAAACCTAAATGAGGCAATAAACTGCATGTAATGAATATTAAACAAGAAAACACACAAAACAAAACCTAATCTCTGGATACATTGAATATTATTAGTGCCAGCAGATATATGTTCTCTAAAAGCAAGTTATTTTTAATATAAAAAAGCTGCGCTCTTGTGCAAATGCTGAAAAAAGAGCAATGTGCAGTGCAACCGTCAAAGACGTCTGACTAGCACGTTTACGTTAGAGATTAATTGCTAGACCCCTTTCTCTGTATTTTGTCAGCTTATTCAAGTTGTGCATGCCAAATCTCATGTAAATAACCTGGTCTCATATGAACGTTACTCTATATAAATTTTTGCAAACTGTGTGTGCTGCTTTCTACGTTTCGCTGCCGTTTACTGGTGAAATGAACACTAGAGGCACTACAACAACTGGCAACAAATGACCCCCCGTACCTGTTAATTTGCATCATGTCAAGACAATTTTATTTGTATAGCGCCTTTCACAACACCCATCGTTTCAAAGCAGCTTTACAGAAGATCAGGCATTAACGGACAATAAAACTGTAATGTCTATATTGTCGATAAATCATCATTGTGTAATTAGATAAAATACGATTGTTAATCGTGTTTAAAAATAAGTAATTAAATCATAATTGTATTAATAACCCCTGTGAGCAAGCTGAAAGCGACTGTGGCAAGGAACACAAAACTCCATAAGATGTTGATTAATGGAGAAAAATAACCTTGGGAGAAACCAGACTCACTGTGGGGGCCAGTTCCCCTCTGGCTAACATCATGAATATAATGTAAATATTACTTATGTATAGTTAAAGTCATGGTTTAAAATTATTAATCTAAGTAAGTGTTAAGGGTCAGTGTTTAAACATCGATTTTGTTTGAACTGTAAGATTAATGACCAATGTCCTTGAAGTCAATCCTGGATTAACTGCAGTATTTCACATAGGTGCAATTGTCCTTGTTAACTGGCTGATGGAGGCTTTTGTTGGCAATTTTTAGTCTATGCATTCCATTTCAAGATCGTATTCCATCAATAGATCGTGGTGATGCAGGCAGAGATCAGGGATGTGAAACGCAGTTCAACCTGGCCGGTCATTTTGGTGAGGTCTGTTCTAAGTCCAATGTTCAGGCAATGGCATATGAAGTATCCCATGTCTTATGGTTGGAGTTGGCATCAGTTCATCCTCTGAAGTCCATCATAATAGACTGAAGTGATGATTGGATGGCACCGGCTGCATTTAGTCATCATCATTCTGCGACATGTAGCAGTGGAGTCCAACATGAAGCAGGAATGGTGCTGGATCCAGCCGGTTCTGGTGACCTCAGAATAGGAGTCCTGAGGTTGAGACATGGAAACAAATAAAATAATATAAGCATAGATGCCATTCAATTTATTGCAGAGATATAAATCATGATCAATGTTTCTGGTTCCGGCAGACTAAACTAAAGCTGTGTGGTTTAATTATTGTCACACAAATCACAGGTTGCTGATTTTGATTTTATAAAAACTTAATTTTCACTCTATTATTCTTATGATATCAAAACACTTACTTAAACACATGATTTGAAAAATGATAAATTTTAACACTTGTATTACAGACCCCACTACATATACACATTTATTTCAGTATCATTAGCTTGCACGGTAGCTCACCTGATAGAGCGATGGACTTTGAGCACAACGGCCATTCATTTAATGTTCCTTAAAATGGTTTTAATGAGTTGTTTTTTGATAGTTATGAACATTTTGTTGTGCATATAAACTCATTGACTGGTTGGTAGAGATGTATTGTAGTCGTCTTCTGGTCAAATCTCATGGTGGACATTGAAGATCTTTGCTGGGGTTTTAGTTGGGTTCGTGGACAGTTAACTGCTGAGCTATTGTCCACTACTTGTGCAGTGGAAATTAATCATCTTCTGTTGTTCCCATGGCTCACAGCCAGGTATGCATGTGAACGGAGCCCCTCAAATGATGCAGCCACAACAGATGGGGGGTGGAGGACCTGGGCCAATGCCAGGACAGGGGCCAATGGGTCCAGCTGGTAAGCTCAGTTAACACTTGATTACATAATACTTCTTTGTTTGTGTATCCGTCTACATAGCCATAGCTGTTTGCCTCTGGTCCTCTCTTTACAGGTGGGATGCAGCCTCAGATAGGGATTCCCCCAGGAGGCCCTGTGCCCATGGATAGAGGACCAGGTACTCATTTTGGGCAGATAAACCACCATGCTCAACTGCATTGCAATACTTTGATGTTCATAAAGCTCCAGTTGTTGTTTTTGTGCATTGTTTTATCATATCCATTTTGTTTCCCATTGCATTTTTCATGCATTGGAGCAGTATTTAGAAGTTGTATTGTTAGATTAAAGTACAGACATTTACAGATTTTTTACTTTTCTTTTTTATGTGCTTTTCTTTTAAGGTAAACATTTGAACAAGGAAGATGTGTTAATTATTCCCAGCCACTGTGAGGAAACTATTCCAGCATGTTTCATTTTTAGTTATTTAATGCAGTTACCAAACCTGTCCACAGGTGCACAGTATTGGCTAACAGATCTGTTGAATTTGCAGAAGCCTAGATGATTCGTGCACTTCAGATTAACTAGGGATAATCCAATATATCAGCAAGGCCAATTAATCACCCCAATATTTGCCCATTTTGGCCTGCTTGGTCGGTTAACAGAAGTATTATCCCTTTAGTTTCTAAATGTACCAAAAGCTTTCTCAGTGAATAATACATACTTTCTGTTTTCAAGTGTTTTTAGTGAATTTGAAGTACATACAGTATTAATTTTATTTCAACAGTTTTGGGTACATCTCATTGTCTGTCATTAAATTCTGTTTGTACCATGATATCGGCCGCCTGCCTCACAAATCTGTAGATATCATTATCTGCATTGGTCATTGAAAAATCCATGTAGGTCGACCACTACTCTTAACCCATGTCCATTAACATCAGTACAAGCACCAATGAACCATCCATGGGAAAGTGCTGCTGTGCGCTGTCTCAGTTTTCTCTCCTTTCTTTTACTTAATGCTGACCCAGGAAACCTTCAGGACTCCCCTGTAGGAGCAGCTGGTCAGGCTGCTATCGAGCGGTCTCAAGGTATCATAGAGGCACTCTGGTCTGCACAGAACAGGGCTAACTGTGGGCTGCTCATTGTCTTACACCTGTGCATCTTTTGAGCACAGTTAGACAATACAAAAAAGTGGCTTTAAAAGTAAAAATATGTTTGTTTCTTTCCATATGATTAACCATGACCCTATTATTGCCCTACTCCCCTCAGCTCTATTTTTAATTGTTGGTCTCTTTCCTCTTGCATTAGTCGGGCACTTTTGGAGCGTCTCACTTTGGTTATGTCACGTCTCTTTAGTTTTCATCATCTTTTGTCATAAGTGCTGTGTTATAATTGTAATTTGAAACTTTGAAAAACCTGTCTCAAAATCATTGAATGCAAGAGCGCATTATATGTGGAAGGCTGTGCTGTCTGATCGCTGTTTTGACAAGGCATGTTGCCTGTACAGCTGGCTGCCCCCTACTGCATCAAGGTAGTACATTAAGTTTGAATTGCTAAGAATATTCCATATTACGGAATTTTCTTACAGGTCGGGTTCATGATTGCGTTCAACTTTTTCAACTCTTTATTTTTCATTTAACTAAGTGCACAAAATTAATAATTTCAATGGACACCCCTTCCCTAAAAATCACACAAGAACTGTTGACAGTAGTTAGCAAGATTTTTTTTTTTTTTTAAACTCTCATCAAAGATAAAGGGCAAAATACCACGTAGACATTTAGACTCTAAATGTCTACGTGGTATTTTGCCCTTTATCTTTGATGAGAGTTTAAAAAAAAATAAAAATCTTTAGAGGCAAAAGGAAATGGGTGAAACAGCAGTTCAGAGGAATGACCAGAAACAGTGAAAAGCACAGTTGAAAGCAGTAATCCATTAATAAAAACATTGTGGAATAGTGTTGCGTGTGTCTGTGTTTATGATGTGTTGTCCTCATTTCCTCATAAGCACACTTGTTTCAGTTTAACCCTTTGTTGTAACTTATCCGAAACCTGAACAATACAGTCTTGTCACCTAATGGAATGTGCCAATGTAGCAGAAACGTGCGTTTAGTTTTTATTTTGTAGCAATGTTGAAATCATCTTGTAGTTTTCAATGTCAGTGTGTCAGATGACACAGTGCCCTTTTGTTTGTGAAATGGATGCTTGCTCTTTGCCCCTAATCTGAAGTCTTATTTCCTTGACTCAAGGAATTGCCCTGGTTTGTCGTAATGGTGTCAGACATGCAAATATGTGGGTGTCAATGTAACACCATGGCATTTGGTTGCATAAATGGACAAACCATGATATTGATACCATGTTACTTGTATCACTTTTGTACCACAAATTGACCATGGTGTTCCTATAGTAAAACTGTAGTACAAGTGTTTTTTTTGTTTGCCATAACTATTATGTTTGTGATCATTTTTGTTATTCCTGTATTATTACTATGGTTTTACTATGAATATGGTTACTGTAGTAAAACCATGTTTCATTTTCTTTTTCTTGTTGGAAGGGTTCATTTTCAACTCTGTGAGGGAATGCAAAAATATTTTCGAAAATAAATTCCCTTTAATTCTTATGGGCTTTTTATTGTTAGTCATTCTGACAAAAAAATCCCAACCGTTATGTATTTATACTTTACATTTTCACATTACTGCACTTTTTCTTTTTTATAGTGCCAAATGTAGACCCGCGTGCCCCAATGCGAGGGGCCCCACCAGGCCCTCCAGGAATCCCACCCAGAGGCCTCCTTGGTGATGGCCCGAATGATCCGCGAGGTGGATCATTGGTCAGTGGAGACGTGGTGGAGCCTGGGTAATGCATTGCAAATATTACATTTAGACAACCAGAGCTGTTGTTAATTTATTCCTCTTTTGGAGGATCATTTAACTGTTTTTACGATAATGTTTTTTTTGTTTTTTTTTCATACAATAGCTCTGAGAAGAGAGTATTGTTAGAGAAGCATCGTTGTTTATCCTTATTTTTGCCCATAGATAATTGTGCTTAACATTCAGAAATTGTTCACTAGGCGTGGTTATATTGGAGGACCTCCGCAACACCAGGGGCCGCCCATGCACATGGCACCTCCAGACATGCGAGGCCCTCATGACATGAGAGGAGGGCCCATGATGGGAGAACCTAGAGGGCCCATGATGGGAGAACCTAGAGGGCCCATGATGGGAGAACCTAGAGGGCCTATGATGGAACAGCGTGGCCCACCCATGGAGCCAAGAGGTACTTGAAGGCATATTTGTTGACTTGGTTTGTCGCATACTAGATTTGTTCCCCACAGTTTATAAATATTTCTCAATTCTTATTCTTCAAGGTCGTGATCCAAGGGCTGTTGATGCGCGGGGTCCGATATCAGGCCAGAGGGTTCCTGTGGCAGGTGGAATGCAGGGTCCTCCCCCACATGGAATGGCACAAAGTGCACCTCCAGCAGCGAGACCGGTAAGATAAAGCTCAGCCCAGTTCAGCAGTTTGCATAGTCCTGTGGTGTTCAGTTTTGTTCATTCTCCACATAAATCCAGTATGTTTTTCAATCTTTAGGACTTTGTGCTGTAATTTCGCAAATCATAAAATCTGATTGGTTTGTTCAGACAGTTTAGTCAGTATCTGGTGTGTCTACATTGGTTGCAATAATAATGATGCCATTTACGCATTTTAACAGGGTCCTGCCTCTGATGTGTCATCGCAAGACCATGAGAAGGTAGGTTTTTTTTTTTTTTCTTGACACACTACTGGATCGGTGGGGAGGTCATGCCAATGCATCTACCAGTGATAATATCACTACTCAACAGTCCTAAAATGTTTCCTGAAAAGCTTCTTAACCACACACATGTGGTTAAGAAGTTAGACACACCATTACATCCTTTCAATGCCTGACATAGGCTTCAGTGATGAGATTTTCTAGCCTTACCAGCTACTGTTGACATGTTGTTTTGTTCATCAGTTAATCACTTAAATGGAATCTTTCATCATGTAATGCGGCTTTGTGTTTTAGATGGTAATCTGTGTGTGTCTTCACATTCCCAGGCTGCCCTGATTATGCAGGTCTTGCAGCTGACCCCAGAACAGATCGCCATGCTGCCACCAGAACAAAGACAGAGTATTCTCATACTGAAGGAGCAGATACAAAAGACGGCAGGTGCACCTTGAGGAATGTTTGACATGAAAATCCATCCTTAAAATGGCTTATTATAAGAATTACTGGCTTTGTGACAAAGTGGAACATGCTTTTTCTTACGTAACCCATAAAGACAATGGAAGTTGGCTGACTGCCATGGTTTCTCTTAGTTTAAGTGTGAAGAATCTGACTCTACAACTTCTTTGTACGTTTGCTGGAATGTACACATCCAGTTGAATAACCATTCACTGACTGCTTATGCATTGGTCTGCAGGATTTCCACACTTGTAACCATTGTTCTTGTTTTTATAGTGGTATTTATCCTTTTTGAAGTGAAATCTATTGTATGTGAATAGTAGTGGTTGGCAATTTACTGCAAACATAACAAATAAACAACTGGATTTTGAAATAAATGACTGGACATTTTATCATTGCAGATGTTATAATTCCTGCCCTGATACATTTTTATTTACAAAAACTATTTAGAAATACATAATATACAATGTACACGTTTAAATGTTTTGTTCAAGTATAATAAAGTTGTTTTGACTTGAAAGATTACAACCAATTGACTAACCCAAGATATGACATTGCATGGTTTTAAAGAAAAACAACAGCATTTCATTTTGCGATTTCGAAACTCTGTCAAAGAGGAAATTTTACAACTTTTCAGTAACTTTTAGCCATGCTAATTTTGGAGCTGTGCACATGAGTCATTTACGAACACCATTTATTCAGGTGTGGGTGTAATCTTGGTCATCCATTACTTATCAGGCACTCTAAAAGCCAAACTGTACAAAACACGAATGGACTTTCGACTTGGAATGTGTCCCTGAAGACAATTTGTTCACTTGTCAGGAAGTAGGATGTAATTATTCTCAAACAAGGTGGAATCATTTGGTATTACAAAGACACTGCATAAGAGCACCATCCAAAGTGCAGTCGTCCAAGCGAATCAGGTATTTTTTTTTCAAAGGCTTTTCTCAAAAGTTCTCTTTGTTAAAGTAAAACTTGGTCCTTCGTGGATCCACATCAGAATATTTGACACATTTCTTCTCCAAGACCGTCGCCAATGCTTCTGGGCCGCACAGGAATGTTCCGACCACTGACCTATAGATATTTATAATAAAATTTAATGTTAGGGTCATTTTGGTTAATGGTTGCACTTGCTCTATTTGGGCCATGCTGCATTGTTAATAAAAGAATATTCTAGGTTCAATACAAGTTAAGCTCAATCAACAGCATTTGTGGCATAATGATGATTACCACAAAAATGTATTTTGAATTGTTCCTCTAACCGTAAAAAAAAAGAAGCAAAAATCGTGGTTACAGAGTCACTTTCAGTGGAAGTGAATGTGGGTTTAAAGGCAGAAATTTGATGCTATTAATTTTATAAAAGCACTTTCATGAATTCTTCTGTTGAAACATGTATTATTTGAGTTGTAAAGTCATTTAAATCGTAATTTTTACAGTAATTTTAGGGTTTGTTGACATATCTTCATGGCAACAAAGATGTAAAATTGGCTATAATTTTAAACAAAAAAGGTTAGTGATTTTATCCCTAAAGTCATGTTAACACATATTGTTTAAGTCTTGTGGCAATACTTTTGAAAAGGTGAGCATTTTAACATTTAAAAATTGGCCCCCATTCATTGGAAGTTCACTGTAACCCAGATTTTTTAATTTTTTTTTTTAAAAGAAGAGTGGCAAGTCAAAATACATTTTCATGGTAAACAACATTGTCACATGCTTTCAATTGATTTTAACTTGTATTGAACCCGTAATATTCCTTTTAAGTCTTACAATACTGGATTATATGAAATGTGTTTTAGGCCAGGCAACCTTGAGGTTTTGTCAAAATTGTGAGAATAATAGTGATGGTCTTAGAATGGGTTTAGAATTATAATCAAATCACTGCATGCCTTCATTTTTCACCAAAAGTGAGTTTATGAATTGATAGCTGTTATGGACTTGCATTACAGCTATATAATTGAATAATTTCCAGCTTTTTTTGCAAGTTAAAAATGTATTTTTATTGCAAATTAAAAATGTTTTAATTTTCATTTAACTTGAGGTATACAATATATTCCTTTCTAACATATATCAAAAAAATTGTTATATAAAATAGATTGATTAGGCCCGAGAAAATATCAGCAAGGCCAGTACAAATCTGAACCAACTGTATTGGGCCAGCAGAAAAAAAAATCCTTCTGAGTGAACAATGATATAATTTGAAATTGTGAAACTTACGAGGGGTTCTCTTTCCGAACTTCATCAAATTCCTTATCCCAGTTTGGTCGACCATAGTGGGTCTTCTGCTTTAGGCCAGTGATGATATCTGTATCCTTGTCAAAATGCACCATTACATGGTCTGCCTGTAAACACAACATTAGATAGTTCTGTAACACATAAAATATCCACACAACTTAACATTCAATTGAGGACAAACTTCTTTTCAAATCACAACAGGTTTTTATGCACATACCTGGCTCTGGTCCCAGCCGGTAAGGTAGAGTTTATATGTGAGGAAGTCCTTAATTTCTCTCTCCTCCATTTCCCTCTCAAGGACCTGTAGAAGATCTGCAAACCACTCAAAGGCGTGTGTCTCTCTACACAACCAGTAGAAGTAAATCTGAATGCAAGAGACATAAATGAAGAGAAAACTGAGTTACAAGAAATGTCAAGCTTGGTGATAAATCTGAGGAACAATAGAAGGCATTATAGTTAGTTTTTGTACCTAACTTCCCTATTTAACAAATCCCACAAGTTCTTACCCTCTTGGTTCGTAGTTTGGGGTTGGATTCTTTAAACTTATACCAGATGGACTTTAGTATAGAGGCAAATGGAGTCACTCCAATCCCAGCACCCACCAGCATGCTGACCTCATAATCAAACACATCCTCGCTGGCAGTTCCAAATGGGCCATCCACTGCGATCCTAATGCAAAAATGGAAGACCCACACTTTAATCCTCATATATTACTGGAGCTACATGTAATTGGTGGTTAAGTCCTGATTTGTAAGCTTGTATAACGTTTACACATGCTGGCAACCATTAGTCGGGCGGCTCTTTTTAACAGTGAGTTCTATATATGCAAAGAAAGTTGCTCATTGTGGTTAAATTGTACTTATTAAAGTATTTTTGCATTTGTTGTTACTACGTCATACGTTTGTGCTGCCGGGCAATGCCCACATTCCTGTATGAAGTATGTCCGGAAAGGTATTCACACTACTTATCCGCATACCTAAAAAACGTACTTATTAACAGTCAAGAAGTAAGTACTTCATCAAAGAAGTACATACTCTGTACACTTATTCGGATAAATGTAATTAAGTGAGATGAATGTCGGATCAGCAAAATGGCAAAGTGTACATACTTGGGTCCTTGCCCACCCTCTGGTAGGTTTTCGACCAGTTGGATGAGCTTCTCAGTCCAGTCTCCGGCTGAGCGAATGTGCACACTAAAGAAGTCCTCCTCTGGGGCTGACGTCATGGTGAATGGGTGCCACTCCAGTTGGGAGATGGTTGGACAATTGAGGAAGATATACTGGCCCACCTCCATCTTGAAACCAGGCTTCACCAATTGTAGTTCCAACACTTTAGATGGGCGAATTACAATCTAGAATGCAAGGGTAAAGTTTGCCATTACAGTGTAATTACTTATTATGCTGGATAAAACACTGATCCTAACTGACCTCAACCCTAACCATCAAATAGGTATTTTACCCTTGGGGGCCTTTAGTCCCATTGTGCCCTAGCATCTAAAATCATGTTAGTAAGCATATTACCTATTTAAAACTGTAAAGGTACTCTCGGTGTGTGCTTGTGTGCACAAACCCAGTCTGAGAGGAAAGTATGCAATCTGAGAGAAAGATGCAGACCAGTGAAGCTAGAGAACAGTATGGGGCTAGGGGCTACATTTGAGAAGACTGGTAATATGTTTTGATCAAATGTGATTTATAGATGTACAAAAAAACTATTTAAAGCTGCATAACATCAAGAATGTCTTAAGGCAAAAGGTCACAGCTGGAAAGAGCAGACTTAACTCGCCTTTAGTTTTGTCAAAAATGTCCACGACAACATACCTTTCTGTAACTGACTGGTTGCATGTAGCGAAGCAGTCGTAGCAGTCGTTCACAAAGGTAAATTATCATTGGTCCGATCACCCACATCCAGGTCTACAACAGAAAATTCAACATATGGAATCAATAACTACACAAAGCAAATCTGAGATCATTTCATTCATTTGTAAACAAGTTCTCAACTCTTACCTGAGGAAACCCTCCTGCAAACTGGGGAATTGGACATTCGGGAATTTTCCCCCAGTTTTCAGGTTGATCTTCGCATAAGGAATGGTTGTGAGGAGGATCTGTCACTTGCTGACTTCGCACAATGCGCCTGGATGTAAAGCAAAGAGTATGTTTAATTTACTCTTAACAATCTATTCTACATGAATTTCAAAATTGATCTCAACCATAAAAAGACCTTACCCTGCTCCATGGAAAACTAGGCCAGCGAAGAAAACGATGAAGAGGTGATGTGTGTACCAAAAGACCTCAAAGTAGCTTCGGCGGATGACTTCCATAGAGGAAGTGATAATGAGGATAAGGGCAAGAGTAATGATGACTCCTGTTAGACCCGCAATGGTGGTGAAAACAAAGATGGTTGGAGTCTGGAGTGTGAGGAAACAGGAATATTATAGCACGCACTAGCAGAATTCACCGCAAAATTATTATAGTAAGCAGCTCAAATAATTAAAATGAGATAATGCAATCATTTTTAAATGCAATGAATAAGGCCATGCAGTGACTCACCATAGAATCGGATCGGATGGGATTCAAGTAAGTTGTATTTAATTCAGTGGAGTCATCAAGCATGGAGAGAATTTCTGCAAGAGGTCCATATCGCCCTTCTAAACTGTTGCTGTACCACTCCACATTAAGCAAATGAGCAACAGTATGAACCGCTGCAATGAAGGATTTCATGAGGTTACTATCAAAATCAGTTGTTAGAATTGCAATAAAAAGAAATGGTTGCTTTAAGTAGATTTGTGTATGCTATGTAAAAGGGTTTGTTCACCCTAAAATCTAAATTCTCATCATTTACTCACCCTCATACCATCCCAGATGGGTATGCCTTTCTTTCTTCTGCAGAACACAGATGAAGATATTTAGAAGAATATCTCTGTAGGTCCATACAATGCAATTGAATGGTGGCCAGAACTTTGAAGCTCCAAAAATCACATAAAAGGAGCACAAAAGTAATCCATATGATTCCAGTGGTTAAATCCATATCTTTAGAAGCTAAATGATAGGTGTGGGTGAGTAACAAGTCAATATTCAAGACCATTTTTACTATAAATCTCCACTTTCCCATCCACAGATTTCTTATGTTTTTTTGGCGATTTGCATTCGTCATGCAGATTGCCCCAAGCTGGTCAAAGGTGGAGATTTATGGTTAAAAAAAAAGACAAAAATACTTGATCTTTTTCTCCCCCAGACCTATCATTTCACTTCTAAAGATATGGATTTAACCATTAGAGTCTTATAGATTACTTATATCCTGCCTTTGTGCTTTTTGGACCTTTACTTGCACTGTATGGACCTACAGTGCTGAGATATATTTCTAGAAATCTTTGTTTGTGTTCTGCAGAAAAAAAAGGCAAACACATCCGGGATGGCATGAGGGTGAGTAAATGATGAGAGAATTTTCATTTTTGGGTGAACTATCCCTTTAAGATATTTAAAAATAACTTTGTTATTTGTCAATAAAAATGTCTGATAAACAATATATATTCTGTTTATTAAGCTCTTCTTTTTTTTTTTACTTGCAAACCTATTCTCTAATCCATGAATATGTTTAGTACAACCTGAAAATAAATTGTACAGGACAGAAATAGGCTTTGGATGTTCCTCTAAAGTTATTTTTCATTATTATTTTCTCTGAGCTCTGAGAATTGTTCCAGCTTTCCAGGTCCATTTTTGCACATGGACACTTAAAATAGGCTTTCAGATTTCAGAATGTGCATATTTAGCCAGACACAAATGTGTTAAATACTAGAGTCAGCTTCTTAAAAAATCAAAACTTGAAATGGGTCAATATTTAGCCAGATTTAGCCAAATAGAGTAACACCTGCAATGTGAGGGTTATCAGGGTGAAGTATTGTGCCAAAGCCTTAAACTGTGATTGCAGTGTTTTATGCAATCAGGAGATGGGACATTTGTTTTTTTAAGTGATTGCATCACACACACACACACACACACACACTCTCTCTCTCTCTCTCTCTCTCTCTCTCTCTCTCTCTCTCTCTCTCTCTCTCTCTCTCTCTCTCTCTCTCTCTCTCTCTCTCTGAATAGTTAGTGCACATTTGAGCCCTTCCCTGGTAGGCTGTGACTAAATGAAAACCTAGCCTACATCAGTATATCTAAAACATTTTCCTCTTAGTTATTAAAGCACAATTAATGCTGTTTACCTGTCATTAGGGCAATCATGTAGGCCACCAACTTGTGGAAAGTCAGATTTTTGTCCAGCTGTTTCCTCATTGTTCGTCCACAGCACTAAATCGTGAAAAGGCAAGAACACTAACAAAAGGTCATGCATTCATCTATGCAAAAAAAAAAAAAAAACACCTTCAAATCTTTCACTAACTCACCACGAAGGAGCCTCGAAGCAGAGACAGCAGGTTGCGGCATACTGGCAGCAGAATGAGCATGCAATTGAAGTTGAGCACAGCAGCTGGAGCTCTGGCCCAGGGCAATGCAGCCTGAAAGTATTACATTCACTTTAAATATCTTTAGGCACAGTATTACTTAACCTCACAATCTGAAGGTAATTTCATTTGTCATAACTTACCCCTAAAAGTTCACGTGTGTACTCAAATTGTGGTCCCAAATCATAGAACAAGTAGAAGTAAACAAACAGAAAGATGTTGATGCCCATCCACACCACCTAAAAAGAGTATCAGATCAATAATTTAACACAAATGGGAAAATATGAGCGATATTAAACATTTAGACAAGCCAAACAAATATGAGGATAATCATTTTTCTTACCACAATGAAGGCACTAAGCCCATGACTGATTATCCAGTTGCCCATCTTCCCTCCCCAGTGTGCTACACCAGACTGCAGACTCTTCATATCTGACTTTATAGTTCACCTGTCCTGTTT
Organism: Xyrauchen texanus; assembly: GCF_025860055.1. NCBI lineage: Eukaryota > Metazoa > Chordata > Actinopteri > Cypriniformes > Catostomidae > Xyrauchen > Xyrauchen texanus. Next base: position 25,692,234 of record NC_068298.1, on the reverse strand, counting down.
CTGCCTCCGCCCTCTACTGTCAGTATTAACCAGGAAATGTGGTGTGAAAATATTTCTGCATAATGGAAACTCCCGAGAATAAACTATCACAGCTGGGTTAATATGGCTATAAAACTAGACGGGTCTTCATACACGCTTGACGGGAAACAATGGGTTCGGCCATTGCACGAGGTTATGAAATGTAAACGCTCACCAACTTTAATGGTTTTAATTATTTATTTATTTTTTTTCAATTGTCAGATTGTTTCTCATTATTGTAATACATTTTCTTTACTGTATGACAGAAAATATTCCAATAATACAATTAATTTTTATTTTGAATAGGAGCATAAATGCAGAGGGTAGCCTGTACAACAAATACTGTAGACTACCATGATGTAGAAATGTGTTTCTTCAACTTTTATTTAAACAGACAGATTCCAACTCTTTAATTTTTGTCATTTATGAAGGCTCATTAAAACTGACTAGGAAACTTTTTACCATGTCTTCTTTTATTTTTGGTTCCTTTCAAATGCCTTTTATATAAAGATTTGATTAGTAAACTATAAAAATCCATTATAAAAATACAAATGATTTCATGGTTAAAAATGTGATCATTTATGATACAATAATAAACAAATACTGAAATATACATAAAGCACAAACATCTTTTAGAAATGACAACTGTCTCACAGAAGTGTCAGTGAAAATCTTGCTTGAGAGGACATATGAGACAAGTGATTTTTCACTTGTAAATTCAAGGTAGAGCAGAGTATTTCTATTGGGCGTCATTTACAATCAATCTATAATTTTTCCAAATTATGCAAAAAGTGGGAAAATATTATTTAGAAGTGTTTAATTATGATACATTAATTTTTAACGATATCTTTAGCGAGACAAAGGAGTTGGCCATTTTATTTCCAAAACATTAAAAATGTCATTTTGTAATTCACCATAATTCACCACTGCAGAATTCTATTTAAAAGGATACAGATGATGGAAATCACACTGTGGTAAGAATTTCTATAACTTTCATAAATATAGCAACACAAAAGATTTTTTTAATTTTTTGCCATGTACATAAACTGTTAGTAGATACATTTTAATAATTTGTGGCAGTGTGACAAATGTTTTAACAAAGCTTTACTTATTAGAAGTCCACAGTGCCTGAAGTTTAAGCATGAATACTACCAAGATTCATGTTTTTTCCCACATTACAGTAATGAAATTGAGGCTTTTCACATTATGGCATTATGTAAGAATATTTTGAGATGAAATATGACCCAGACAGTTTTTTTGCAGGATTAACCAGAATACATTTATATTATGAATTTAATGAGCTCAGTATTCTGTAAAATCAGAATCAGGCATGAGTCTGACATTCAAAGCATCTTTATTAATTGAATGAATGTCAGTAGTAAAAAGGCACATAACTCAGGCAAAACACAACATTCCTGTGCAAAACAAAACCAACAGATATCGCTTTTGGCAGTGAAAATGTAACAGCACTGTTTACTATATTAGTCTTTTTAGGCACACTATTGCAAAATGTCACAATATTAAGGCAAATGCAATATAATTAATAACATTAAAGGCTTTCAAAATTTCAAGGTTAAAATAAGGCAAACTTAAGAAAACTTTCGAGGCTTCTTGGCTTGTTCATTCATGGTTCCTCTGAAGATAGCAGTGCCAAAACCTGCCAGTTTCGTAGCTCTTGTGAGCTGGACACATTGGCACATTTCCCACACACCTGGTCTGGTCATACAGCTTTTTTCTGAAGGCTTCCATTGTGCATTGTTACTGCATAACTCAGAGGACATTCTTTGGTTTTCAACAGCCAACAAGCAGAAAAGGATCAGCGCTCTACCATAAATAAATGATGAGCTACACTCCCAACACCAATGTATCACATTGTTATGGTGCTTAATCACTATTATGATGCTACACTTCAATATACTGTAATACTCCTGAGTCTGGATATGTGCAAAAACGCCTAGCATGGCCCCATACAGCGCTACAGTAGCTGAACAGCAAACCTCTTCTAAGCCGCCTCCATAATATCATTCACAATCTCTGTTTCTCCATCCGCTGGGTGGCTAGTGAGGTCAGGAGGCTCGTAGTCCTGAGAGGCAAGAGCAACTGTGTGGTCCATGGGTGGCTGGGGTCGCTTTCTCTTCCAGCAGCACGCACAACGTAGACAGTCCTCGACGTTGTAATGGAAGAGTCTGCGGCACGGATGGCAGAACTGATGAAAGAGCAGCATGAAGAGCACAGCTAGGCTGTAGCACACAATGAGTTGCACCACCAGCACTGGCGTGCACACATATTCGTAGAAGTCAGACTTAGAGTAGTACCACAAGACAATGAGGGTGACATTCTCCATGAACCGCAGGGTGTAGTAGATTGCCAAGCGTCTCCAGCGAGGCTGCTTCTCCAGAAGGTCATGGTCGGACAGGTCCAACTGTACAGCCGACCAACAGAAAATATTGATGCATGCGTAGAGGAATGTGATCATGCAGAGCACCACGGTGGTGCCCAGTTTACTGAAGTTCTTCTCTATGTTCTCAGGCAACGATGCCCTCCTGACCCAGAATTCGACCCATGGTTGGAAGAAGAAGATGAACAGGTTTATCAAGCCCACCAGTACCACCCAGTATGTGAAGGCTGTGCTGAAGAGCACCAGGGTGGTGATCCGTGTGGCAATCTCTAACCCTCGCCAGAGGATCATGCACAGGTAGGCAGCAGGTTTCATTCGCACTTTGTAGTCATCATACTTGATTTGAATGGCCAGCACGCTGCAAACTAATGCTCCATATGTGATTGATATCAAGGAAATGATCATCAGGGCCACTGTAAACATACACAGTGTGTGTTAGAATATAAACAATACATTTAAGGATTGTGTGCTAAAAGAAATAAGGTAAAAAGTGGGTAGTTGACATAATTAGCACATTGGGAATTTTACATGTCCTGCAATGTGACATGCTATAGTACATATAAAAATGGTTTTAAACAGCATTTTGCTTTTGCTATGATTACTAGGCAAGCTTATATAATGTCATATTAAGAGACTTCATGGAATATTTGTACTTTAAAAAAATATTTGATTTAATGATTGCATAAAATTAAATATTGAAAGCAAACATATGATTAAAATTGGTGAAAACGTTTCTGCTTTTTCCCACCCACTTTTTCAGCCCCCTTTGTTCTGTAAGTATTTTTTCTATTTATTTCTTGCATAGCGATTTCATTATATCTTCTATAAAAGAGTTCCAAATCATAAACCAAACAAACCAGCTGTGAGGTGAATCACAACATTATAAACATTGATTTGAAGCAAAAAAGTATTTGAAAAATGAGGAGAAAAAAAAAAAAAAAAGGACAATGCTTTGTACTTACTGTCTTTCATGGGGCAATGAACTACAATCCCCTGAAGCATTGCAAATTATGTAACTGAATAAAAGATTATGGAAAAATATAAAACTATACTCAAAAAAATATTTACTCCTGTATTTAAGATTTACTCACTTCAAGACGAATCTGCCCAATTCCAGCCTTGCTAAAGCACCCCCAGATCATCACAAATCCTCCACCAAATTTCACAGTGGGTGTGAGATACTGTGGCTCGTATGCCTCTCCAGGTCTCGGTCTAACATTAGATGACTAGGTGGTGGATCGGTGATGATCTGTGGGTGCTTCAGCAAGGCTGGAATCGGGAAGATTCATCTATGTGAAGGACACATGAATCAAGCCATGTACAAGGTTATCCTGGAAGAAAACTTGCTTCCATCTGCTCTGACAATGTTCCCTAAATCTGAGGATTGTTTTTTTTTCCAGCAGGACAATGCTCCATGCCACACAGCCAGATCAATCAAGGTGTGGATGGAGGACCACTGGATCAAGACCCTTTCATGGCCAGCCCAATCTCCAGACGTAAACCCCATTGAAAACTTCTGGAATGTGATCAATAGGAAGATGGATGGCCACAAGCAATCAAAAAACTGCTTGAATTTTGCACCAGGAGTGGAATAAATTCACTCAACAGAAATGTGAAAGACTGGTGGAGAGCATACCAAGACGCATGAAAGCTGTGATTGAAAATCAGGGTTTTTCCACCAACTATTGATTTCTGAACTCTTCCTAAGTTAAAACATTAGTATTGTATTGTTTAAAAATGTATATGAATTTGTTTTTTTTGCATTATTCGAGGTCTGAAAACACTGCATCTTTGGTATTATTTTGACCAGTTTTCATTTTCTTCAAATAAATGCTCTAAATGACAATATTTTTATTTGGAATTTGGGAGAAACGTTGTCAGTACTTTATAGAATAAAACAAAAATGCTAATTTTACTCAAACACATACCTATAAAAAGTACATCCAGAGAAACTGATAATTTTGAAGTCTCTGAATTTTTTCCAGAGCTGTATATTAGAGAATATTTTTATAGCGTAATATTTTGATATTTTCAAATATATAAGTAGTTTGACAGTGTAGGGGAATTTCTCATCATTCACAGTGCTTTGTGTAAGTGAGTGGTCGCTGTAGGGTTCTGGCACTCTTTGTTGGCAGCAGTTATCTGATTGGTGGATTATTTATTTCAGGATCATGGGTAGTGTAGTTCTTTTTTTTAAGTTGATATAATGCAGACTGATGGCTTCAACAGAAGCATATTCCATCTATTCAAAACCTTGCAACTCACGGCAGGTCATTCTTAAAAGGTTAATAAGTTATCATTAAAAATAATTTTGTCTATGGAAAACGTGAATGGTGTATTATCTTCCAGAACCCAACTGTTCTGCTCTAAAGTGATCAGTTACAGTAAGATATGTACTTTCCCTTAAACATTCACATAATTTTAACCTAAAATCTTGGACATCTTTGAGTCCATGGACACGTTATGCAGCAACTACCCAAGACTACAAAACAGCAAACTCACGTCGTGTGGGAAGGATGTATTTTTCCTGAATGGTAGCATAGAGCTGTAGAGTGAGTTGAGGTGTGGAGCCTAGGAAGGCCTGGATGACAGCTGTGCGTTTGAAGGCATTACGGTGGATGGCTAGCTTGCGTTCGGAGTGTCCGATCTCCCATTCTAAGGCTGGGCCTAAACCTCTGCCATGCTTTAGCTTGATCTTTCTTGAAATGGTCACATACGGCTCCTCCTTTCTACCAGCCTGACAGTAAACAATCAGAGCTTCAATGCACCTGAAAGGACAGAGGATACAAAGAGGAGTTAGTCAGACATATAGAGAAAGAAATTGACACTGTCCTTAAAATCCATTCTAATTTTAAAGTGCACTGGCTCCCGATTTATTTCAAACAAAACCAATATATGACTTATAAGAAACCATTCTTACAGATGTGCATCAAACACTCTGCCTATCATCTCCTTTTGTGTTCCATGGAAGATAGAAAGTCATACAGGTTTATAACAACATGAGGGTAAGTAACTCAAGAGCATGATTAAAATTTTTGAGTGAACTATTATGCAAATTTGAGTAAATAGATTCTCACACTTAGCTTCCACAAGGCATCATTAATATATAAGGGATAGATCATTTCAGTTTCCCAGCTTACACTTTGCTGAAATATGAGAAGTGTGTTGAGCTCACTCTGTGGGAGAAAACTTTGCAATGCTGAAAAATGCATGTTTTACCTGAGGCCAATGTACACCTTTAGTGAATATCTTTTGTATAAAGCATTGCCTTGAACCTTTTGTCAAACTGAGTTGGCTCCATCTAATGAGTCAAGCTTAAAGAGATAGTTCACCAAAAATGAAAATTCTCTCATCATTTACTCACCCTCACGCCATCCCAGATGTGTATGTTTTCTTTCTTTTGTAGAACACAAATAAAGTTTTCTCCCAATTTGGAATGCCCAATTCCCACTACTTTGTAGGTCCTCATGGTGGCGCGATTACTCACCTCAATCTGGGTGGTGGAGGACAAGTCTCTGTTGCCTCTGCTTCTGAGACGTCAACCCGTGCATCTTATCACAAGGCTCATTGTGCATGACACCGCAGAGACTCACAGCATTGGAGGCTCATGCTACTCTCCGCGATCCATGCACCGATTACCAAGTGCCCCATTGAGAGCGAGAACCTCTAATCATGACCACGAGGTTACCCCATGTAACTTTCCCCCCCAAGCAACCGGGGCAATTTGGTTGCCTAGGATACCTGGTTTCCACACCCTGGATTCGAACTCGTGACTCCAGGGGTGGTAGTCAGCGTCAATACTCGCTGAGCTACTCAGTAAACTATTCCTTTAACATAAATCAGCATATAACAATTGTTGGAAAAATATTAATTTTAAATAAATATGCAAAATCTCATGTTACACTACATATGTTAAGAAGCGAGTGTGGTGCACTAATAAGAGACTAAATTTGAATCACGCTGTGACTGTTGAATCAAAATTTTCATACAACAGCAAATCTCCCCAAACTCCACCTTACTAGCCTGGAAAACATGTCACGGTTTACTCAACAAGACTGAACATATGTTGAAATTCGGCACACGGATGCCAGAGGCATTGGGAGTATCCAAAATATCAGTTAGGAGACTTCCAAAACACTCTGTAGCAGTGAATATTTAGACTACGGTAATACACTTTTTAATAGCACTATGGGTGGAAACAGAGGTGGGAAAATTTCCATAGCGGTTCCTATGTTGCTTGAAAATGTAATTTTAATAAAATAAAAAAATATATACACTGGGGCCTGGGTAGCTCAGCGAGTATTGATGCTGACTACCACCCCTGGAGTCACGAGTTTGAACCCAGGGCATGCTGAGTAACTCCAGCCAGGTCTCCTAAGCAACCAAGTCACATAGGGTAACCTCTACGTGGTCGCGATTAGGGGTTCTTGCTCTCTATGGGGCGCGTGGTAAGTTGTGCGTGGATCATGGAGAGTAGCATGAGTCTCCACATGCTGTGAGTCTCCGAGGTGATAAGATGTGCAGATCAGTCTCAGAAGTGCCAGTAACTGAGACTTGTCCTCCTCCACCTGGATTGAGGGGAGTAACCACGCCACCACAAGGACCTACTAAGTAGTAGAAATTGGGCATTCCAAATTGGGGAGAAAAGGGGATAAATAATAAATAAATAATAATAAAAAAAAAGTGTATATATATATATATATATATATATATATATATATATATATATATATATATATATATACACACTGATCAGCCACAACAATAAAACCACTGACAGGTGAAGAGAATAACATGGATTACATCGTTACGATGCACCTGTCAAGGGGTGGGATATATTAGGCAGCAAGTGAACAGTCAGTTCTTGAATTTCATGTGTTGGAAGCATGAAAAATGGGCAAGCGTAAGGATCTGAGCATCTCCAAAATGGCAGGTCTGGTGGGGTGTTCCCTGTATGCAGTTATCACCTACCAAAAGTGGTCCAAGGAAGGACAACCAGTGAACCAGCGACAGGGTCAGGGTCAACCAGTGAACCAACGCCCAAGGCTCCTTTCTGAGTTTGAAGTAATTTTGATATTTGTTTTCTGGAGTTAAAGGTCAAACATGTCATAAGTGTGTAACCAAAAAGGAAAAATATATTTAAAAAAAAAATTAAAAGTTGGAAAAAAAAGGTTAGCATATGTAGATTATAATACACTTTTATAGTTATTTCTTAACAAATAAGCAGTTTTAAAATATTGTTTTATATTTATAATATTACTGAGAACTTCTATCCACCAAGTCAATGTCAGTTGGTGTAACCATGTAAAAAAAATCTAATATTTTATATAATAAATGTATATCTGTAGGCCTATATTTTATACTTATTTATATTTGTGTATATACACTTCATATATACACTACTTCTTTTTTAAGACACAATTTAATTTCTAAGAACTTGACATTTATTTATGTTTAATCTTTAATCCCCATGGACTTGTCAGTGACCCATAAAAATAATGGAACTTTTTTTTTTTTTATGCTGGAGCTGTTTGTCAATATTTTGATCATGTGATCAAGAATCATCATCACTCACTCACTCACTCACTCACTAATCTCCTACCTTATAATGGGGCCCATCTGCAGCAGATGCATGAAGAGCATAAGGGGTCGGTCTCTCCCCAAGTCCCGGTGCACGAACGTCAGAGTGAGCTGTGTCAGCACCGACGGCACCAGTATGAATGTAATAGTCAGGCCCATCCACACCGAGTCTCCACTCTTCTGATACATGCTACAGAGCAGAGAGGCGCAGATGAACTCCGCGCAGTACAGCACGGTTGTCCACAGCACGCTGAAGGGTGGATGCACTTTGCTGTGGTTAATCACCATCATGACCCCGTTTTCATTCGGGGTCACAGCGGACTGCTGTTGTGTCAACACCATAATGTCATGGTCGCTTGGCTTGTTGTTTTCCATCTCTCCGACGGCCTGCATTACTTCTTACGAGCTTTATATTAATCGATCGGGATCAACGTCATTCTCGGTGTTTAGGTTTTCAAATGGTGACCGTCTCCGTGATCCATTCATGTGAGCTCGGCTCTGCATTCCACACTGCCACATATGCAGTACTGGAAAATAAAGGAAAGTATATGGATGAAGTATCTTGCATTGCGCTCGAGCAAAACGAAACCACCACGCGCGACGAATCAGCACCGATCACGCGCTCACAAACATAAACACAAGTTTGATGAGTTTTACAAGACGAGAAACAAACATATCATTTGGCCCACCGAGACTTCAGCCAACTCGTTCTTCCAGATACTAGTACGTTTTAAGGAATTAATGTCGAAACGGCTTGCCATGTACTATGTACCGATGCCATGCCCCCAACTCAGATTATTTAAAGTTGTCATGTAATTTCCATTTTCTCAGAAACTCTTTGGATTTGACAATGATCAGCAGTGCCAGGTGTGTCCTCACATGCAGCGACTGAAAGCATTCACTGTCTGTCTGCTCTGCTGATGTCCCACGGGCCCTAGTGCACATCGGATGTGGGTGTTACTGGTAAACCATAAAGGAGTTTTGTCTGCTATTTAAACTGCATTATTTTGTACATAGAAGAAAACAAAAACCTCTGGCAGAACAATATGTGGGTGAGGAACGCAGTCTGGCTGAAGTGTCCATAAGTATCCATTCAGTCATCTTGCATAAAAAAAAACTGCCACTGTTTTTTAATCAGGGAATTAAAAGCTAGCAAGTAAAATTCATCAAATAATACTTTAATAGAAGATATACAAATTAATTCAGAATCTAACAACATTTAAAGAAGGTAGTATTATAGGATTTCAATAAAATTCCAAAGCAAAAGTGACCATCAAGAGCACTTTTTGATAAATGTTTTTAAATATTGGATGGTATTCAAAAAAGCACCTTTTATTTTTTTATGCAACTAGTATCTCCAGGAAAAGCACATAATTGTATTTTTACAATGTAAGTGATCTAGTTAGTGATCTAACTTTTTAATGACAAGTACCCCTAAATATGATGATCCCCTTATGCATGGGCCCCCCTTTCCTAAAATACTACTGTTGCTATATATTTTCATGTATCAGGGCTCCAGACGAAAAAATAATTTTGGAGCCATTGGCTGCTAATCTGAAACATTAAAGGAACTAACACCAAAAAAAATTACAATTATCCCATAATTTACTCACCCTCAAGCCATCCTAGGTGTTTATGACTTTCTTCTTTCAGCCAAACACAATCGGAGTTATATTAAAAAAATATCCTGGCTCTTCCAAGCTTGATAATGGGAGAGAATGGTACCTTAGATTTTGAAGCCCAAAAAAGTGCATCCCTCCATCATTAAAGTAATCCATACGGCTCCAGGGGGTTAATAAAGGCCTTCTGAAGTGAAACTATGTGTTTTTGTAAGAAAAATATCCATATTTATAACTTAATATCTATAAACTATAATAACTGGCTTCCAGTAACAGCCGCCCACACGCTCACGAGAGAGTATGATGTAGGTGTAGCGTAAGCTCTGGTGAGAAATGACGAACGCGGAAGCTCAGAGGATAGAGGAAGACAGTGATTATAGTTTATAAAATTATAAATATGGATATTTTTCTTATGCAAACGCTTCGCTTCAGAAGGCCTTTATTAACCAACTGGAGCCGTATGGATTACTTTTTTGATGTATGGCTGCACGCACTTTCTTTTCCACTTCCGGCCTCCTAGGTGACCCAGAACCCGTTTTGAAAACCTCTTATTTAGACACTATTCTTCTCTAAAATTCCTATCTCACTTTAACCATTTCTTAATGATGCTAGGAGACGAAGAAACTTTTTGAAATGTGATAAAACTCAAGATTAAGAATTTATGAAGCAAGAAAATCTTGTTTTCTGTTTGAACTGCTGTGTAAACAATGATTCAGTAGTTCAAGAGAAAATACTTTTAGATTGCCATCTGTCAAGATTTGCATCCACTTTTTTATATGGGATGATTTTAATCTCAATATGATTAATGAATGCACACACAATTATGCATGTACTAGATACATTTTGTGAATGTATTTTACTAACCACAAACAAATGCCATTTGATTTGAATCTGTGGAATTCGGGATTGAATGATTGTGCAGCGATTTGTACAAATACAGACATGTTTGCAAATAAACATGTTCTGTTCTACATTAATAAATCAAAAATTGCTCATGCAAAAATGAATCCGTGCATTTGTGATCAGAAGACATGCGTGCATTTATTGACATCTTGTTCGAATCGATCGTGTTCGGTTCATTTGGATTTTGAGTCTTCCTTTTTCGCAGTTTACAGCATTCCACACACACCCGCACCCGCACCCGCACACACACACACACACACACACACACAACTAACGAACAAGCCAGTGCTCTTCATTAACGTGAATACGATTCGTAAATGTGTGTCACTATACAATGCAACAAATGCTTTTCAACCGGTGTCTGTAGAATTAAGAATTACATAAATGTGCAGCAATTTGTACAAATAAAGTCATGTTTGTGAGTATAAATGTTCTGCTTTGTATTAAAGTGTGACAATTTCCGCGTGCAAAAAGGAATCCGTGCATTTCTGGATCAGAAGACACGCGTGCATTTATTGACATCTTGTTCGAATCGATCGTGTTCGGTTCATTTGGATTTTGAGTCTTCCTTTTTCGCAGTTTACAGCATTCCACACACACCCGCACCCGCACCCGCACCGCACACGCACACGCACACGCACACACACACACACACACAACTAACGAACAAGCCAGTGCTCTTCATTAACGTGAATACGATTCGTAAATGTGTGTCACTATACAATGCAACAAATGCTTTTCAACCGGTGTCTGTAGAATTAAGAATTACATAAATGTGCAGCAATTTGTACAAATAAAGTCATGTTTGTGAGTATAAATGTTCTGCTTTGTATTAAAGTGTGACAATTTCCGCGTGCAAAAAGGAATCCGTGCATTTCTGGATCAGAAGACACGCGTGCATTTATTGAGTCCTTGTTCGAATCGATCCTGTTCGGTTCATTTGGATTTTGAGACTTTCTTTCCGCACTTTCAGCAGTGAGGATCCACACGCAACTGAAAGGCAAGGCAGGCAGCTACCACTAGATGGCAGTCGCAGAGTATTACAGAGTTGGCCTGCCCTGGTTTGACAACAGGTGATAATGGACATTGTTCGCGTTCTCCCGAAGAACCTTTAAAACATGGATAATACCATTTTAAACCAACAAGCTGGTTGGGTAAGTATCTTTTTTTCTTTTTTTTCTTTTATTGCATACTGAAAAAAAAAAACAAAAGTAACTTCCTATAGACTAGCAAGTTAAAAACAATGTACATTTTATATATTTGACATATTAATTACATTTTATAAATATTCATTTGATGAGATATTAACAAAAATATGTTGGCTCTTCATTATGTATGTTATATTATGGTTTAGAGTGCGAGCTGATCAGGGAGGAGAGAATTTTGGCGTGGCTCGTCTGATGATTTCTATAAGTGGGCCAGACAGTAACTGCTTTATAGCAGGCAAAAGTGTACACAGTCAGAGGCAAGATAGATTAATCTAAGATTGTTTAAATGTCTTTAACTACTACTTGAAAGACTTGTAATGTCATTATTTTTTGTAATTTGTCTTTTTTAAATGAAGAGTAGAGACTCTGGTGTGATCTCTGGATGGGAGTCACCAGCGTGTTCTACCAAATCTTGCACACAGGAACAGGACATGCTGGATTTGAGCAGCACTCTTCACCTGTTTTGCTGCCATTATGTATTTTTGCCCCGACTGCAAGCAAACCTCAATGTGTTCCGTGAGGGATGGGACAACCACCCATTGAGAACAGAGCAAAACCTCTCACCAAACCAACTGTGGGTGGTTGGTCAGATGGAAAATCCCATTGACAACCCAGAGTTACTGAAGCAGTTAAACAAAGAAAATATCATTTTACAGGGATAGTTCACCCCAACATTTTAATTTAGTCATTTACTCACCCTCAAGTTGTTCCAAACCTGTATGAGTTTCTTTCTTTTGTTGAACAAAAAAGAAGATATTTTAAAGAATTTTGGTAATCAAACAGTTGGTGGCACCCATTGACACCTTTAGTAGTCAATGGTGAGAGGTTTTGCTCTGTTCTCAATGGGTGGTTGTCCCATCCCTCACGGAACACATTGAGGTTTGCTTGCAGTCGGGGCAAAAATACATAATGGCAGCAAAACAGGTGAAGAGTGCTGCTCAAATCCAGCATGTCCTGTTCCTGTGTGCAAGATTTGGTAGAACACGCTGGTGACTCCCATCCAGAGATCACACCAGAGTCTCTACTCTTCATTTAAAAAAGACAAATTACAAAAAATAATGACATTACAAGTCTTTCAAGTAGTAGTTAAAGACATTTAAACAATCTTAGATTAATCTATCTTGCCTCTGACTGTGTACACTTTTGCCTGCTATAAAGCAGTTACTGTCTGGCCCACTTATAGAAATCATCAGACGAGCCACGCCAAAATTCTCTCCTCCCTGATCAGCTCGCACTCTAAACCATAATATAACATACATAATGAAGAGCCAACATATTTTTGTTAATATCTCATCAAATGAATATTTATAAAATGTAATTAATATGTCAAATATATAAAATGTACATTGTTTTTAACTTGCTAGTCTATAGGAAGTTACTTTTTTTTTTCAGTATGCAATAAAAGAAAAAAAAAGATACTTACCCAACCAGCTTGTTGGTTTAAAATGGTATTATCCATGTTTTAAAGGTTCTTCGGGAGAACGCGAACAATGTCCATTATCACCTGTTGTCAAACCAGGGCAGGCCAACTCTGTAATACTCTGCGACTGCCATCTAGTGGTAGCTGCCTGCCTTGCCTTTCAGTTGCGTGTGGATCCTCACTGCTGAAAGTGCGGAAAGAAAGTCTCAAAATCCAAATGAACCGAACAGGATCGATTCGAACAAGGATTCAATAAATGCACGCGTGTCTTCTGATCCAGAAATGCACGGATTCCTTTTTGCACGTGGAAATTGTCACACTTTAATACAAAGCAGAACATTTATACTCACAAACATGACTTTATTTGTACAAATTGCTGCACATTTATGTAATTCTTAATTCTACAGACACCGGTTGAAAAGCATTTGTTTCATTGTATAGTGACACACATTTACGAATCGTGTTCACGTTAATGAATAGCACTGGCTTGTTCGTTAGTTGTGTGTGTGTGTGTGTGTGTGTGTGTGTGTGTGTGTGTGTGTGTGTGTGTGTGGGTGTGAACGTGTATTTATCACTTTGTGGGGACCAAATGTCCCCATAAGGATAGTAAAACCCGAAATTTTTGACCTTGTGGGGACATTTTGTCGGTCCCCATGAGGAAAACAGCTTATAAATCATACTAAATTATGTTTTCTGAAAATGTAAAAATGCAGAAAGTTTTCTGTGAGGTTTAGGTTTAGGGGTAGGGTTAGGTTTAGGGGATAGAATATAAAGTTTGTACAGTATAAAAACCATTATGTCTATGGAAAGTCCCCATAAAACATGGAAACACAACGTGTGTGTGTGTGTGTGGGTGTGGGTGTGTGGGTGTGGGTGTGTGGGTGTGGGTGTGTGTGTGTGGAATGCTGTAAACTGCGAAAAAGGAAGTCTCAAAATCCAAATGAACCGAACACGATCGATTCGAACAAGATGTCAATAAATGCACGCATGTCTTCTGATCACAAATGCACAGATTCATTTTTGCATGAGCAATTTTTGATTTATTAATGTAGAACAGAACATGTTTATTTGCAAACATGTCTGTATTTGTACAAATCGCTGCACAATCATTCAATCCCGAATTCCACAGATTCAAATCAAATGGCATTTGTTTGTGGTTAGTAAAATACATTCACAAAATGTATCTAGTACATGCATAATTATGTGTGCATTCATTAATCATATTGAGATTAAAATCATCCCATAGGACAGGGGGTTGTATGCATGGCTTTGCATGAGTTTAGTCAGCAGATAAAGTAAGCATCTGATTTGTTACGCCAGTAATGACTTAATCAGATCAGACAAGGGAGTAGAAAATAGGATGTTGTTTTTCTTTGGTTTGAAGCATGGCCTCACTTCTGTTTTAATTAAAGGAATTGGATCTTCCTCTGTAATTTGAGCTAAGAGAGAAGCATTGAAATGGAAGACACAGGAAAAATGCAGCTATGCTCGGTAGAGCTAAACTCATGCCCAAAGTAATTTGTGATGCTCTAACTCTGAATAACAGATGCTGAGTGAAGAAATAGATCAATACATATTTGTTGAATTTGATTACAAACAGAAATTGATGTAAACAGTGTTTTTAACCCTAAAAAGGGCACAACCATTAAGAAACCTCATAAACTTAATATATTGATATTTTCACACACGTAGGGCCCAAATAACACAATTGCACTTTTTTTTTAAATATTGCTTGTATTTTAAATTTGACTAATTGGATCCCACATGTTATGCTGCACCTTTATGGTATAAAAATAGTTCTTACAAGTTTTAAATGCATCTTTCCTGAGGCCACTGATAATTTCAGTAAATTGTTTTGCACCAAAACTGTCATAGCTTAATAATAAATGATAATTATCCACCCTGTCTCTGGCCCTCTGTCTGAAACGCTCGGTTATGGCCTCAGAGTCTCCTTTAAACTTCAATGTAAATGACCACTGTTTTGATTGGTTAACATCGTGCAGCCCCTCAAATTCAGCCATATTTGAAACTCAATCGGAAGAGAATAAACAAGCTCTCCACAACATTATAAAACTAAATGACAGGGTTTACTAATAACGCACATCCAACATATTTCATCTGAATATAT
Source organism: Xyrauchen texanus (assembly GCF_025860055.1). Lineage (NCBI taxonomy): Eukaryota > Metazoa > Chordata > Actinopteri > Cypriniformes > Catostomidae > Xyrauchen > Xyrauchen texanus. Next base: position 25,676,960 of record NC_068298.1, on the reverse strand, counting down.
TAAACATCTCTCAAGCACAACTGTTAATAAAAATTATACATTTTATTTTCCATTTCATGACCCCTTTAAAACAGTATTTTGGTGTCAGAGCCTCTTAAAATGGTTACCAAAAAGTACCGTTGTTCTTGGAAATGGTACCATGGTATTACTATGTTTTTTTGGACATGTTACCATGGTAAGACCATCACTTTTGGACATTGTCATATGGTACAATGTTGTTTGCACATGCACCATGTTAATACCATGTTTCTAGGACATGTAATGTATAATGGTAATACATAATATGCTTTGAAGTAATTTTTCGTACTTTGTAAATACAATGTTATATGATGATGATTGTTATTTAGTCCCACAGCATTTTTCAAAGTGCTACGGTATAACCATCTAATGTCATCACTTTACCATACTGATCAAGATGAAGAGTGGGACCAGTTCCCCAAGGCCTCAGATAACCAGGGGGGCATCAAAAGTCTCAGGACTGCCAAAGGAAGGTGAACACCAGGACCTTTGGCTTATACAGCACAAGCTGACCACTTGGGTCACAAGGCTTTTCGGTGAATACAGCAAAAGCTGATTGCTAGGGCCAGGTGATGATACACAATAACGGGATCATCTTGGGTCCCTTTGGTGCATTTAGGATAGCTTGGTCAGAAAAGTCAATATTTTGCAAGAGGGAGACTCTCACATCCTAGGCTACATTTTGCAGCCATCTAATGTTAGTCAACCAAAGCACATGTTTCCTAATTTGTAATAATTCTCGAAACTAGCCATTGCCACTTGACATAGTTTAAAGGCTTTTCAGGGTGGGTGGGAGTGGTGGGGGAGTTTTTGTTTTTCTACAAAAACCTTTGTAGAGTTAACTGTAATTCTGAAATTCTTAGAAAATGATAAGGTGGTATAATAAAAGATGAATCATCAGAGTGGATGATCTTTTCTAGTGCATATTTCATTGGTTTATTCACTAATTTAGATTGACCTGGTATTCAGTGCAGTTTGTTTATTGTGCCTGGAACAACATTTGACTTGGAATCTTGTGACAGGGATAGACACAATCTCTGAAAATCCACCTTGTTATCAAATCTGCAGTGAATCTGACAAGAAACGAAGGTGTGGCAGTGGGGGCGTGGTCAAGTGTCCGTACAGTGAGAGAGAGCGGTAAGGGCACTTGCACCTGAGCTAAATTATGCCTAACACCTGTTTCTTATTACAGTAAACATGGGGAGAGCGGCATAAAAGAGCCACATAGCCAGCAGACCAGAAAGAGAGAGTGTGGATCAGAAAGTTCTGTGAACCTAAAGTGTTGAGACTAAGGAATATTGTGAAGCTGAAATATTTGTGCAAAACCAAGTTATTCTCTCTCTGTGAAGCTGGTGTGCTGTGGCGCCCTGTGAAAGTAAATAAAAGTACTCACTTGAGTTGAAGGAACCTGTTGACTTTTGTTGTCCCTTGGACTGCCACAGAAGGCAAATATAGTCATGGTTCGACTCGAGACTTCGGCCTGAAATTGACTATATATAAATATATTATTATAAATAATGCTTTGACAAATCAGTTTGTCCAAGATGATAAAAAGGACAAATATTTTTTTAATAATTTAAAACACGTGTGCTAAGTTATTAGAAATGCAATCTTTATATCCATGTTGGCTTCATACAATTTTTTAAAAATGTATACCTTTAATCATAATTAATTTAATAACTTTAAATTTGTCAATTGGTATAATCATCAAGTAAAACATATTTAAAACACCTTGAACACATGTGAGTTTGCACATCTTAATCTTAACTTAATATTGTCAAAAAAAAGTTATCATTAAGTCATGAATATCAGTAAGTTTTCTTAGGGTTACTCCATTTGACCTGTATAAAATGTACATGGTCTTTTAATAAAAATGTAAAAATATCTCTTTTATTTTCTGCACAATTTGGAATGCCCAATTCCCAATGTGCTCTAGGTCCTCGTGGTGGCGTAGTGACTCGCCTCAATCCGGGTGGCAGATCTCAGTTGCCTCCGTGTCTGAGACAGTCAATCGTGCATCTTATCAAGTGGCTTGTTGAGCGCATTACCGCATAGACGTTACCCAGGACCCCCATATCAAATTTTTTTGGTCACATGACAACAGAAGGGCTACAATTCCTTCAATTTTTCAATTCCTACTTTTTAAAATAATTAGCTTAGAATCATTTTTTTTTTTGTTTTATGTCAACATTGTTTTTCATAAGAATTTCAGCCTTTTATTTATTTGTTTCTTTATTTTTTTACTGTCTCTGGACAGCTACAACCCCCATTAACAGCTTAGACTTTAATAAAAAAATCTAAAGCATTTTGAGCTCAACAATTGAATACATGTTCATCATTGTGGCATGGGGGCGTGGTGGTGTGTCGGTCTGCGCATCACTATAACAAGACACAGGTGTTATTGTTGATTCTAAACCAGGTGACAAGCCTTACCGCTCTCTCTCTCTCCCACAGACCGCCACACGACCACGCCCCCACGCAACAATCATATATTCAAGTTATTTTTTTGTAGGAATTGCAATTTTTATGTATTTTCGAAGAATTTATTAGATCCAGTCAGATCATCATGATCATCATCACGTCATTGACCCAAAGACATACATAAATTTTTTAAATTGTGGCAAATACCTTTTGGGGCCACTGTACATTTTTTAATTAAAAATGTCTAAAGAATTGACTCAGTGTTCTGAATCCTTTTCTGAAGATGCACATTTCAGAAGCAGGTGAGGCTGCGTTGCTCAGAATTACCACACTTTATCTGAGAGTGATGTGTAAACAACAGGATATCAAAACACTATGGTGCAATCTACAGTAACTTGCCTATGACTAAGAGCACAATATGAGAAGTACATTAAATATTTGTCATTCACCTCCAACCAAATGGCCAGAGATTTTCTATAATTTAACTAAATATTTGTTTGGATGTCTATAATGGCATTCGTTTATAAATACCTGAGTAACTATCACATTTGGCCCAGTTAAAGTGACCAAAACCAGCTATCCAGAAGGGCAGCTGCCACCTACCCATCATGTGATTGGCTTTTTCTTCCTAGCTCCTCCCACATGAGGTGACAGGATTAGAGGAATAAGTAGAGCCTGATTAGTTTTTTAGCTGCCCTGTGGAAAATGTCTTTAGCGAAACAAACAAAAACACATGCATGGATTCTGACATACTACTGTAAGTAATGTGGGATGTTTTTTGTTGAGTCTTTTTTTACTCTACACTTTTGTGATATGCATATGTCAGTATAATTATCAGTACCGTGTTGCTTGTGAGCATATACACAGGGAAGAGTTAGACCATTATTTTCCATAAGACATTACATGTCTTCAGAATGGATATTTCTGCTGAGTTATTAAGTATGTGTGGAATGTCTGGCTAAAAATATGACATTCACTTATTACATTCAATATTATTGTGCTGTTCTCAGATGATCCAAACATGTGGATGAGTTTTGCATGCCAAAATTCTGAGAAACACTCTTTATGTTTTTTGTTTGTATAATCAGTTTATACGCTGCCATGTAGTTTGCTGTACCTGTAGTGAGAAATGCAGTTTAGAACTGATTAAGTTCTAATAGCACATGTGATAGGTTTTAAGGTTTTGTACTGTAATGTAGCTACAATCCTGCTTAAGTATGCAAAGTTTAAACTTCTTTACTGTTATAAATCACAGAGGAATTTATAAGTGGGCTGCCACCATGCAGGCTGCTTGGGTAAAGGGGTCAATGTTATCTGAATGAGAGTGCGTAATTCAATCAGACTATTCTTTAAAGGCTTACAAGCCGGAACAGATGTACAGTAATTGACTAAGCACTGTGATCGGAAACCACACAGTTCTGTAAATGTAATTAGACTACTGTGTGTATACACTAGCAGCAGATAATTTGGCTTGTTGTGCTGTAAAATTGTGTTTATGAAAATTAATTTTTTCAAAGAATATTTGAAATTGCATTCCGTGCTTTGATCAACAACTGGTAGATAATTGTAAAGAAATAACATCCTATAGTTTCATACTTTTTGCTAGCTCCCTTTTTAGGTCACTTCAAGGATTATTACAGGTATAACAGGTGATGTGAGTAATAGAAATGTACTAATGAGTCACTAATGAGTCCTTAAGTCTTGGGGTTAATGCTTGGGCAAGACACAACAGATGATGTTTACATGTATCCTTAGGCCATGAGTACATATGGAAATGCTATGAGGACTGAGACATAGCTCTGTTATCTGCTCTAAGGTATGAGTTAAGGAGACGATGGTGCTCTCCTTGGTGCTCTCCTCCTCAGCTCAACATGTTCAACCTTATGAGCAATTGCTGCAGTTGGGTGTCCAAACTCCAGCAACCACTGAGGTACCAGTCAGCCAAGCAAATACAAATATACAGTCACTCGATGTTTTGCTTTATCACCAGCGGACTGCCTCTTTTCAACAGATGCCTTATTATATGCTTCTGCTGCACAAATAGGGGAACTATTCTTCATTTTAATTTAATTTATTTTTCTTCAGGAAGATCACAGTGCTAGTAGTTGGCTTGGACAAGGCTGGAAAAACATCTTGTATCAGAGGGATGTTGAGAGGTAATTTAACAGTTACTAAAGAAAAATATAACATTCATTTTCATTGCTATGCAGATGCCCTGCAGTTGTATACAGTATGTCATTGAATTCCAATGATCTGACTCATTTGAATGCTTTTTAAGCTTGTATAACAGAAATAAAAGAATTTAATGGCATATCATTTTCTTCGGTTAAATACAAATAAAACAGAGGTTGTTATAATCGGTCATGGTTTTAAAAAAATGTCAGATTGATTTAGCGCTTCGTTGGGTGGTCCCAAATATTCAGCAGGTGGTGAGAAATTTAGGGGACTATTTTGATACAAAATTAAGAATATCATGTCAGACAGTTCGGTCTTGTTTTTGTCTCGAGGTTTAGGGTTACAGAGAAGCTTATACATGCTTTTATTTAGTCTCACCATGATCATTGTAATGGCATGTTTTAACTTTAAATCAGCACACTTCGGCTACAATCAGTGCAAAATTGTGCATAGACTTTTGACACAAAATAGGTCTTCAAATCATATTACTCTAGTTTTAGCTTCTTTGCATTGGTTACCAATTCATTTTAGGGTTAATTTAAAAATATTATCAATTATATATATTATGCATTACATGGTTTTGTTGCCAGAATATTTAGCAGAACTTTTAAGACCTTACAAAACAGTTAGAAGTCTTTGATCTTCTTGTCATGAACTGTTGTCTGTTCAAAGATCCAGATGCAAAACTAAAGGTGCTTTTGTAGTGAAGGCCCCTTGATTATGGGACAGCCTCCCCTGGGATATAAGATCTGCTGAATCTGTGTCTGTTTTTAAGTCTTTTTAAAAAACGATTTTATAGACTTGCTTTAATTACTATGTGAATGTGTTGTGATTTACGGAGTGTGTTTTGATTTTATGTTTTGTGAAGCACTTTGTGCTAAACTGAAAAAAGGTGCTATAAAAATAAAGTTATTATTATTATTATAGATAAAAAATTAATGATATCTGAAAATGAAAAGGAGGCACTAAATTCAATGCATTATATTCAATTTTGAATGTTATGTACATTTGTTCAGTGCCCCCTGGAGAAGTGGGTCCCACTCATGGATGTGTCCGCACTGAGCTTAGGGTGGAGAACTACTTGGTTAATATACTGGATATGGGTGGAGTTCCAGAGGTTCGGGGGTCCTGGCGAGAGCATTACAGTGAAGCTCACGGCATCATCTATGTGCTGGATGCCAGCGACAGACAACGACTGAAAGAAGTCAAAGATGCTCTGGTGGACTTGCTGAAGCATCCAAGAGTAGCAGGAAAACCTCTCCTAGTGTAGGATATGCTACACTTAGAACAACTAAGAATAATAATTAAATGAATCAGTGTATTAACAGAAATCACATAATAAGATATTTATTTGTTCAAATTAGCCTAGTGCAGAACTATTCCACTTTAAAAGCAATATAACAATTCAGTAAATGTAAAAATAACTGTCTTAGGGCCATATTACAGAAATATACTAACTGTTGAATTATATATTGATCCTAACTTGAACTTGTCAGACCTTAAGACTTAAGATGGGAAGATTCTGTTATAAAGACAACCTCATCTTGAGTAGTGACATCTTGCTTGCAATCCATCTTATTATCTCCACGTCCTATAACAGGTTGGCAAATAAACAGGACAAAATGAATGCTCTACTGGGAAATGAACTGATAGAAATCCTCGCCCTAGAGAAGCTGGTCAACCAGAGCCGATCACTTTGCCACATTGTAAGTACTGTGGTTTAATACAATTTCTGACAATGTTTGACGTACAATCCCAATTCTGAAAAAGTTGAGACAGTATGAAAAATTTAATAATGTATTTTATTTTATTTATTTATTTGCAACACACTCCAAAAAAGTTGGGACAGTCGAGTGTTTACCACTGTGAAACATCAGCATTTCTTCTAATAACACTTATTAAGCATTTAGGTACTAAAGACACGTTTGTTAAGTTTAAAAAGTGGAATTTCCCCCCATTCAGCCATTATGCAGGTCTTCAGCTGCACAATTTTATGGGGTCTTCATTGCCATATTGTGCGCTTCATAATGCACCACACATCCTCCATTGGAGATGGTCAGGACTGCAGGCAGGCCAATCTAGCACCCGCACTCACTGCTTATTCAGCCAGTATGTGGTTTGAAGTTGGCCTGCTGAACATTCCAGGGACTCTGAAAAAGATGGTGCTGGATGGCAGTGTATGTTGCTCCAAAATTTTTACATATCTGTCTGCATTAATGGTATCCTCACCGATGTGCAAGTTACCCATGCCGTGGGGTCTGACACACCCCTGGCCCATACAGACACTGGTTTTTGGACCTGACGCTAATAACAGCTTGGATGGTCCTTTTTGTCTTTGGCTGAGAACACGAAGGCTGTGTTTTTCAAAAACTGTTTGAAATGTTGACTCATCGGATCAAAAAAACATGGTTCCACTGTTCTACTTTCCACCCAGCCCAGAGAAGTCGGCAGCGCTTCGGGACAGTGTTGATGTATGACTTCTGCTTTGCACAGTAAAGTCTTAACTTTCATCTGTGGATGAAGCGGCGAGTGGTGTTGACTAACAAAGGTTTACTAAAGTAATTCCAAGCCCATGTTCATGATATCCATTACAGATTAATGATTTTTATATGACAGTGATGATTTAGGGATCAGAGATCACGTGCATTCAGAAGTGGTTTTTGTCTTGCCCTTTCCGCACCGAGATTTGACCAGATTCCTTGAATCTTTTAACTATTAGAGGGTGAAATGTCTTTGGAGATAATTGTTCTCAAAGTGCTGGATTATTTGCTGAAGCATCTGTTGGCAAATTGACAAGTCTCGAATGATCCTTGTTCTTGAAGGACTAGGCTGTTTTTGGAGGCTCCCTTTTTCATATGACATGATTGCCTCACCAGTTTAACATCTCCTGTTTCACATCGCCTTGTTATTTTAACTCGTCAAATTGTTAATAATCATAAATTGCCCCTGTCTCAACTGTTTTGGAGCGTGTTGCAATCATCTGATTTGAAATTACTGTACATTAAAAAAAACTATGAAATTCACAAAGTGCAACATCATATAATGTGCAGTTGTGGTGCTTTCAATGTAGCAAAGGGTGAATATAATTTACAAATCACTTCTTTTTGTTTTTATTAGCATTTTTCATACTTTCCCAACTTTTTCGTAATTGGGGTTGCACAAAATATGTGCTGAAAAATTCTGGGACTCGTATTTTAAAGAAACTGGCAATATACGTTTGTAACATGCCATGAAATGTTTATGGTTATGACAACATCCTGATTGAATACTAAGAGGTTTATGACTATTTTGAGCTTCTAAGAGATTATCTGTCGAAATACTGTATGCAGGAGCCATGTTCTGCCTCAATGGACCTGCGTCGCTGGTCAGACAGAAAGACCCTTCGAGGTCTCCGATGGCTACTTCGAGCTGTGTGCTTGGACTACCCAGACATCTGTGCCCGTGTGATGAGAGATGGGAGGCGACCAATAGCGCCAGAAGAAAAAGACAGGAAAGGAAAAATAGAGAAGAGCCGGAGCAAACCTAAAGATGAGAAGTGAGGGGTGGGCTTATATATGTAGATTTACACAGGATAGGACATTAGGATGACAGGGGTTATATTAAAGCTGAACATTACGTATTGCAGTTCTTTTGAGTGCCACTAGTGGCACAGAAATTACACATCATCTGTAACTAGTAACAATACTTTCTACTATTTATTTCTGACACTTCTATATAATATGTACCGGTAGAATCAATTATTTATTGCCATCTTGTGTCTTATTGATTATTTATTGCGTCTTATATAATTATTTATTGCGTTCTTGTCAGAACGAGGGCAAGCAATATACATATCCACCAAGACGAGAACACGGAAAACGTGAAGAAAAATGGGACTTTGCAACCAATCAGAAATATTCTGAATAAGGTTAAACAGCTATGTTGTTTATTCCCACCCTGTGGATGCTTGTTAAATGAATATTCTGGGTTCAATACAAGTTAAGATCAATTTACAGCAAGTTTGATATATGTCGATTACCAAAAAATAAATTTTGACTTGTCCCTCATTTAAAAAAGAAGAAGAAGAAACAAGAATCATGGTTACAGTAAAGGTACTTACAATGGAAGTGAATGGAGAAAGTCCAATAACAACAAAATACACACTGCTTCTGAAGTAACATGTCAACTTTATTCATGTTAACATGATTTTAGGAAGACCAAATCAAATTTATATATCCAATATTACAGATTTATTGTCGTGATGATATAACACCAGTAAATCCCAATTTTTTGCTTGTTGCTATACTTTTGAAACTGCTAAATGTTTATGGACTGGCCTGTTGAAATGAATTTTTGTGGTAATCATTATGCCACAAATGCTTTTGATTTAGCTTAACTTGTATTGAACTGGGAACATTCATATAATATCACAGAAATAACAACATCTTTCTTGTTTTACTGTCACCGCACTAATCAATTTACCTTCTAACATTATTGTAGGAAAACTCTTTTAAAAAGAAACTAAGCAAAAAGAAGATGAAGGTCAAAATTAAAAAGGGCAGTCCAAGCAGAGAAGTTGTGAATGAAGACGAGGTGGAGGAGACAGATCAGGACCACAACTGCCAGAAAGATAAAGCCAGCAGTGCATTGTTGCCTCTGAAACGTGGGAAGCTTAAGCACAAAGCCAAAGTGAAAGAAGAGACTTTGAATCTACCAGAATCCCCCAACAACAAAGTCCCCAAACCACCTAGAGGTACTTGGTGTAAAAAAGGGTGCATTCAAACTTACAGTATTCATCACTAAAATGAGTGAAGTACTACAGTCTATTACCTCTCATGCTCTGAACACACTTATTCACAGGAAAAGAGGAAAAAAGGAGAAGAAAGAAGACAGTTAAAGTAAAACGAAAGAACAAGATAAACACTGAGGAAGTTCCGACTGCTTACGCACAGCCAGTTGATCTTTCAAACACTTTCGGTGAGCATTAGTACCCTTTAACCCCTATTCATTTTGCTCAGGGCTGTTCTTGGGGAGATTTTTGGCCTTGTGGGAGGAATTTTAAAACAAATACATTCTATTCAAACTTTATACTTATTTGAAATTATCTTTCCACATTGTAAACAAAACAAACAAAATACAAGCATTTGCTTAATATAAAGACAGCCCTGATCTGTAGAAATGTAGACTAAATTAAAACATTTAATTTGCCTGTTTCCTGATAGACCTTTACCGAAAAGCTATTTTGGCTCTCAAAGCCCGACAGGAACGGGAAATGGTTTCAGGTCAGTGAGAAAAAAGAAACATGGACAGCCCATGTCATCACATAGAATGAAGATCTGTGCATCGCATTGACTGAAGATGGCTTACAAACATGCTGAAGCACTTTTCAATGTTTTAACCCACTGGGTCGTGTGCTCGGCCCATTCAAAAGAGTTACTGTCAATGTTTAGAAGTCCAGAGTCATGGATACTTTTGTAATACATGAGAGGCAGTTTTTATAATTGTATTAAGAAATCGTATTTTAAGTGTCATTCTGGGTGTTGACATCCATTTAGAATGTTGGAAAAAAACTGTACAGTCTATCCATTATAGTGTTCTAAGTGACTTTTGATAACTGTAAATGTTTTTAATATGTTTTTGCATGTGACATATAGAACAAGGCAATGTGTGATGAAACCGATAGATAAACAGGGTGGTTTACTATGGGATATACAGTACTTGTATTGACTCTGTATAAGATTGTGTATTCACATATTGTTTACAAAATATGACAATGCCTACAGTTCCTTCTACATATATCTTTAAAAAAATGTTACTCAATTTCTTATCAACTAATTAATAATTTGTATAAGTGTGTGAGGGTTTTATATATAGGCAAAATGCATGATACATATTTCAGTGCACAATCACAAAATAATATTCCCTGATAATGTTTTTTTTTTCTATTAAAAAGTAATAAACAATGATTTTACTGTACTACCTTGTGTTGAATTATTCATGCAGCAAATTAGGTATCCGGTCATTCCTAGAAGGGAACCGTCGGGCTGCGGATAGTCTACCGAGGTCGCATTCATATTCTAAATGGCATACTGCCATTCTACTCTACTATTTCTGCCATAGATAGATGTGGCAGAAGTGGTATGGATAGTATGCCATTCCGAACTCGGCCACTGTGTTTATTTGGACTCCCACAGAAACCTAAAACCTACATCTAAAATAACCCTAACTTTAGTGACAGCAAATGCAACGCTTGTGTGATGTACCCCGCCTGATGGTTCCCTTCTAGGTACCTCATCTCTATTCACTTATATTTATATTAAAGGAATATTTCACCCAAAAATCTTTCTTTCTTCTGCAGAACACAAAATATGATTTTTAAAAGAATATTTCAGCTCTGTTGGTCCTCACAATGCAAGTGAATGGTGGCCAGAACTTTGAAGCTTTGACATTTTTTACTATATAAATCTACTTTCAAACAGCCCTTCTAAGCAAGCTGATAAGAGCTCTTCTTTAGTTTTTTGTCAATTCGCATTCTTTGGGCTGCTGATGTGTAAATATGATTTAGTTATTATTTTCCCTTGCTTTATCCCTCTGGTTTTTTTTCTCCTCTCTGCGCAGTAGGTGGTGATATGTACAAAGAATGCAAATTGCTAAAATACAGAAGTGTGTCCTCTCGTGAACGTGCTGGAGAGGGGCTGGTGAAAGTGTAGATTTATAGTAAAAAGGACTTAAAAGTTTTTTTCTCACACACACCACTCATATCACTTATGAAGACATGGATTTAATCACTGGAGTCGTATGGATTAATTGTATAATGCCTTTATGTGCTTTTTGGAGCTTCAAATTTCTTAAGAGATTATTATAATAATTATTATTATTTATTTATTTTTAATCTTCGTTTGTGTTCAGCAGTCAGAGGAAGAAAGTCATACACATCTAGGATGGCATGAGGGTGAGTAAATTATGAGAGAATTTTCATTTTTGGATGAACTATTCCCTTAAACCTCGATGGCGCACTCTAGCGCTGTTTCTTAGTACTGTAACGGTTTGAAATGCCGCCATATTTGTCTATTCGAGCCCTTCCCCCTTCAGCATCTTCAGCAGGACAGTGAAGAAAGCTGGAGCGGGACAGCAGATGCCAGACGAAAGAACTCTTTACCGAAGATGGCCTCGCCGAGAACAGTAACCATTGTCGCCCTATCCTTCGCACTGGGCCTGTTTTTCGTGTTCATGGGCACAATTAAACTCACGCCGAGATTAAGCAAAGATGCATACAGTGAGATGGTAAGTGATCGTCAATTTGACAGCACCCGTGATAAGCAAATGAAGCTGCAACAACCAGAAACATTGTTTTGGGATGGGGTTCGAATTTAACTGGGCATTCTCATCGTCTGCCTGTGTTATGCTGTCATAGCATGCTAAATTTACACGAGAATGCATGGCCTACACGATTAATATTTTAAGTTTTTTAAAAATTTTAATATATATATTAAACTAAATTAGATATTTAATACTAAATATAGTATTGGACATAATTAGATTGTTGATCATTTGCGTGATTATGTAAAATAATGAAACATAATTAGAGCAGTTGAGCGTTAATTATGCGCACAGCCGCAGCATTGTTGTTTCATTAGATCCTTGTTTCATATAGACCATTTGTGACATCACAATGCGATCGTCAAGCATCATATTTACCTCTTGTATGATAAATAGAGCAAACGCTTTATACAATGATATGCAGTGATTATTTTGTGACAAAACAATCCTTTTTGAAGTAGCCTGATAAAGCTATGGCGACGCTTCCAGAAAATTCTATCTCCTACTGCAGGTGCAGCAGCTGCTGTGTTGATGCCATTCGAATATTCAAATTTTGAACTGAAAATGATAAAATTCTATTTTTAGGTCTTTAAATAGTTTTAACCGAAAGGTCATTTGTTTACATGATATTTGCTTGTGTGATTTTTGTTGTGATGGTGATAAAATAAGACCTGGTACTCAAATTCATGGTAGCAGTGGGCCTGTGCTATTTGTACAGTTAATTTGACTACATTCAACTGTGTTATGCAGTGCCTGGCTAGAAAGTGATTGTAATTGCCATGAATGTTCTTATATATGAGCTTGACAATGTTATATTTGAATTGCTTCTAAATGGCCTGCTTTTGTTCATTTTCCAGAAAAGAGCATACAAGAGTTATGCCAAGGCCCTTCCAGCATTGAAAAAGATGGGTGTTTCTTCTGTACTTCTACGCAAGATTATTGGTACACTTGAGGTGGGATGTGGAGTGGTTCTGACACTTGTGCCAGGGAGACCAAAAGACGTAGCCAACTTTATTCTGCTACTGGTCATGCTAGCAGTGCTTTTCTTCCACCAGCTGGTTGGAGATCCTCTAAAACGCTACGCTCATGCCCTGGTGTTTGGTATTTTGCTGACTTGTCGGCTACTCATTGCTCGCCAGGGTGAGGACCGGCCTGAGAGGGAGGAAAGAAGAGAGGAGCAGATCAATGCCCAGGAAAAGAACAAAGTCAAAATTTCTTAGCTCAACAATTTTCACACTGAGAGCCATGTTTCTGTGGATAGTAGAGATTGTGCTGGGATAAAAGCTCCAAAATATGATTTCTGTCCCTCACTTACATATCAGCAGTCCAAAAATCAGTTCTTAGTTTACCTTACCTCATGTCTTCTGACCTGTAAAACCTCTTATTTAAATACAAATCTTCACCTTGGACAATCACCATTGTGGCAACTGTTTTGGCTGTGGTTCTTAAGCAAAGATTAAACTAGGGTTATTCCAAGCTGTAATTTTTATGTCCCGAATTGAACAATATTGTATGAATTGCCACTTTTAATATCATACTGTGATACAGTTAAGCTTCAGGTGCGAACATTACTTATTATTTCCTTTTTGAACTACTGTAGATTGAAACCGGTTACACAAAATAAGTTATGTTTACTTTGAGGATTTTTGTTTAAACGTTAGTATATAAAATCCCACCAATAATTTAACATAATTTAATGATAATTTAAAGGTCATACATGAACAGTGGATGGATATTAATATTCAGTTTTCTGTATATCCTCAAACTTTGCCATAATCGTCAAAAATGAAAATATAGAAACCGTTTGTTCAGCAACAAGTTCTGCATATTATTTATTGTAATGCATCTGTTTTTTACTTACACAAAGAAATGTAAGAAGTTTCGTCTCTTTGTTTCTTTTACAAAAATGTATTTTCTTGCTGACTCTTGAAATTGTCCAATAAAAATCTTATCCATGGAATCTAATGGGTTCTTGCTCCTTTTAAAACCTAGAAATACAATATTGTGTTTTCTCTTTAGATTGATACATTATGTGTCATTATGAAAACTTAAGGTAATTTGACTTTTACTATTGTATTTTCTTTAGAATGATCATTTGCTGTTTGTATTGAGTGTAAATACTTATACTTAACAGAGAACATGGATTTGATTTGGATGCAACAACCTGGTCCGCAAACTTAATTGGGCATTTTACTTCACAAAGTATAGGTCATGTTGCACTTTTAACAGTGAGAAAATACCCTGATATGTTTGTGCATGCAGATGCTGACAATAAAACTTCTATGCAGTTTACCATTGAGTTCCATGCTTTTCCATAGTTAAACAAAACATACATTACCACCAGCATTACCTGTACAAGCATCCTGATATCTAGACCAAGCCAGACAATAAATGATGGTTAACCATATTTATGCTAATATATCTTGCATGACATACTATTTAGTATATTTAAGCTCACTGGAATGCACACTAGTTTTAAAAATAATAGGCTAATAATAAGTTTGAGTTCACCAAAAAGAATTGTGAAAAATTACAGTTGAAATCAGAGGTTTACATACACTTAGGTTGAAGTCATTAAAACACATTTTTTAACCACTCCACATATTTAAAATTAGCCAACTATAGTTTTGTCAAGTCGTTTAGGACATCCACTTTGTGCATAACACAAGTACTTTTTCCAACATTTCCAGTGGGTCAGAAGTTTTCATACACTAAGTTAGACACTATACACTAACTGTGCAGCTTGGAAAATTCCAGAAAATTATGTCAAGCCTTTAGACAATTAGCTTCTGATAGGAGGTGTACTTTATTTGAGGTGTACCTCTGGATGTATTTTAAGGCCTACCTTCAAACTCAGTGCCTCTTTGCTTGACATCATGAGAAAATCAAATTAAATCAGCCAAGGCCTAGGAAAATTTATTGTGGTCCTCCACAAGTCTGGTTCATCCTTGGGAGCAATTTCCAAACACCAGAAGGTACCACATTCATCTGTGCAATTGAGATGAACGTAGTTTGGTGCGAAAAGTGCAAATCAATCCCAGAAATACAACAAAGGACCTTGTGAAGATATTGGAGGATACAGGTAGACAAATATCGATATCCACAGTAAAATGAGTCAACATAACCTGAAAGGCTGCTCAGCAAGGAAGAAGCCAATGCTCCAAAACAGCCATAAAAAGCCAGACTACTGTTTGTAAGTGCACATGGACACAGATCTTACTTTTTGGAGAAATGTCCTCTGGTCTGATGATACAAAAATTGCACTGTTTGGCCATAATGACCATTGTTATTTTTGGAGGAAAAATGGAAATTTATTTTATTTTGTTGATTTTTACTGTGATGTTGGTGCCAGACAGGCTGGTTTGAGTATTTCTGTAACCGCTGATCTCCTAGGATTTTCATGCACTCAACAGTCTCTAGAGTTTACTCAGAAAGGTGCCAAAAACAAAAAACATCCAGTGTGTGGCAGTTCTGTGGATGGAAATGCCTTGTTGATGAGAGTGATAAACGGACAATGGCCAGAGTGGTTCGAGCTGACAGAAAGGCTACGGTAACTCAGATAAACACTCTGTACAATTGTAGTGAGCAGAATAGCATCTCAGAATGCACAACACGTAAAACCTTGAGGCGGATGGGCAACAGCAGAAGACCACATCGGGCACTTTATTAAGACCATAGTGTTACTAATAAAGTGTAAATTAAAAGGAATATTTTACACAAAAATGCCATCCCAGACATGACTTACTTTCTTCTGCAGAACTCAAAATAAGATTTTTTTATTTTTATAAATCTTTTCTTTTGAAACTTTGAAGCTCAAAAAAGTAATTAAAGTCGGCATAAAATTAATCTGTATGATAATTCATCTCCAGTGGTTAAATCCATGTCTGTAGAAGCTATATGATAGGTGTGGGTGAGAAATAGAACAATATTTATTGTAAAGTCCCTTTTTACTATAAATGCCCACTTTCACTTCCACATTATACTTCCTTTGTTTTTGGTGCATTCTTCTTGCATATGACCAACTACTGGGCGGGGGAGGAGAATTTATAGTAAAAAAATAATGTAATTATTGATCTGTTTCTCACCCACAGCTGTCAAATTACTTCTGAAGACATGATTTAACAACTGGAGTTGCAGGGATTACATTTATGCTGCCTTTATGTGCTTTCTGGAGCTTCAAATTTCTGGTCACCATTAACTTTCATTTAGTGGACCAACAGAGCTGAGATATTCTTCTAAAAATCTTGTTTAACGTTTAAATATCGGAAATAGGACAAACATAAGGAGCTGTGGCACAAAACGGGCGATTCATCCAGGAGGCGCAATAGGCTCAGGGTATTTACTTGTCTTATGAGGAACGTTTATACAGCCAATTGCATACTCATTTGAATCTTTTTATTTCAAGGATTCGCTCAAATGCAACTGGAAATCTACCCGCAGCAGTCTGTTCATGCTCATTTCTAACCCATCCGCATTACCATTCACATTCGTCAGGCGTTTTATTTAGTGATTTCACATAAAAAGTTGCGGCAGAGGTTTAGTTATATGGAAGGCTCCAATCAATACAGTAAATTAAGTGAAATTATAACACGCTTTAGGGGATAAACATATACAGGAAACATTTTGATATTTAAACGAGGCTCAATCGGATACTTGACTCTCTGGGCCACCGATCGCCCCCTGGAGGAATAACCGTTATTAGCAAGCAACAGTAGCCATGTTAGCATATTTTTTTTTATTTTAATGATTTGTTTTTTAAACAATGTACATAGAAGTATATGTACAAATCAGGAAGAAAGTAAAATTAAGATAAAAAAGAATTATAAACGTATATTGTTACATACTCTAATAATAAATGTAACTTAATTTTACGTCAGTACCGGAAGTAATACAGTGCGCATGTCTAAACGGTCGCGGGAGGTTTGGATTTTGGTTTGAATGGGCTTCTGCAGCGACCGAGATAACACGCGAGAGACAAACAAATAATATTATGTAGCGACGACAATGGCCGGTTTATCTAACCTGACGGGGTTAGACTCTGATTCGTCGGGAGAAATAGACTCATCCGTCTCCTCAGCGAGCAACAAGAGTTTGCGTTTGGCGGAAAAAGAAAAAAGGAAAGGCGAGGCGGATCCTTTTAGCCTCGCGGTGAAATATCTTTCTCAGGGTAAGTGCTGCAGATGATCCCTAAAGCAGCAACAACAACAAACAGTTTTGCAATGTGTACAGTGGGCGAGATTACGCAGGTCTTTGAGGCAGGAATTGGTTTTATATTACATTTCTTTAAGAAAGCAACTATTTTAAACTTGTCCCTTACACAAAAGTTCAAAGGCACAGTGATATACTTTCTTGAGTATTTTTTGTACTTTGATATAGACTCGATACAGAATGCTTACCATGTACCACACATGGGAAAGGTATATAAAATACCATGGTACATGGTTAGTGGTAGGACCTAAATCTTATGTAATCTTTTAATGTTTTGATAAAGCATGTCTAATATTAATTGGGAACTTGGTCTTTTCGGCAACGCACATCCAGCTTCATCAGTACAGTTTGATTTAAAGGGATAGTTTACACTAAAATGAAACTTCTCTCATAATTTATTCACCCTCATGTCAATCCCAGATGTGTATGACTTTATTTCTTCTGCTGAACTCAAATGAAGATTTTAGAAGAATATTTGAGCTCTTTAGGTCCTTACAATGCAAGTGAATGGTGACCAGAACTTTGCAGCTTGTATTATTATTAATTTGTGTTAAGCAGACGAAAGACAGTCTTACACATCTGAGATGGCATGAGGGTGAGGACGTTTTTCGGTGGACTATTCTTTTGAATATTTATGTATTTGTTTGTGTTGGTAGGACATCTGCCCATCTAGACCAATTCAAACTCAGATTTTGTTTATCTAAGCAAAGATATCATGTCTTCATAAGGTGTAGACATGTCTTTTGAGTCTTTGAGACTTTTGTGTTTAACAGTGGAAGCTGGCACAGTAGTCCGTGGGAATGATGAACTGGAGAGGAACATGGTGGTTGTGGAGACAGTGGCCCTCAGTCACGGTCTGCATCCAGAGGTTATCACAATGCTTCTTGACATGGCTTTAAGCCTCAATGCAGGTAAAATCAAACATATTACTTCAGTTTGAAATGAGCATAATTAATTATCAGAAACATTATGTTAGTGAGATCATGATTTAACTAGAGATGCACCGATTGCAATTTTCTTGGCCGATTCCGAATTTTTGCAAGTGTAACCTGCCAATACCGATTTTTTTCCGATTTTCTTTCTAAGAATTATTATTGACCGCATGTACAAACAAAATCTACCTTTCTTCAATGTAACATTTTATTTTCATAATAAAATACATTATTAAACATTACAATTTCCCCCAAACTGCACTAAGTTACAGGATCTTCTCTCACTTAAACAACTCTCAAAATAAAGTGCTCTGTGACTGGAAAGAGGTAGAAATAACAAATAACTGCAAATGAGTTGCTTTATATAACAGATGTCATTTCCCACTATTTTTATAAATGGACCTTTTTCTCTTTATTACTCATCTAACAAAACAATTCCAAAGATCTGAAAAACTGAAGTGTCCAATACGCTCAACTTACGTTAGATGTCCATATATCAGTTGTAAAACTGAGCACTGCTTCAGGAATGGCTTGTAACCATACCTGTCAACACTCCCGTTTTTCCCGGGAGTCTCCCATTTTGTTATTTCTCCCAAAAAAAACTCCCGTAATTTGTATGGCCCAAACCACGTTATATGAATAATCACATCAATATATTATTCCAAGGTGGTCCAGTTGCCAGATCTTGAATGAAACGCATCCTACTCACACAATCGACACATCATACACATTACAAATCATTTATGACCTCAACCTGGCAAAAAAACAAAATATACATGTACATTTAACAACAACAGCTGGATGGAAGAATTTAATTTGATATCCCGAAGCATATCGATAATGCCCACGCCTTTTGCAATGTATGTCGCACTGATTTTAATATCGGACACGGTGGGAAAAATTACGTTACACAGCACAATTTGTATAGTATTTAGCCTGCCTCTGCCATCCAGCACCCCACTTCCCCTCTCCCGGATTTGTGTACCCAAATGTTGACGGGTAACAGGCTGCGTGTGTTACATGACACGAGATTAAACAACTCTGGCAACGTTGGAAAGTATCAGATTTCTGATCCCTCTGTCCTTAACTATGGAGAACAGCTGGTCATCCAGGGCCATGAATTCCAAAAGTTTCCTCGTAATTGCTTTGGTCTTTCCGCTGCTCATTCCAAGGGATGATAGGAGAGGCTGCTGGCTTGTGACTGGCTCTGAGCTCTGGCTAGCTTTAGCCGCTTTCCCTTTTTAGCTTATTTTTTAAAATGGGCATTTTCAGCTGGGTGATGGTGTTATAAATGTCTAATTAGGTTTGTTGTTCCTAAAGTTATTGTGGTGGTTCCCCCACAGTTTACTTTGGCCTTACAATTATTACACATTTCGAAATGTATGTATAATTCACTCACAGTGAAGATCTTCCACGCCAGTGACATGTTTATGTGCGGCTGTGACGTTATTGCCTGTGCCGTTGGCAACAAATCGGACCGGCTTGGAATCGGGAAGACGTGAGGCTGACCGGCCGGTCACCGGTCCGGCCGAGCATGCGGAAAATCGGCTAATTCTGGTCACTGGCCGGTCGATCGGTGCATCGCTAGATTTAACATTTCATATGTTGTTCTGGGTGCTTTCACACTAGCACTTTTGGTGGGAACCTGAGTTTGAATGACGTCAAAGATCGGTTCATTTTGTTTTTGTTTTCTAAAATCTTGTGTGCACCCAAGAACCGCACCCGAGACCACTTGAAAAGGTGGTCTGAGGTATGGTTCATGTGAACTCCGGAAGAGTTTTCTGCTGATGTGAAGGCAACCGTACCAAATCGCAGAAGTGAACCGATTGTGATGGTGCATAATTTGTGTCTTTGCAGGCTCCCAATTGCGATTATTATGGTATAATGCATTTCTCATATCTGCTTGTGTCCAGATGAATCTCCCTCAGAGAGCAACTCACATTCTTTACATCTCTTGCAATGCATCCATGGGCTCACGTCAGACAAACGCTAATATTCTTCACATCATTGCACATTCATTGCATCCGTGGCAGACAACTACAAGCGTGATTTTGTGCATGTAAAGTTTTGATGGTAAAACCCAAAGAGATGAGTACTTTAATAACACAGCGAAGCTGATACCTTACAGTGGTAAATAGCTGCTGCTTGTACTCCTGTTGATGATGCAATTGGACCAAGGTTCAGCCCCAAAAAATATGATGTGGACGGAAACCAGCGGGGGCACGGAGATGGGGGAAAACAAACTCTGGTTCAGTCCAAGCAATCGAACCAAGTGTGAAAGCACCTTAAGTGTCATTCAGCTGCATGCCTTTTGTAGGAGTCTGCTTTAGTATTTCATCACATTGATCATGCTTAAATTGATCAAACAGGTGCTGCAAACTGTACCCGAGTGCTTAAATTTCTCATACCTGCCACATCGGTGCCACAGGAGGCTATTGTGAGAGGGGTGTCATGGCTGTGTGTAGGGAAAATGCCAATGAATGCACAGGTAAGAGCTGTTTTTTTTTAATCTGGTTGTTGGTGAAAATGTTGTTATTTAGCCATGTATTAACGTACATTAAAATTGAATGCTCAAAATTCTTAATTTTTCTTTTAAGGTTCTCTTTGTCCGCTGGGTACTCACTGTTTTTGACCTGATTGATTGCAAAGACAATTTGAGATCCATTTATGGCTTTATTTTCAGCTTTGTGACTGAAGAAAATCTGGTTAGTTCTTTTTATGATTGTTTTCCAAGTCCAAAAGCTTATTTTAAAGAAGATATTGTTTATGCTTTAAAGTTGAAGTGTGTGTTTTTTCTGATAAAACACATGTGCCAGCTTAAAGGGAGAGTTCCCCCAAAAATGAAAATTGTCTCATAATTTACACACTTTCATGCCATCCCAGACGTGTATGACTTTCTTTCTTTTGCTGAACACAAAGATTTTTAGAATAATGTCTCAGTTCTGTAGGTTCATACAATACAAGTGAATTGTGACCAGAACTTTGAAGCTTCAAAAGCACATAAAGGCAGTATAAAAGTAATCCATATGACTCCACTGGTTTGATCCAATCAGTTTCGGGTGAGAACAGACCAAAATGTAACTCCTTTTTCACTGTTCATCTTGACACTGCATTCTCCTTGTCGATCATGATTTCAAGCTTGATTACATTATATGGCTCTAAGAAGTGTAATTGAGCTTGAAATCATGTTTGCAAAGGAAACCGCTGATGTCAAGATTTATAGTTAAAAATGGAGTTTGGAGTTACTGTTCTCACCCAGAACCAATTGGATCACTTCAGAAGACATGGATTAAACCACTGGAGTCATGATTGCTTTTATACTGCCTTTATGAGCTTTTTGGATATTCAAAGTTCTGGCCACCGTTCACTTACATTGCGAAGGCCAGCAGAACTGAGTTAAATTTTTGTTTGTTATTCAGCAGTAGACAGTATATCATACACACCATGGACGGCATAAGGGGAGTAAATGATGAGAACATTTTCATTTTTGGGTGAGCCAACAATAAGCAGTTGATTGGTAGGTTAATTTCCTACCAAAGTATGGCACTATCAAAACATTGCTCTCTTTGTTGAGCATCCCAACCAGCCAATCAATGGCAAACAATGTGTTCTGGAAGCATGTTTGAAAACAATAATTATTTGTGCTATTCTGTTTGGTGCTGCAAGATGCAAAGAAATTACACTTCACCTTTCAATCCACCAACCTACATGCATTTTATATTTCATTACAATTTATGTTTCTTAGTGTTGATTTTAAAAAGCTAATAATTTTTCCTTTCAGTGCCCTTTTATTTGCCACTTGTTGTACCTTTTAACTATGAGAGAGCATGGTGAGTTCCTGACTAAGTTCCTTTAATTGTTTGTTCATGTGAATACACATATTACATCTATATGCAAACCGCACATAATTATTTTTTCTTTTATTATGATCCGTGACAGTTCACCCATACAGAGTGAGGAAATTACTGGATGTGCAGGCCAAAATGGTAAATGTTATACTGTATAATGTACCTAATACAGAAAATTAGCTAAACTATGTACATTTTACATTTAAAGGACTGTGACAATTTTGAATTCATGATATGGATACTCTTGTTCTCTCTCTGTCATTTATTAGGGCAGACAACCTTTCCTCACTCAACTTCTAGCGCTTTACAAAGTATTCCACCCAGACTTAGTGATGCTCTCTCTTCCATCGAGAGTGAGGGTAAGTGTATTTGCCTCTGTTTTTACCATCAGAATACTGTTGACTGCCAGGTCTTTCAGGATCTTTTTTTTTTCATTATTATTTTCTCCCTAATTTGGAATGTCCAATTCCCAATGCGCGCTTAAGTTCTTGTGGTGGCATAGTGACTCCTCAATCCGGGTGGCAGAGGACAAATCTCAGTTGCCTCCGTGTCTGAGACCGGCAATCCATGCATCTCTTCAAGCGGCTTGAGCACGTTACCGTGGAGGCCCATGCTATTCTCCACGGCATCCACGCACAACTCGCCTCGTGCCCCTCTGAGAGCGAGAACTACACATTCGACAACGAGGAGGTTACCCCATGTGACTATACCCTCCCTAGCAACTGGGCTAATTTGGTTGCTTAGGAGATCTTGCTGTAGTCTCTCAGCATGCCGTGGATTTGAACTTGCGTCTCCGGGGGGTGGAAGTCAGTGTCAATACTTGCTGCGCTACTTGGGCCCCCCGGTCTTTCAGGATCTTGGTGTTTTTTTACAGACTGCTATTTCCTTTTCTTTTTTCAGACTGGCTTCAAGAATCACAACTCCACCTGGAAAGTGGCTCTTAGTGCTGTACAGAGGAGAAACAAGGGTGCCGTGATGGTTGACCAGAGCCTGAGTTTGGGTGTGAAAGAGAAACCATCATCCAGAAAGCGAGTACGATACCTTCATTGTAATACTGTAAAGAGCTTCACAGAAAATTCACCTCTCAATAATAATAGTATGGCCTAAATCACAGGGATGGGTAATCATAACAAATTAAATGCAGTAGTACAGTCATGGAAAACCTAGAAAATCTCTGAATTTAAAACTTGTGAGTCAAACTTCTTTAGAGGATATATATATTTTTTTTTTCTTGCTATGCTCAGTTCTAAAATATTATAAAATATAATCTAGAAATTTCTCATTGTGAGTGCAAATTATTTATTAAAATCCTATTCCAGTAATAATGAACTACTTTAAAAGCAATGGAATTTCAAAGGTCAAACCGCGTTGAAACCCTTTACATTCTTTAATCATTAACCCTAATCTAATACATTGGTGTTTATTCACAATCTGTGATGTCCTTAGAAACTGCATCACCTGGAAATACCTCCTCTGAGTTCAGCGTTCGACAACAATTCCAACAGGAAAGTGTTCGGCCTGCAGGAGCTCCATTCCATTAAACAGTTACTGGAGAACATTCACAATATAGAGGTAATTCACATATCATCTTTCACCCTCACAATACTGTCCTCGGTAGAGTTGAAGTAAGAACTTAGGTACAGTGTTGTGTTGGACACAAATCAGATAAAAATCAGGACATGTTGCAGGCTGGGTTCAAAATGTTGTCACCCACGTGAGCACCTTGTCTCATCATTTATGGCCTGGCTCCAAGCTTTGTTTCTTTAAAACCCATTGAAATGTTGTTGTTTTTTCCTGTGTTGATGTATTTGTAGAATGGTATATGTAGTTCACCCAAAAATGAAAATTCTCTCATCATTTACTCACCCTCATGGCATCCCAGATGTGAATGACTTTCTTTCTTTTGCAGAACACATATTAAGATTTTTAGAAGAATATCTCAGCTCTGTTGGTCCAAACAATGTAAGTGAATTGTGACCAGTACTCTAAAGGGTCCTAAAAGGACATAAAGCAGCATAAAAGTAATCCATATGACTACAGTGGTTAGATCCGTATTTTCGGAAGCGATAAGATAGGTGTAGGTGTGAAACAGAACAATATTCAATATAAAAGGTCCTTGATTATTGAAATTCTGCACTTTTGGTTGGTGCTGGAATATTTATATTTTTCTCACCCACACCTATCTTATCGCTTCTGAAGATTTGGATTTAACCACTGTAGTCGTACGGATTATTTTTATGCTGCCTTTATATCCTTTTTGGACCTTCTGAGATCTGTTCACAATTAATTTGCATTGTGAGCACCTACAGAGCTGAAATACTCTGCTAAAAATCTTTGTTTGTGTTCTGCAGAAGAAAGTAAGTCATACACATCTGGGATGGCATGAGGGTGAGTAAATGATGAGAGAATATACATTTTTGGGTGAACTATCCCTTTAATCCTGATTTCTTCTGTTTTTGTGTATCATACTAAATTATTTAAAACACAAAATACAGTTTTTAAATAATAATTTTATTTATTGAAGAATAAAGTTATCCAGTACAAACTGGGCCTGTGTGAAAAAACAATAACCTCTTAGTTATTAAATCCCCAATTGTATGAAACTGTATTCATAATGGGGTTCAGCTGGACTAGACACACCCAGGCCTGATTACTGCCAGCCCTGCTCAGTCAAATCAACACCAAAACAGAACTTTTTCAGCAGCATGAATTTGGCTAAAAGATCTCCCCCGGTAGCACACTATGCCAAGGTCGAAAGAAATTCCAGAAATGATGAGGAATAAGGTGATTGAAATACATCAGTCTGGAATGGGTTACAAAGCTATTTCAAAGGCTCTTTGACTCCAAACCACAATGAGACCCATTAGCTCCAAATAGAGAATACTTGCCACTTGAACTTCCCAGAAGTGGCCGACCTTCCAAAATTCCTCCCAAGAGCCCAGCGACGACTCATTCAGGAAGTCTCAAAAAAGCCAAGGACAACATCCAAGGAACTGCAGGCCTCTCTTGCATCAATAAAGGTCACCGTTCATGACTCCACTATCAGAAAGACACTGGCTAAAAATGCAATCCATGGAAGCGTGCAGAGGTGAAAACCACTGCTAACCCATAAGAACATTAAGGCTCATCTGAATTTTGCCAAAACACACCTTGATGATTCTCAAACCTTTTGGGAGAATGTTCTGTGGACTGATGAGTCGAAAGTGAACTGTTTGGAAGACAAAGGTCCCGTTTCATCTGGTGTAAATCAAACACCGAATTCCACTAAAAGAACATACATATGGTCAATCATGATGGTGGTAGTGTGATGGTGTGGGGATGCTTTGCTGCTTCAGGGCTAGGGCAATTTGCATTAATTGAGGGAAACGTGAATTCTGCTCTCTACCAAAAAATCCTAAAGGAGAATTTTCGGTCATCAGTTCGTGAGTTGATGCGAAAGCGCAACTGGATTATGAAGCAAGACAATGATCCAAAGCATAGGAGTAATTCCTCATATGAATGGCTCAAAAGAAGCAGAATTAAAGTTTGGGAGTGGCCTATTCAAAGTCCTGACTTGAACCCGATTCATGCTGGAAAATCCTCCAATGTGGCTGAACTAAAGCAGTTCGGCAAAGAAGAGTGGGCCAAAATTCCACCACAGCATTGGGAAAGACTGATCTCCAGTTATCGGAAGCGTTAATATAAAACAAATTGTCTAGATGGCCATTTTTGACAGATTTGAAATAGAAGCCACAGGCCACTAATTTTTATATGCCGAACTATGTTCCATCACAGCTTATTCATCATATTCAACCAATTGGATTAGGAAATGGGCATGATTTGCACTTCTCTGTTTTGGCCACTTTGTGGAGCTAAGCCTTCACAAGATCGATGAGCATACTGTGAAGTGCACCACATCATTATGGTGATTGATAATATTTGCATAATCATTCTTTCAAAGCAACTAAACATTTCACTGATGTAAATAGATAAGGAAGTATTTTAATTTACAGATTTTTTTTTTTTTCCCTAAAATGTCAAAGCTGTTTAATATTCATCAACACATTCATCCCTGTAAGTACTAGACAATATGCTGCAGCACTCATAAAATGTTTACAATATCAACAAGCCCCTCGCCAAGAATGTTTCTTTGACACTTTCACTGATCTGATTTAAAACTTAGTAAATCTCTTTTAAAGGTGTGCAAACATTTATGCTACACAAAAGTTGCCATCTAGTTTGCGCACTGACTTTTCACATTAATATGTTCCTATGCCATTTTAGGGTTATTTTAGGTCCTGCAAAAGGCAAGGATAGAGTATGCACTAAGCAATGGAGCCAGCCATATGTAAAAAATAAATCAGTCATGGCCATGGGGAAGGATAATTGATTATTTCCTGCTGTGGCACCCCCATCATTAGAACCAGTTGTTTCTCAGATGAATGATACTTGCTCGTTAATAAAAAAGAATCAGCAATGTTCATTGTCATTCTGCCACAATTATTTATTATTTGCAAAAATCCCATATTGATGATCAGATGTTTATTAAGTGACTAAAAGTACAGTGTTGCAAAGAGTTTCTGATCAATAGAGAGAATGGTGGAATTGTGTGTTTGTAAGCTGTCAATTTCAGCACAGGTTTTAAAGGGAAGCACAAGCTGGACTGAATTGGTTTTATTTGACTCCAGTTGTTTTGACAGCTCATGGTTATGATAAAGTGCCTGAATTCTGCGTAAATGGGAGTTGCATTGCATTTCGTTGCTTAACGCTGAGGTCATAACTCCTTTTTTAGCTGCCTGCCCAGATGGGTTCTCTGCTGGGATCAGCTCTGGCTCTGCAATACCTGGACTGTGTACAGGATGAGTCTGCCTTCCTACGACTTAACTTTTGGCTTGGACACTCATTACAAGAGGGTACATATATCGTTCAGTTTTCTATGGTAATGGGTTCGGGCTTGGTTTAAAATGTGGAAATATCCTGGAATTCTAAAATTCTTTTTTTCTGTTTTTTTTTTTTTTTTTTTTTAAATGCCTAATTTTAATGGACATTAATACAGTTTTAAAAGGAATGTTTTGGGTTCAATACTGAATCATCAGCATTTGTGCCATAATTTTATTACTGAAAAAAAAAAAAAATATTTCAACTCATCCCTCCATTTCAAGGTTACAGTGAGGCACTTACAATGAAAGAGATTGTGGCCAATTTCTGTAGGGTGTATACTAAATGTTAAGCTTATAATTTTATAAAAGCACTTGCATGAATTCTTCTGTTAAATTGAATGTATTATTTGACCTGTAAAGTTGTTTAAAAAAAATTTTAAATTCATTTTAGGGTTTTAAGATATGTTGACAACATCATCATGGCAATGAAGTTGTAAAATTGTCTATAACTTTACACAGAAAATGTTAGTAAGTGATTTTATCACTAAATTCATTTTTACACACTTAACCTTTGTCTTGTGGCTATATTTTTAATGTAAAAAAATTGGCCCCCATTAACTTCCATTGTAAGTGCTTTTTTTTTTTTTTAAAGAAAAGGAGGGACGAGTCAAAATAAATTTGTGGTAATCAATATTATAACACACATGCTGTCGATTGAGCCTAACTTGTATTGAACCTAGAATATTCCTTAATGTTTTGGAATACACATACATTATAATTGTTTTTAAATATGCATTGAAAATATTATTGTTTTTAGTTATGCTTTGTTGTAAACATTCAGTTGGCTAGATATTGCTCTTTTGTATAGTAAAACATACTTGAAAACGAAAGCCATTCTCTTGAGTTGGATCTTTTCTGTGAATCTGGTTCACAAATAGGTCTGAATGATTCATTAGCTAATGGATCTGAATCAAAGTTATATTTAAATACCCTTGTCTAGTAATCACAAACGGACCGATATTTCTGTGATTTTATTTCTGTAAAAATCACAGAAATAATTTGGTCATAAAGTGTGGGGACCCTGCATACCGTAATACTGAACCTTATCAGACAGCCTGTATGTTCCCTCTCAAACTGCAGTAGCTATTTCTCACAGTTTTGTTTCTCCTGTGTTGTGGCCAGAGTTTTTACTTTGTCCTGTGGATGGGAAATCTGACAACACTTCCGAAGCCTGTCGCTTCCTGAGCACCATCCTCTCTTCACAGCAGTTCCTGCAGGTAAGACAAACAAATAGAAGTCAAATATTACCCAGAAGGAAATTAGCATTGGTAGCCTCAAGGGTTGGATCTTCAATATAATAAATATTTGGCAGTTTATTCTATGAACCCTAGCCCAGAGCATCTATACAGTACTTGCTTCATTCCTCTTTCTTGCTTCTGAAAAATTGACACTGTTCAGCCTTCTTGTGAAATCGTCCAGTCGACATATTGACAGGATCTGTGTCCGTGTTGTTCTCAGGAGGGATTCTCCAGCACAGAGAGTTTCCTTTATAAGTTCTTGAGTGTGTGGGATGGCTGTCTACTCCGGCCACAGATCCTGGATCTTCTCAGTGACATCCCGTTGATGCCCAGCTTCTGTGAGTGTCCTTATTATCTCGGTTGCAGCCTCTGAGTAATACGAGAGCAATTTCCCATGTACATTTTTACA
Organism: Xyrauchen texanus; assembly: GCF_025860055.1. NCBI lineage: Eukaryota > Metazoa > Chordata > Actinopteri > Cypriniformes > Catostomidae > Xyrauchen > Xyrauchen texanus. The sequence continues at coordinate 25,648,493 of NC_068298.1, read as the reverse complement.
GATGCTGGTTGGAAGTAGTTAATGTTAGCAATACAATAGCACAATAATCTTTTTCCCTTTAATGATAATGTTTTATTTGGGCTGTCAATTTAACACGTTAATTAAGTATATAAAAATAGCAATTAAAAAATTGCATTCAAATGAAAGTATTTCATCATATTGACTTCTAAATGCACTTTCAGGGTTCACACGGTCATGGAAAAATTATGGAAATTTTATAATTGTGTTTTACATGCTTGAAATATCATGGAATTGAATAAAACCTCACAAGTTATGGAAATTTCTATTGTAAATAGAAATTTCTATAGTTTTTTCTAGTTTTTCGGTTTGTAGTATTTCATGAGCTAGATATTGCTTTTGTGTAGAGTACAACTTGCTCTTTAAGTCATAGTGATGTTCAATTTGTCAGCAAATCATTCTTTGAGTCAGGACTTTTCTCTTTTGTTAAAACTGCACATTGTGTAATGCACATCATGTAAGTTATTTATCCTGTACAAAAAAGATAACTTAAACCAGGATCAATTATAAATTGGTGCTCTGGGTAAAAATGCCATCAAAACTGCCTTGGATATTTACAAAAATGGCCTTATAATGAATTTCTTCAAACATTTTCTTTCCTTTGTTCAGACATGAAAAAGCTTCTTTTTGAGCCACTGAAGCAGCTCTATTTTACCTCCACTGTGTTTTTCAAGGTTTGTATGCATTTTTAATCTCATTTCATTCCTGATTTTGTCAGACCCAAGATGAGCATTAGCGTTTGAGCCAGATTATGTGAACGAATGCTTAAACGGGTTCCAACATGAGTGAATTAATCATTCCTCATGAGGCCATGGCATCTTTATACTTCCTCTGATGTTGTTTGAGTGCTGTTTTGATTCTGCTCACAGCGGGTGAAGGCAGATTTTGATATTCTTTTAGCCCTTTTATGAATGTGCCATTTTGCATTGTCCTTTTCACAGTGTAGTGCCATCGAGTGTCTGAACAGCATGCTTGTAAAGTGGCTGACATGGCATTCTGTCAGCGCGGTGGAGGGCGGCTTGGACATCAGCCTCAACAGCAACAGCACCATGTGAGTATCCCAAAATCATTTAAAGGTGCACGCAGTCAATTTTCCCCTCATTAAGTTTTATACAAATTAATAGTTCTTCACTAAAATGTTCAAAATCATCTATGCTTACATGAGATGAAGACTTCAATCAATCATATGGGTAGCTTAATAAAAGGTATGGTATTTATTTTACATGGAGAGGGTCACATCAAACTCGAGATCCCATGATTGACCAAATACTTCTTATCCCACATTATCTGACATGTTCGCATGTAGAATAAAAATTAATCATAGATGATGGCAAATAGTGCATATCAGCAATGAAAATGGCGAAGCAAAACGTTGTAATTTCTTGATTCTGCATCTAAATCACTAGATGTCAGCGCAACATAAAAAATACACTTTTAAAGGGGTCATGACATTCTCTTTTTTTATTTTAATGTTACTTGAAGTAGTAAAGTTTTATGCACAAAAAACATTAAATGTTTGTCAAAATATAATTTTTCCACCCTTACTCTGACTCTGTCAGAGATGCTCTGTTTTGGTGCTGCCACTCCTTTAAGACGACAGTAATTGCCGTCTGTTATAATTGGCTCTCTGCTCTAGACTGACCAGCTCTCTCAATGCCATCTTACTGCTCACTGCTATTGGGTAGGGCTACTGAAGTGATAAGGAAGTAGGTGTTTATGTGGTGTTGTGGAAGTGGTCAGATGCTAGAATTGCCAGAGTGTATGATGTTACGGATTTTACTCTGAAGAAGGGACAACACCAGTGTGGAATTTGATACCGGGTAAAAGTTGGAAACATTATGAATGGAACTTCTAATATCAATACAATAGCCTAATGAAAAGAATAGCCTTAAAGAATAGTTGCCTAATGAAGAGTTTGCTAACCATGATATATGAACGTAAATGACGCATTGAAAGCCAGATGTTCTTTACCAACGTATCAAATTACACAGGCAGAAAAGTATGCGCACTGACAGAAGACGTTTAATTGCAGGTAGTGAATATAATTTGCATGGTGGGTAACCAAGTCATCTCTGGTACGGAATGACACAAGAAATGCTGTTAGATACAGACATGTGCTTGAAGAAACACTTGATTATATTTTTAAGAACAGATGACAGAAAAGCTGTCTATGCTCTGTTTGTTCTGAGGTGTGCAGTCTCGTGGAACACCCGTATGTAAGGGTTCTCTTTGTTCCAGTCTTCTGGAAATGTTTTGCAATAATAGTATCGTCTTTGATAATGCTGCAAATTACCTCAGACCATCTCATTTTCACAGATCAGTTCATTGTGAACGCAACTCTGCAGGGTCACTCTATATATAGCCTATGCATCTTTGATTAAATCATAAAATAATACAAAAAACACGTTCATCTCAAACCATGGTTTGTTTCAGTGATTATTATCATCATCATTATTATGTTTACATTTAGAATTATTTTTAGATCTTAATATGTATGTCATTTTCCGCCTGTCGTTATAGACTGATATTTGCCAGACGGTAAATGGAAAGATGGATATATTTGTGTGTGTGTTTTTATTTTTATACAAATATTGTGAACAAATTTCTGTACATCGCCCAGTCCTAGGAGGGAACAAAATTTATGTATTCACACACATTCAAAGTCATTACCCTTCCGAAGCTTCTAAACTGGGTCCTGGGATGAAAAGTAATAAAACACCAATATTCGACGCGCAACAACCCACAATAAGTGATGTATTTGCCCGGACAACAAAATACCCGACTGGTAGCCCATGATGGAGAGAATGCACGAATGAAGTAGGTTCATTGCCAGAGATGTTGGCCTTCACAAATGTTGAAAAGCCATCTTTCAAAAAGATAAACACACATTTTAATTGCACTTCATTTTTATTCACTTTCATTTGAATATTTTGTTAAAATAAATAATAAAGGTAAAAGTTTTAAATCAATCTACCTTGGATTGTTGGCTATTGCCCAATAGTACCACCTAGCGTCCAACCAGTGGTAATACCAGTGTTAGTCTGTTTGAACTTGAACATCTATCTGATGCAAATGTCTACCATAGTGTAACATCACAATGTGGAGGAAGAAGAGAACGAGTCATTTTGGCAGCTTGGTTTCAACAAATGCTCTTTGCGGTGAGGAGGAAGTTTTGAGTTCTGAAACTTACAGTATGTTTTATAGTATAATGACTTCTGTCAAAAGATCCAGGAAAATTTGATTCCTCATGTCATGACCCCTTTAAAGACAACATGAATTAAAAAAAATTAATTGAACTGTTATTTACTTTCTTAATGTCCTTTCTCCCATTGTGGATGATTCCTGTTATTCTAAAATAAATAAATAAAAACATTTATTGTTTTGTCTCCACCTCTGAACTGATATAAAACGACATGTGGGTGAGAATTATTATAATTTTTTAGTATATTAATCAATCATATATATAAAAAAAAAAAAACATTTTCACGGTCCTACTTAAATCTGAAGTCCCATCCTACATTATTATACTGGATATTCTGTTTCTCTGGAAATGCGTTGCTTTACAGAAGTTGAAAAATGAGTTGCAGTTGCTGTTGTTTTTAATGTGACTTAAACTTTACAGTGTGTCCTTCAAGAGTTTTGAATCACTGTCAAAAACTCAAGGATTAGAAGAATTATTACAGAAAGAAATGCAACCACACTTCAGTGATTGTACTCTAAAAGCCTTGCCTGAGGTTTGCCACACTGGGTTTCAAAATATTTTTTATTTAAAAGAGATCAATGGACTTCTGTGGTCGGGCTCCATCTGAACCTCGTTTACCCCAAAAGTGCTCTGTCGAACGATGTGTAATGAAGTGCTGTGGGTTTTTTCCTTTGCCTACCGTATATTGCTTCACCCTCGCTGCTGATTTCGTCTTTTTATTACATTACTGAGAAGCACAGCTGAAGGAGAAATTATGAACAAGGGCAAAACCCTATTTGACTCTGCTGTTGTGCATGCATCAATGCGATACACCCATTATTCCCTTTTTGGTTTGGGTCTCAGTGCTGTAAGAATTGTGTGAGGGCCAAGCGTAGCACAAAGACACATCTGGTGTGTAGGAGGTGTAATTTAAAGCTGATTTATTGTTTTCTCTTTTTTTTTTTTTTTGGAGAAATATAATACAGTCTAGAAGGAAAACTACTCTTTCATGTTGTTTTGTGTAAGCTTTCAAAAAATGTGAGTGAAAAGATTTGTGTGCCTCTTCTTAGGACTATGACCTTATCTGGGTTCATGGACTCAGTCATGGAGCTGGTGCGCTTTGTGGGAATGCTGGCATCTGAGGGACTTCGTCTGGAGAACTGCCATGTTCTGCTCCTCAACCAGACACTTGCCTTCTATGAGACGGTACACTCCGCTATGATTAACTTAATTAACGGGATGTTCTTGGCAAAATGACATCTGCTGAAGTTCCTGCCTGAGTTTCACTGAGATTTGTGTGCTGTCGATAATCATTTTCTGCCTAGTAGTTTTAGTAGATGTTTTGTTTTAAAGGTGTCAAAGCATAAGTAATTTATTAATTTATCTTGTTCCTTGAGATCCACTTATAATATTCATCTTTTTATGATCATTTTCCTCCCTTTCTCTGGCCCCTAGAATTAAGGCCACATCCACACTTGTCTCTTTTCATTTGAAAGCTCATAACTTCATTGTTTTCTGAAATACACAATAGTGGTCTATTGATATATCGCCAAGGCGATAAATTGGGCAATATTTGGTATTCTCAAATTATCGGCATTAGCAGACGAGAACTGCCTACTTTGCACATGAAGTGTTCCCTTTGCTGTAATGTGCCTTTGTGTTACCACAATAGGAAACCGGTGTGCAACAAAGTCTCATTCAAGCATCCCCCTGACTGAGCAGACGAACATGAGCTCATGATGTGTATAGTGCTCACACGTTTCATTCACCTTATCTCTCCTCAAAAATTCTCTAACTTTTAACTGTGTTGTCTTATCATAGCAATACAACTTCTATTTTATACCTTCTGCAAACATTTTGATATTTTATTTAAAGGACTGAATTTATTTCAAAGATTTTATTCACTAACCTCACAAAACTTGCGCAAACCCAACAATTTCTTCCTGTGAAGTTCATATTCCTGTGCAGTGCTTGTATTTCTTCCAGGAAAGCATGTATTATATCAGTCTGGATCAAAACTGTGTTCCTCTGGCTCACAAATGTTGCATGATGTTCAATCCATGACACATTTAAAGAAAAGTACACTGACAAGGTCGGCTATCCCGACCTTGTCAGTGTCGCAGTGCGGTTCCCGTACATTGTGAAAGCAGTGCAGGTTCACTCCTTCACAAAATTCCAAACATCTGTACCGCTATCAAAGAAAAGTCGGTAAATCATTTAAACCCATATCAGTCCATCACTACTATGTGATAATAGAGAGCTTTTTTGTAACGCTTCGTTTTCGGTGGAGGAAAAACGCTGTTCCAGTATTTAGGAGACGTAAAGAACATGCCAAAAACGAAAATGTATTAGTGTGGATGTGGCCTAAATGGACTTTTTGTTTTTTCAGCCATATGTGTTACATGCATACAAAAACATTACATTGTAATGTTACTCTTACTTTTAGTGCAAAGGTTTTTAACACCGATTTTAAACATGTATAGTTTTTGTTGTTGTTTTAGTTATATTTTATGTGAGATTTTCCTATGAAAATAGGCATTGAAGCTGGCATGGTGTAAGAAAACAAGGAAAATACTAATTTCTATCTGGAACTCTTAGTACTTATGAAAAGTATCTATCCCTATCCTAATCCTCAGGTTTCTGTTAATAAAATCAGAAACCTGAGGATTTCAGAACAATCTGTTTTGGCTCCTTTATGCATGGTCTTTGTAGACTGGGGAAAAAGTTTTGAGTTCTGAGTGTAACAGTTTTGAGTTCTGAGTGTAACAGTTTTGAGTTCTGAGTGTAACAGTTTTGAGTTCTGAGTGTAACAGTTTTGAGTTCTGAGTGTAACAGTTTTGAGTTCTGAGTGTAACAGTATGTTTTAAAAGTATATGAAACTTTTTAGCAAGAGCATTTTGATTCCTCATATGTCCTTTTTACAGACAACAAACACCGATTGTATTTGACTTGGTATACTAATAGTGACATTTCTCTGTGTTGTTGTGTCAAGGTGTGTGACATGTTTGTGAAGTACAGCTTGCCTCTGATCATCATGCCTCCGGCTGGCATTTTCTACCCAGCTCTCTTTGCTACAGACTCTATCAGTGTGGATCGGCTCGGCTACATCATGTGCAGGTACGATACGTGAGCTATAAAAAGCTAATTTAGCCATTATATGACTCCAGTCTAATGCCCCATTCTGGAGATTTTCTGCTTCAGATGTTCTAAGCTAAGGTAGGGCATCTCAAGAAACAGTTTGCTGTACTTTTGGGTGAATGAGCCAGGCGAGGTAAGTTACTCTTGATCGCCTTCAGCAGTTCCCATGGCAATGGGACACCTTTGTACTGCTGGCTAATCTGAGGGGAACAGCCTGAGCCTTCAGATGCATTACACTGCCTTGGTATAATGCCTGTAAGCAATAAGTGAAATGAAGTATGAAGATGCTTTCATCTGCTTCGCCACACAATCCTTTGTACTGTGCCACTGTAAAGTCTTAATAGAATGGATGGCAGAAGTGCTGCTGGTTCTTTGGTACCAAGTCAATACTTGCATAATAAAAATGTTCGAAGTACCAACTCTGTTCGGTACCAGTGTGCCTTATGACTGACAGATGGCTGCTTTTTAACGGTCGTATGTGTGTTAGCATGCATGCACATGTGAACGATCAAATGCATTTCTTGTTAACAATTTTGTTCATTTATACATACTGAGGGACAAGTCTAAGTTTATTGACTCTGGTCATCACTTAGACATTAGGTTGAAAATAAATTAATTTCAAACAGAAAGATGGCAGTTAATTCTTCCCTCTTTTTTATAAAATGATATTACCGTAATTTCCGGACTATTGAGCGCACCCGAATATAAGCCGCACCCACTGATTTTTAAATAAAATATTATTTTGAACATAAATAAGCCGCAGGTGCCTACCGGTACATTGAAACAAATGAACTTTACTCAGGCTTTAACGAAACACGGCTTGTAACAAAAATAAATAGGCTTTAACGAAACATGGTGTGGCAGCGGGGCGTGGTCAAGCCCGTCCGGAGAGAAAAGCGGTAAGGGCGCTTACACCTGAGCTAAATTATGTCTAACACCGGTGTCTAATTTTAGTAAGCGTGGGGAGAGCGGCATAAAAAGGCAGCAGCCACAGAGCTGAGAGAGTGACACACGTCAGTCTAGTGTTGGCGCATAGAAGAATTGAGAAACTTTATAAAATTGATTGTAAACATTGCTGTGGCCATTAAAAGCCTTACCTGGAACGTCAAGTGCCCTGCTGAAAACTGTCACGCTGGTGCCCGTGTGACAGTTTTCCCAAGAAGGACATGTGAAGCAGGGCACTTGAAATTAGACACCGGTGTTAGACATAATTTAGCGCAGGTGTAAGCGCCCCCGCTGCCACACACGGCTTGTAATAAAACATTTGCAGTAAATAGTAGCCTACCAAGAAAGTCATTGGTCACTATCTTCCTCGTCCAGTGCACTGAAGTCATCTCCTTCGGTGTCGGAGTTGAATAGCCTCAGATTTAGTTGTATTTTTGCACTGAGTCAATTCCTCACGCTGCTGTTTTCCAACGTCTTATCATCGACTCATTAAGACCAAGCTCCCGTGCAACAGCCAGATCAATCGCCTTCAACTTGAAAGCAGCATCATATGCGTTTCTCCATGTCTTTGCCATGGTGAGGGTGACAAAATTACTACCGTAATCAGAATGATGGGAAGTTTGAGCGCGCTCGATTTAATCTAAACAGTATACAAAAAAGTTGTTTGACCTTAACCCGTTCGGCAATGAAAGCTTCACGCCGCCAAAAAACTGAGCACGTCACAGAATGTTTTATATATATATATATATATATATATATATATATAACATTTGAAAGCTGAGGAAAAATCCATATATTAGCCGCGTCATTGTATAAGCCGCGAGGTTCAAAGCGTGGGAAAAAAGTTGCGGCTTATAGTCCGGAAATTACGGTAGTATAAAATGTTAACTTTATTAATAAAAAAACTCTGTTTCCTTTCCTCAGGTATCGGAAAAATCTGACCTTGGCTAAGAAACAAGAGCAGCAGAGACAGGTAATGATAAAACCGTGTCATAAAATGAGCACACGCTGAAGTATGAAAAGCCAGCTGTGTGTGAGCAAGGGTTTTGTTTCTGAATAATTTACTCATAATGGGTAAATTAGAAAGACCTTCAAGCTGTGCTCTAAGAATTTACAATGAAGCTCCTGGAGGCTTTTGCTGTAATCCTCTCCTTTCCTGCTGAGGATGAAAGGTGAGAATGGAGCGTTCTAGATAGAATCCCAGTGAGACAATGTGGGCTTTAGAACATGGGCATGGCACTGACAACGTAATGGATGAAATGGTAGACTTTCAGTCATGCCATTAGAGCTGTCTGCAACGATTTCCTCATTTGATCGCAGTATTTCATGTTTAGGACATGCAAAATACTGTACATGGGCTAAACTTTTTATTTGCTCACAAAGTGGTTCTTGTCTCATCCCATCACTCAACTTGGATCCTTTGAATGGCAACATGGGTTAAGGGTATAAATATTAGTCAACTCCTGTTTCCAAAACGGCATACTGTCACAATATGTACTGTGTTTGATGGACAAACTTCTCGGTCAGTAAAATAGTACACTGTTTTAAGTATTCATGTGAGTAGTATGAATAGATTTCACACATGCCTTATCCATCGACATGGGCATTGATCCATGACCTGAATATATATGATGTAATAACCACAAAAGTAGTTCACCCCAAACAATGCAAGTGAATAGTGACCAGAACTCTGGTCCAAAAATGACATAAAGGAGCCATAGTAATCCACACAACTCCTTTTTACTAGCAATCTCCACCTTTGACCAGCCCCAACCAGTAGGTGGCTGAATGTAAAAAAGTCACATCCACACCAAATGTGGATGTGAAAGTGTAGATTTACACTTTCAAGATCAACTAAATATTGATCTGTTTTCTCACCTACACCTATCATATCACTTCAGAAGATATGGATTTAGTCTTATGGATTATTTTATACTGCCTTTTGTACCTCCCAGATTTCTTGTCTCCATTCACTTGCATTGTGAAGATGAACAGAACTGACATTTTTTTTAAATTTGAATACAAATTTTTAATTTGGGTAATTAATGCATAAAATACCCTTTTTTATTTAAAAAGTGAAATTTTTTTTTCAGTTAATCATTTATTTTTGATTTATGACTATGCATTCTAATTAATTTAATGATCCTGTGGTATGTGTTGATTAACTTGACTTGAATCTGGAGATTCATTCCTTATTCATTTTCACTTTTATTACAGCAAACATTTCACATAAGCAGAAACACATACAAAGAGTTTAACCGGAATCTTCAAGCCATGGTGAATTCCATGTGGAATTCCTTGTGGTGCATTCCTGGCTCAGACATCGAGATCGACAATGATCTAATTGCTCTAAGCAAAGTATCAGAACCCTGGTGTCGTTTCGACCTCATCCACCACCCAGCGCTTTTCAGCTACGCCATTGAATTTAATCAGAAGGTGAGTGACACTTTCACACACTGGTGACATTTAAAAGCAAAAAATCTCATGGTGGAACACTGATGCTTGGCTGTCATCACATTTGGAGCAATGGAATTGGATTCAACTGTGCAAGCTAATTAGATGATTATTTTATAGCATGGGTAAAGTCTTGTCACTACTGGGGAGACTGCAGCCTCCACTTGGGTTAATAACTTTAGGATTGGACAAGGAGATAAATGTGGTATTAATGTATCTTTTGCTCGTAGACCCCACCCAAGGGTTTTACTTTACATTGCTTAAATGAGTTCACATTTACTAGATAGTATGCTGTTCATAATGTTGCATTATCAAATTATGCATCTGTTTTTTTGACTAGACTATATAGTAAATGTTAACTAATTTAAGTGACATCAGTTCTGGGGGGCATGCACATCAATAGAGGAGCCATTAATACAGACTTCCATTTTATTATTCATGGAATCTGTGAGACTGGAGTTTTCGTCATCTTTAATAATACGAGTACTTTTTTTTGTCCTTCTGCAAAATTCATTAGTGTACTTGCTGCATTGATTTAAGTGAGGAAATGATTAATATTTTTGTGTTCTCTTTATCAGTGTTGGCCAGAGAGGAAGGACGTGGATCTTAGTTCCATAAAGGTACTAAAATACATCATCTCCTTTTTATTAAAATGTTGCCTGTCATGCCTTTTTTTATTTCTGGTCAACATGAAGGCATATTATTACTCTTAAGTCAAATCCTGTTGCAGTATTCCTCACAGTAACTGTATTTTGTTATTTACAGGCTGGAAAGTACTGGAACTGGTATATGGAGTTCCTCTTTAATCAAGGCTTTGATGGACTTAACGACTTTATTCGGACCAACACTGGCCACAGCGGCTCCTCTTTCAGTAGTCAAGATGACAGGCAGCCCACAAGCCAGCCTTAGTCCAGGTGTCAGGGGGCTACACAAAGGCCTTTCGATTTCTCTCTTTCAAAAGACTTTGTATATATTTTTAATTGTATTCAGTAAGAGGACAGAAAGGAATCACCAGAATAATTGTAAATACTTCATTATATAGTTTGTTAATGTGCTTTTTTTTACTCATACATACCATTTAGCTGTTTTCAAGTCTAGTGTTGTGTAAAAAAAAAAAAAAACGTTTTGCCTTTTATCACAGAAAACTGTTGTACTAAACTAAAACAATGATATTTTTCATACTTGCAGGGGGAGAAAAAAAAAAGAGAAAATTATGTTAAAATCTTTGAGTCTCTTCATATCTATAATGCTTTATAGCCATCTAAAATACAATTCTCATTATTTATATTGATTTGAAACTGCTCAAAGTATATCTTAACAGTCTGTGTATCTCTGACTAGTCACACATTAAAACAAATCCTTTGTTCGCAAATCCAGCACATGATGTAAAGCAGTCACTTGAAGGTGTTTGACATTTCACGATCATCTGTGCAGTTATTAGATTTAATGCTTTAAAATAAACTTGTTTGGGCTGTAATTGAATGCCTGCTAGTCTTTGTAGACATTTGACACAAAGTGTGCGTAGCATTATATCTAGTCACTGAAAAAAAAAAAAAAAAGATTTTTTTAAACAAGACTGACTGTACAGTCTTTTTTTAAATATTGCGAAATTTCTCATTTGGATAACATGCTTAACAGATGCATAATTAGCCAGTTTTAAAAGACTGATTTTGCTCAATGGGATAGTTCGCCCACAAATGAAAATTCTCTCATCCTTTACTCGCCCTCATGTCATCCCAGATGTGCATTACTTTATTTTTTCTGCTGAACACCTGATGATATTTAGAAGAACATCTCTGCTCTGTAGATCCAACAATGCAAGTGAATGGTGACCAAAACTTTGATGCACAAAGGCAGCATAAAAACAATCCTATTGATCTGTTTTTCACCCATCATATCGCTTCCGAAGACATGATTTAACTACTCATGGATAACTTTTAAGCTGGCTTTATAGAGTTGCAAAGTTCTGGTCTCTATTCACTTGCATTGAATGTACAAACCGAGCTGAAATATCCTAAAAATCTTCATTTGTTTTCTGCAGTAGAAAGTAACACATCTGGGATGGCATTAATGTAAGTAAACGATGAGAGATATTTCATTTTTGGATGAATTATTTATTTAAAGGACCTCAACCCGGTTTTAATGTGGTTTGTATACCGCTTTTCTCTAAATCCTCCATCACTGTGCTACTCCCTAAAATATGAAATAAAGACCATTGTTTTTCTGAAGAAACACGGCAATCATCTCTCATGTAACTTGGTCTAGGGACACGTCCAAGGAAATTTCAGCATCAATGCATTGTGAGCAAACCACATCGCACGACCTGCCTCATGCAAGCAAGCGCTTTCAACTCTGCGTGACAAATCTCCGTGTTTCTGACGTGCTCTGGAGATCCCGCGCGTCAATGTGTTTTCTCATTCGTGCCGAGCGCGACACGACGCCGTTCAGCAAACTTCATCTGAAGTGAATGAAGAATACGGGCTCACCTACGGGATTACAACCGATGCGTTATCATAAATCGAGGCATGTGCACAACTTAAAACGATGCATTCTGCAGGCACATAACCACACAAACGAGCGCGCGCGATCCACCTTTCACGGCTGATGTCCTGTTTAATGTGTGAGAGATTTTCCGTTCTTCACCGTCTGCCCGTCGCTTTCTTGCCAGCTGAGCGTTCGCGTAAAATGGATATCTGAAGGGCTTCACTTTCACAGATTCTGAGGGTAAAAGGTAAGACTTTGTTTGCTGGTAATAAAAAAAAGTGTGACGTGCGGCTACGGTTAGAGCCTTTAAATTCACGTGCAGCGTTGTACTGGTTTAAATGAACAGGGAAATCTGCCGGTAATGCACGTTCATGAAACGGCCTTTGATAGGAACGCGTTTTTTCTTTCTGTCTGTGCTAAGTTCCAATAGTTTTTTTTATGTAGACATACGTGAGATATAGACCTCTTTCACCGTTGCGCCGCGTCTCGCGAAGAAGAACCGCGTTTTCAAGTTCAGAGAACTTTTAAAAACGCGTCTCGAGAATCCCGCGTTTTGTTATATTCGTTGTGCTGCGTCTTGCTTTTTTCTTGGCGCAAGGAGGTGTTCGCTAATTTGAACGGCATCCTAAATCTTTCCTGTCGTTCCGGTTAACATGTCAAGCCGGTGTATATTGAATAATTGACGGTTTTTAAAGAGAATTTTTTTCTCGTGTGCCATTGACGCTTAAATCGTTTGACCAGTCTAGCGCTGTCTTTATCAGCTGATTTAAAATGCTCTGTCGCTTACGGCCGTTGGAAATAAATCTATCACGGTGAAAGTTATTTTTTCTTACCCGTAATTATTAGTATTTTGCCTCCTGTTCTTTACAGCGCCTCACTTGACACTTTGAAAACGTGCTGGTTTTGACATTTGTCTCTAAATCACATGACAGTGCTAAAATATGAGGTTGAGGTTGAACCCTTGTGTGCCAGTAAACAGTCACTCAGTTATATATTATTTTATTTTGGTTGTTTTTATTTAAATCTACATCAGTCATGATAATAACGGTCAAATATTATTTCATTTTCAGGATTTTAACCCTTTAAATGCCAGTTTGTTTATATAATGCCATTGTTGTTTTTTATTTGGGGGGTATATTTTCCATATACTGAAGGCTAATGGATTTTTGGGCGGAATTATCACAGTCTGGGATATGCCAATGATTAGCAACAAAATTGATTTTGATTCATTATTATTTTTTGTGCAGTGTCAGATATTAAAAAAAAAAAAACAACGAAAAAAAATATATAAATTATTATATATCATTTTCCACTTTCACTGACTGATTTTTTTATAACCAACAACAGTCCTGATCATAACTACAATTTATTTTCAGGATTTTAACCCTTTAAATATCACACACGCACATTTCTCAATACACAAATACAACACACTCTGACATCTTTACCAACACACCCACAAACTGGATAATTTATTCAATTGGCCTGCAGTGCTCTATAATACAGAAAAAAGAATGCATTTGCTCCATAGGCTAATCTTGACAAAAATGCCACCATCTGGTGGAAAATATAAAAAGTACACTTTGAAGCCAGTGCTCTGGAATAAACGCATGATATCATAGAATTCATGATTTTGGGCTTAAATTGCAATTTTTTTTGTTTCGTTTTGAATTTCCTTCCAGTTTTCTCTCCAATTTGGAATGCCCTATTCCCAAAGTCCTCGTGGTGGCGGATGAATCACAGTTGCCTCCGCTTCCGATACCGTCAATCCTCACATTTAATCACATGGCTTCACACTATTCTCCGCGGCATCCACGCACAACCCCTCACGCGCACCCTCCTCACGAGAGCACATCCTGCGTCCCCCTATTCTATCCCCAGATCATGCAAGTTCATCCATTGTTTTCTCGTTTTAATTTATTTTTTTCAATTTAGTGTAATTTGACAGCATGAAAAGAAACATGCAGTCATTCAAAGTCTATTCCTTTGTCACAGAACATCTCTATCTTTTCAGAGATCATGCATATTCATTCCCTCTCCTGCAGTTATTATTTTGAATGTGTGATAAACATGCTCCTATAATTTTGAGTGATGTGATTGCATACAACACATTTACTTTGGAACACCCAGTGTTGTAATGACACTGCGCATTTTGAAATGTGTTGACAGGAACTATTATTGGTGCTACATGTACCACTATATTGCAACTAATTTTCTTGGTGATTTGTTTCCCCTCTCCTCATCAGCATTTGGACTGCATTATTTAGTTGCTCAGATGGTGCCTTGAACACAAATCAGTATCAGGGAAAGTTTACCTTGTTTTTGTTTCTGCCTTACTTGCTCTAAAAATGTCAGGAGTTATAGCAGACTCGTTGAGCGCTTGGTAGCAACAGATTCTGTGAGAGAGAAACTTTTCTGAGCATTTTTAAAGTTCAGTTTGAAGGTTTTGCTGATTCTTTGTAGCGTAGTTCAAGATGGTTTAAAAACAATAGATTTGCATGTGCTTGCAAGGCAGCAAAAAATAGGTACATTTAGGGCTTTGGTTCTGTGTTAATGAAATGCAACATTGAAATGAGTCTCTACATTAAGCAGTTTGTACTGAATTAATTGCAGAAGTTTAAAGAAATAGCACACCTAAAAATCATCCTCATCATTTATTCACACTTATGCTATCTCACACTCTTTTTTTTCCAAACACAAAGATATTTTGAGGAATGAGGTGTTTTTGTCGATGGACAAAAACACAAGTTCAAGCTCCAAAAAAGGGCATTAAGGCAGCATAAAAGTAACCCATATGACTGGAGTGGTTTAATCTATGTTCTCAGAAGTGATAAATCCCATTTAGTGAGAAACCGATAAAAATTTAAAGGGATAGTTCACCCAAAAATGAAAATTCATGCACCCTCATGCCATCTAAGATGTGTATGACTTTCTTTCTTCAGCTGAACCCAAACAAAGATTTAAAAAAATATCTCCATGTGCATCAAGCACATGGAAGTTTATGAATGAGCTTCTCTCATTAATTTGCCAAGGAGACCTCGGATGTCAAGGTTTATAGTGAATAAGGTCTTTTGGTCAGTTTCTCACCCAAAACGATTGCAACACTTCAGAAGACATGGATTAAATCACTTGAGTCATATTAATTAGTTTAAAGCTGCTTTTATAGTTTTGGAGCTTGAAAGTATTGGACTGCATTGACTTACACTATATGGACAAAGGCACCTCATACATTCTTAAAAATATCTTTGTGTTCTGCAGAGGAAAAAAGTAACATGAGTTTGCAGTGGCATGAGGATGAGCAAAGTGATGAGAGAATATTATTTTTGGGTGAACTATTCCTTTTAAGTTTGAGTGTTCTTCATGTACAGCCCATGTCACATTGGATATATAAGCTGTTTGTCTTATTTTCTTCCTTTCTGGCTTTTGATGCTTTTGCCTGCAATCCCATGGCCTCTGTTTACCTTGGTCCTGATAGAGGATATGAACCAGAAGTCAAGGGAAATTCTAAAACAAGCTTTGAGCCTCTGAAGTTGAGAAGCAAAGTCACATCCTCAGTCATCACAATCACTCTGACTGACAGCAGCATCACCGGTGGCCTCATCTCCAACTATCCTGGAATAAAGCATTTTAGGGCTGTGTCAAGGCACTGTGAGAAATGTCTTCGTAATGGAATGCGTCAGGAGAGTTGTGCACCTTTGATGAGCACCTTTCTGTGCTTTCCGCCGGCCTTGAGACACGTCCTGCTCTTCGGTAGTGAAAAACAGGCAAATCTGCCTTCTGTTCCTTTCAATCATCCACGCGCAGTGTTGAAAGAAAGGATGAGCAGACAGAGAGAGGCGAAGATTGAGCATAGAAAAGCAATTTGCTAACTCTATAAATCCAGCCACCTAGGGTATCTGACCCCAGAGATAGAGGCAGGAGGCCATTATTTAAACTCTGTAACCAATGCTCTCCTATTAACATTGAATGGGCTACTGTCTGCTGGTTGTCTGCGGTAGGACATTTATGGGTTTTATTTACTGCCTTCTACTGCTGGGCCTCGTGGTCAGCTTCTGAAAACCAGCTTAGAGTGGAAGTCGTCTTGGCACACCATAATATGGATTGATAAGGGGGCACAATGCATGTCTCCACCAGCTGCAGGATACTAAACTGCAAAAGTGATGCCAAAAGCCTCTTCTCTAATATTTTAAGTGTACTGTATATGTGTGTGTGTTTTGAGTGAAAGAAAGGGATACAGAAAGAAAAATGCTAGTTTGATCTCTAAATAAAACAAGCTAAGAGTTATCCCCATTGTGCCCTTGAGCAAGAAATTATCTCTGATGCCTTGGAGTTAATGACGTGACACCTATTTTTTTTAATAATTCAATAATACATAAAAAAAAAAATGCAATTCACACAAAACAATTAGTTGAATACAGTTCTCATTATTGTGTTTTAAGTTATTTTGATATTTGATTTTTGTTACTTTTCCAGTAAAGTAAAAAAATATATATATTAAATATAGGGGGGGCAATGGCATGAGGTTTGCAAAATGCAGAATAATCTTTTTGTTTTTAAGTAAAAATCTGAAATTTTATGAAAATGCACATTTTGTGCAGGTCATTTGGAGTTACCCTTAATATTAATATTCTTGTAAAAAATATGTTTCACCTTGAATTAATTATTAATTTGTACACATGTATTCAGGGTGCAAAGAAATTACATTAATACATTTTACTTTACATTCCACCATTTAAACAAAGACTCCATGGATAAAACAGCAAGAGGAGGAGTTACCCTGCCCGGAGGAAGCCCGGGGCCCCCGTCTGGAGCCAGACCCAGATGGAGGGCTCGTCGGCGATCACCTGGTGGCCGGGCCTGTCACGGATCCTGGCCGGTCACAGCCCGAAGAAGCGACGTGAAACCCCCCTCTACATCCCTTGGGCCCACCACCCATTGGAGAAACTGCAGGAGTCAGGTGCGCTGCCATATGGGTGGCAGTGAAGGTCGTGAGCCTCGACGGACCAGACCCGGGCAGCAAAGGCTAGCTCTAGGGACGTGGAATGTCACCTCACTGGGGGGGAAGGAGCCAGAACTGGTGAGGGAGGTGGAGCATTACCAGTTGGATCTGGTGGGGCTTACTTCGACGCACAGTTTTGGCTCTGGATCCATACTCCTGGATAGGGGATGGACTCTATTCTTCTCTAGAGTTTCCCAGGGTGTGAGGCGATGGGCGGGTGTGCCGGCTGAGCAACGCTATGTTGGAGTTTACCTTGGTGGACGAGAGGGTCGCCTCCCTACGCCTACGGGTTGTGGGGGGAAACTCTGACTGTTGTCTGTGCATATGCACCGAACAGCAGTTCAGAGTATTCAGCCTTTTTGGAGACCCTGACTGGAGTCCTGAATAGGGCCCCAGTAGGGGACTCCATAGTGATGCTGGGTGACTTCAACGCGCACGTGGGAAATGACAGGGACACCTGGAAAGGCTTGATTGGGAGGAACGGCCTCCCCGATCTGAACTCAAGTGGATGTTTGTTATTAGACTTCTGTGCTAGTCATGGATTATCTATAACCAACTCCATGTTCTAACATAAGGATGCTCATAAGTGTACGTGGTACCAGAGCACCCTAGGCCGAAGGTCGATGATTGAATTTGTAATCATGTCATCGGATCTGAGGCCATATGTTTTGGACACTCGTGTGAAGAGAGGGGCAGAGCTGTCAACCGATCACCATCTGGTGGTGAGTTGGGCCAGGGGGTGGGGAAAGATGCTGGACAGACCTGGGAAGCTCAAGTGAGTAGTGAGGGTGAACTGGGAACGTTCGGAGGAGGTCCCTGTCCGAGAGATCTTCAACTCACACCTCCGGCAGAGCTTTTCAGGCATCCCTGCGGAGGTTGGGGACATTGAACCGGAGTGGGCGATGTTCAAAGCTTCCATTGCTGAAGCCGCGGTGGAGAGCTGTGGCCTCAAGGTTTTAGGTGCCGCAAGGGGTGGTAACCCTCGAACACCGTGGTGGACACTGGTTGTCAGGGAAGCCGTCCGACTGAAGAAAGAGGCCTTCCGGGATATGTTGTCCCAGAGGTCTCCGGAGGCAGTTGCAAAGTACCGACAGGCCCGAAGGGCTGCGGCCTCGGCCGTGAGGGAGGCAAAGCAGTGGGTGTGGGAAAAGTTCGGAGAAGCCATGGAGAAGGACTTTCGGTCCACACCAAAATGCTTCTGGAAAACCGTCCGCCACCTTAGAAGGGGGAAAAGCTGTATACAACCGAGGAGGTTATTGGGCGGTGGAAGGAACACTTTGAAGAACTCCTAAATCCCAACACGCCCTCTATGCTAGAGGCAGAGCCGGAGGATGATGGGGGATCAGATACTATTTCCCTGGGGGAGGTCACTGAGGTAGTCAAAAAACTCTGCAGTGGCAAAGCCCGGGGATTGATGAGATCCGACCAGAAATGCTGAAATCTTTGGATGTGGAGGGGGTGTCATGGATGACACGCCTCTTCAACATTGCGTGGAAATCTGGGACAGTGCCTAAGAAGTGGCAGAATGGGGTGGTGGTTCCCCTCTTCAAAAAGGGGGATCAGAGAGTGTGTGCCAACTACAGGGGTATCACACTTCTCAGCCTCCCTGGTAAAGTTTACTCCAAGGTGCTGGAGAGGAGGGTTCGGCCGATTGTCGAACCTCAGATTGAAGAGGAACAATGCAGTTTTCGTCCTGGCTATGGAACGATGGACCAGATCCTTTACCCTCGCAAGGATCCTGGAGGGGGCCTGGGAGTATGCCCATCCGGTCTACATGTGTTTTGTGGATCTGGAGAAGGCGTATGACCGGGTCCCCCAGGAGAGACTGTGGGGGTCTCTTCTTAGGGCGATCCAATCCCTGTACGTCCAAAGCGAGAGCTGTGTCCGGGTCCTCGGCACGAAGTCGAGTTCATTCCATGTGGGGGTTAGTCTCCACCAAGGCTGCGCTTTGCCACCAATCCTGTTTGTGATATTCATGGACAGGATATCGAGGTGTAGTCGGGGTGGGGAAGGTGTGCTGGGGATCTCATCGCTGCTTTTTGCAGATGATGTTGTCTTCATGTCATCATCGGTCTGTGACCTTCAGCTCTCACTGGATCGCTTGGCAGTCGAGTGTGATGCGGCTGGGATGAAGATTAGCACCTCTAAATCTGAGGCCATAGTTCTCAGCAGGAAACCGATGGAGTGCATACTCCAGGTAGGGAAGGAGGTATTGCCCCAAGTGAAGGAGTTCAAGTACCTCGGGATCTTGTTCACGAGTGAGGGGACAATGGAGCGGGAGGTTGGCCGAAGAATCGGGGCAGCGGGGCGGTATTGCACTCGCTCTATTGCACCGTTGTCATGAAAAGAGAGATGAGCCGGAAGGCAAAGCTCTCGATCTACCGGTCAATTTTTGTTCCTACCCCCACCTATGGTCATGAAGGCTGGAAAGAACTAGGTCATGAGTACAAGCGGCCGAAATGGGCTTCCTCAGAAGGGTGGCGGGCTTCACCCTTAGAGATGGGGTGAGGAGCTCAGTCATCTGTGAGGACCTCGGAGTAGAGCCACTGCTCTTTTGCGTCGAAAGGAGTCAGTTGAGATGGTTTGGGCATCTGGTAAGGATGCCCTCTGGCCACCTCCCTAGGGAGGTGTTTCAGGCACGTCCAGCTGGGAGGAGGCCTCGGGGAAGACCCAGGATTAGGTGGAGAGATTAAATCTCCACACTGGCCTGGGAATGCCTCTGGGTCCCCCAGTCAGAGCTGGTTAATGTGGCTCGGGATAGGGAAGTTTGGGGCCCCCTGCTGGAGCAGCTGCCCCCGCGACCCGACTTCAGATAAGCGGTTGAAGATGGATGGATGGATGGATTCCACCATTTGACACAAGTCATTCAATCATTTACTTGTTTGAAAAACATTCATAGAATTTTCTACAAAATTTTTATGAAACCAACATTGACACAAAGATTACATTTCTATGAACATAACAAATATTTTGTATTCTAGATTTGAAAAAGATTTCTAAATTGTATCAGCCTGGACAACCATATTTTAAATATCCCATCTGCTAAATGATGACTTGCATATATTTTAAATGGTTATATTTATAGCATTATCATATTGTATGTTCCACAAAATGTGACTTAGAAGATGGAGAAAAACAAACAGAAAAATATATAATGTAACCATGTCATCAAGCAAATGCAAGGTAGTCAAAAATGCATTTGAGGATGTAGCCTATATCACAAGACATCAGTGGGCAGCGTACAGTCTAAAATAAAATAAACCTTGCCTACATTATGTAGTCGTACAATGACATCAAATGATGTCTTTCAATTGCATTTTAAATTGGTTGCACACTTAAGACTACTAAGTAAAATGCAGAAAAGCAGATATTCTGATACCCATTGGGAACAAAGTCTACTTTCCATCTAGAATAAGAGAAGCTTTAGTTTGAACTTAGTCATTTAGGGACATAGTTGACGAAAGAAAGTGTTAGATCGGGTAACTGCACTTAATTCTGGACTATCATTTTCTGTTATTCGTCGCTTGTTTATGGAGTGAGACCCTACTGTTTCAGTATTACAGATGTATGCTTTGAAAAGATATCACACGTCCAGGACAGTCAATCATCCATACGCTGCTGTGGCATAGAAACAACAGTATTGCTTTATCCAGATCTGAATCCATCCAGAGCTGCACTGATGTATGTACCTTTTCTCTCCAGTTTTGTCAGATATGCTGGCACACTGTGGGAGACCAGAGAAGAATGTAGTGTAACCTCCTTGAAAAAATATTTATAGATTCTCATTTTTCTTTTACATTGACTAAGGACAGGTGTAATTTGGAACTGATAGCCGTGAATACACACCAAAGATGTTCACTCAGATGTTGCTGGGTGTTGTGTTTTGACCGTTCAGAGCTTTAAGGCTTCTCAACAGCTCCATCACATTAAATTATAACATTAAATAATAATGAATCGCCCTTCTTTGGGCTACAATTAAGACCATGTGACCACATACACTATATGGCAAAAAGTATGTGTACACCCATAAATCATACCTATATGAGAGTAGTGGTTTAATTTAAAAACCAATACTATTAACAGGGAGTGGAATTTGATCCTCCCTAACAACTTTTAGTCCTCTAGGAAGGTTGTTCACTAGATATTGGAACTTGGCTGCAGACATTTGCTCACATTTAGACATGAGCATCAGTGAGGTCAGGCAATATTCAGCTATGGGGCGTGGCTCCAGTGTTGGGGAAGCTAAAAGCTACTTATAATTTAAAGTAGTTAAACTATTACTAAGCTATCTTTTTAAAATAAAATATTTACTTGGCTAGCCTAATGTGGAAGCGGTGGCGTGGCCGAGCACTGTTTTGTGAATGGAGAGCGAGTCCGGGAGAAATGAATAGTAATGACTCGTGCCTGTTTTATAATTTCCTTAACAGCTGTTCTGTGTTTCAGTGAGCGGTGTTGGGGAGATAAAAGGGGAGACGAGAAGCCCAGAGGGGAGAGAGAGCAGAGTTTAATCCTGTGTGTGTGTGTGTTATGTTTATAAAACATTTGGACTGAGAATGCTGTCTCCAGCTTCCTTATTCCTTGAAGAGTTAAACAACTTGTTACAGTGGTGCCAAAACCTGGGAATTTGGGAAGATTTCTGTCATGGAATCCTCGGTGCTGTGTGAATTTGTCAAGACACTACCTGGCATCCACCAAATGCAACATCAGGCCCTCCTGGAGCTGCGGGCAGAACAAGAACAATGGTTCCAGGCCCCGATGCATGCCCAGGCAGAGGACTGACAGGTAATCTGGATCTTACTGCTACAGAGGGGTACTCCAGCAGCAACCCCAACCAACCCACCATGCCCCAGATCACACTGGCAAAAATCTAACTCCAGAATGACCATGAGGCATTTATAGATATGTTCGAGCATGCGGTGGAGGGGTCGTCCTGGCCCCACGCACAGTGGGCAGTCCGTCTTTTGCCACTGTTGTCGGGGGAGGCTCAACTTGCGGCCCAACAGCTTCCAATTGCAAGTTTTCTGGAGTATCCAGACCTAAAACGAGCCATCCTGCAATGGGTCGGCCGTAACCAAGAACAGCACTGTCAGCGCTTCTGGGTGCTGGCATTCGAGGAGTTCAGCTGCCCGCTTGCCTTCGTGCAACAGCTCTGTGATGCCTGTCGGAGTTGGGCCATGACGCTGATGTAGTCATCAACTTGGTGGTGCTGGAGCAGATCATTGACCGGCTGCTAATGGGAATGCCAGAGTGGGTCCGGTGCCAAAGTCCGGCATCACTGGAGGAGGCAGTCCAGCTGGCAAAGGCCATTTGGTGGTGTATTTGGGGGCCGGCGAGCCCTCTTCTCTCTCTCTGTCTCGCCCTTCCCCCTCTCCATCCTCCCCTTTTCCCGTTCCTGCGTCCCGGAACCGGGGCACCCTGCCCCCGAATCTTGGGGCTTCCCCAACCCTCTAGTTTCCCCTGTGGCTGTCTCCTCTCCCTCACAGGTTGGTGACTCTAAGGCTTTGGTTGCAGGACACCAGGTGAAGGTGCGGTGTGTGCATGGGGATGTTCAAGATTACCCTTTGGTGTTTGTCTTTATTCAATTCAAAGGGCAAAAGCATAAAATAGAGGTGGCAATTAGTCCCTGCCTCAACGATCCACTAATTTTGGGTATGGATTGGCCAGTATTTACAATTTTATTGAGGGGAATTTGTGTGGGTGGGTCCTGTAACAAAGTGTATCAGTGTGTGGTGTGCTATTAGCTGGCTGGGGAGGCGATACCAGGGCAGACTTCTCCACGTCAGGATGACGCAAGGGAGGGGCTCCCCTTAGAGGATTCCTTTCAGGGGATTCCCCTCTGGAGCAGATGCGAGATGAGACACTTAGGCACTCCTTTGACCAAGTGCAAGTGATTGATGGTCAACGCCTCCTGCCAGACATTGCACTCTCATCCCGTATTTTTTGATTATTAAGGATTGGTTGTATTGAGTGACGCGAGACACTCAGAAAAAGGAGGATACAACCCAACTGTTAGTACCGAAGAGTTGTCAGGAAATGTTATTCCAGGCGGCTCATTATAATCCGATGGCGGATCACTTAGGGCAGGAAAAAACACGAAACTGTCAGATGGCCTGTTTCTATTGACCAGGCGTTCACGGGATGTTCGAAGGTGGTGTGCTGCTTGCCGTAAATGTCAGCAGTTGAATCCTGCGGCCACCCTAAAAGTGCCATTGTGTCCCCTTCCATTGATTGAGGTCCCTTTTGAAAGAATCAGCATGGACCTCATCAGACCATTAGAGTGGACTGCCCACAGGCATAGCTTTGTGTTGTTCTGGTGGACTACGCAACGTTATATCCAGAATCAGTGCCTCTACGCCACATCTCAGCATGAAGTGTTGCAGAGGCACTCTTAAGATTAATCTCCCAAGTGGGAATTCCTAAAGAGAAGCATAGAGGGGAGAGAGAGCCAAGTTTGATCCTGTGTGATCTATAGAAGTTACTGAAAAGCGAAGTCTTTGTTAATACAACTTTGAGTTATTTGGACTGAGAACTCCGGCTCCCACTTCCTCATTCCCTGAAGAGTAAAGAACTTGTTACACCTACACTTCAATCTACTTGCATAAAGTAGACAATAAAGACAAATTGTGTCTTTATCATTAGAAGGGAATGTCCACATACTTTTAGCCAAACCGTATAATCATGTGATTACATTAGACACACTGTCATCCTAAACTGCTATGGTCTTCTGATGAGCTCATCACCCTCTATACATAAAGGCATACTTTTAAATTACCACTAACACCCAGTTATGCTGCAGCGGTTGGGAAAAAGCATAAGACTGCCATTGTTGGGGCTTTTAGAGCCAGTGTATTAGAGATTGCAGCACTCTCCTCTCGTAGTCTACTGCATGATATTATTACAGGCTGTGATTCAAAGTTGTACAGTGACTTGCAATCAATAATATTAGTGCATTAGAGGAGTCTACTGCAGAGTATTCCTTTTAATTTGTCTTAATGGTCCCCTGCATTTAGCCAATGTCTGTGTTTGACCATCTCTGCAGAATATACTGTTTATTTCCTGTAAACACGGTAGCTACTGTGTAGACTGGGCAATTGAAATACACTGATCTTCACAGAGATTTCTGTTGCTTTTTAAATGGGTGTTAATATTTTGAAATGGTCTGTCCTCACTGTGTAGGCTGATGCTTGCTTAACCAAGTGATAAGTAAACTGTGAATGTAATTGCACATGAAAAAGCTGGTATTGCAGCCCAGAGTAAGAGTGGATCGCAGTATCTTTCTTTCATTTACCTGTCAATTTCTTTGTATTTAGGTCAAGGAGGATTTTGGGTGTGTACACAGGTGCATTGAAATTCTTTTGGTGAAATTGTACTTTTCTATGAACTTAAATGAAGTGAATATAATATATAATTGCATTCGGTCCAGTGCAACTTGTCACCCACCAATGCATAATTGTGTGTTTTTGGTAATAAGAAAGTAGATCTTTTGCCTCAATAAACACCAATGACTTGGTGTTTTGACTGAAACAGGAAGTGGGGGTGGAACATATTAAAGTACTCATCCCATTTAAAAAATTTGCCAATAGACTTTAGTTTACAGCCACATACTTTTACTTGGGTGTAAAAGATAATGTATCGTATCATATGTACAGCATCTTGCTTATAACTATCAAAAACAGCTTATTCAAAAAACCAACAACATAAGAAACCTGTGATTACATGAGACTTATTATTCTCTGCTTTTGATGTCGAAATGTAAACAGGTATGCACTACTTTCAGGAGCGGGCTTGGTTATTAGCAATTATTAATAATTATCAATGATAATTATCAGTTATTAAAATCTATAGAACATTGATTAGAATTGACACTAACTTATTGATCCTTCAAATTCAACAATCATCAAAGATAATTATTAAATTCAATAGAATATCAATTATTATCAAAGATAATTATTAAAATTCATGGAACATTGATTAGAATTGATCCTTCAAATTCAACAATCATCAAAGATAATTGTCAATTATCAAAATCAATAGAATATTAATAAGGATTAATATTGCCGGGGCACCACCCTGGAATCAGGGACTAATAACCAGACAGTATAACAGTCTCAATATTAGATTGTTCTCTTTTATTGACGTACGGAGAACATCAATGTTCAAAAGGAAACAATGAAGGCTTGGATCCAAGCAATGACATCCTCTGCCAGCCATTGAAACAAGTGTATGCAAAACAAACCAAAACAATTCTCTTTGAAATATAACAAAGTTTATTGATGCAGTAATATCAATTAATAATCAATACAATGCAGTAAATAAACTTCTGACTTACAACTACAAACTAAACAGTGACATGATTAGATATGGTAAGCCTATAGGCAAAATAAGCCTATAACACATGAGAGGAGTGTGTGAGTGTGTGAGTGTGTGAGTGTGTGAGTGAGTGAGTGAGTGAGTGAGTGAGTGTGAGAGAGAGAAAGGAGTGACACGCACAAAATGTGGATGTGACTCTCGTGGTGTATGTCACGCGAGATTTCCGCCCAACGAATGTGGGCGGAGAGAAGCTGGTTAATGGTGTCTGCCCGTTTACCGTGTTTCCGCTTGTACGATAACTTGGGGACAAAGCTGGGCTTTATCACAAAGTAATCTACTAGCGAAATAATTGTGAGGGGTCGCGTGTGTGTGCAGTTGGAACGACAGAGAGAGAATAATGTGGCGGCATCGAAGCCGGTTTCGTGATCTTGGGAGTGAAGACAGCTGTTAGTTTATCACTCAGAGGCGTGGTGAACGGCTCGTAAACTGTCCTGTGGTCTTTGGTTCTTTAATGGATAAACTCAGTGTGCCGGTCTCATCTGTGATGGCGTAAATACACAACAGATCAATGTAGTTGGATTACAGCACAGCAAATTCTAATTCGTGATAACAGTACGTTACATTAAAACCTTGAGTATTATTTGCAGCAATGAGCGGACTCGGTGGTCTGTAAACTGTACAAGCAATAACCTTGATACACAAGAATAACACACTATAATATTATATCTCTGCCCAGACGTAAACCTCTTATTTGGATCACGTGAGGATGCAGGTAGAATGTGTGTTCATCCGTCCTTTCACTACGACTCAGTTCCTCAAGGATCGGGTGATGATGGGAGGCCGTTTCCTCGTTCTGTCGGCAGGCGGTGCAGCTGCTAGCAGAGAAATCAGCAATGTTGATTTGGTTGAAGAGGGAAGAGAATTTTTCTTTCTTCACTTCTGCAGGCAAACGGATGAAGATGAGGACTGCTTGGCGGTCTCCTTCGGATCCGTTAGAGTGTGCGGTGGAACACAATCTCAATTCCTCCAGCGAGATTATATGGCCACAGTTTCAAGTCATACGGTACTTCCTTGTGCAACGAGGCTACACCTGATAGCAGCATCTACGCAAGGCACGCAAAGTCGGTGGAAGAGATGCCCAGAAGGATCTCAGGGGTATTTCTACTCCTGATGACGTCATGGTTGAAAAAGTAGGAGGCACATATACAAACTGTTGTAATTCCTACACCGTTCACCTGATTTGGATGTAAATACCCTCAAATTAAAGCTGAAAGTCTACAGTTAAAGCACATCTTGTTCGTTTAATTTCAGATCCATTGTGGTGGTGTATAGAGCCAAAAAGATTAGAATTGTCCCAATATTTATGGAACTGACTGTAGGTGTAAAGTGAGCAAGGCTTCATTGGATTTGTAGTCTGTTTTCTACTCCCTTTGTTTGATTTTGGCACAGTTTTTATCAGTAAGATTTATGACTGTGTTTTTAGGCCTCAGTCAGGCTTTACGACTGTGTTAGGCCTGCCTTTGTCTTGTATCTGAATACATGAGGCCCAACATTGGATAAGCCGGTATGACTGTTGGTACATGCAAAGTGAAACTGGAGGAAGAGGGTAAAACAATTTACATGTTCGCTAAATAATATTGTATTATATACATACTGTATATTGTAAAGCCAGAGGTCAGGTTCCTCTAGGTTTTTCTTTCTCCACTATCTAACATAATTTTCCCTTGCCAGAGTTACATTTAGTTTGCCCAATGGGGGCTTTAAGACTTTCAAGGTTTTTGGAGGAGCTCATTCCAAATTTGATCGACACAGTGATCGAAATTGAGCGAGTTTTTTTGGGGCGGATGATAGACCCTGATCTATCCTTGCAAGATTATTGCGGTCTGCTGACAGAGACTTTGTTCTTCGAGCCATGAGGAATAAAGGTAAGTTCTGCTGGGAGGACCACAATATCATGGTTTTCCAGAATTTGCTACAGCTACACAAGCGATATGGGATGAATTTAAAGAGCATAAAAAATTACTGCACCAACAGAAGGGAAGCTTTCTTAAGGTAAGGTAAAGACATTTACATGCCCATAACAAGCTATGGCCTTCATTAAATCTATGGTGAGTGGGTAATTTTGCCTTCACTCAATCAACAATACAGACTACACATCTTGCATTTTACTGATGCAGCCAGAGATGGCTTGTTGTTCTGTTGTTTGCCCACTGGCTGCTGCCTGACTTTCACTTTTTATTTCTTTTTTATTCTCCCTTTGTTGACTTGCTGTTGATCTTCTTCACTCACTTTGTGGGTTTGATGTTATTGTGAACACTGTCAGATGTGCTGAAAAGATGTAAGGGGGAGGGGGTGTTCTCATTCTAAAAAGCATTTTATTGGACAAGGTTTCTCAATCTCTATGTGATGTCATGTATGTTTCTGAGTCTTTTTAGTGGGAAGAGATAGACTGCAGATTTTAAATGTTCATCCCTTCTGAAAATGAATATTGGAAACGTTTAGAAAGTACACGTCATATAGATAACCTTAAAGCTAACAGAAATGGACTAAAAGCAGTTAAACTTTTATTTTGATTTATTAGATTCTTCAAGATATAATAAGACCATATTATTGAAATTAAACAAGCAATGACAAAACATCACTATACAGGTGAAACTCGAAAAATTAGAATATCGTGCAAAAGTTCATTAATTTCAGTAATTCAACTTAAAAGGTGAAACTAATATATTATATAGACTCATTAGAAGCAAAGTAAGATATTTCAAGCCTTTATTTGATATAATTTTGATGATTATGGCTTACAGCTTATGAAAACCCCAAATTCAGAATCTCAGAAAATTAGAATATTGTGAAAAGGTTAAGTATTGTAGGCTCAAAGTGTCACACTCTAATCAGCTAAACACCTGCAAAGGGTTCCTGAGCCTTTAAATGGTCTCTCAGTCTGGTTCAGTTGAATTCACAATCATGGGGAAGACTGCTGACCTGACAGATGTGCAGAAAACGTATCGGTTACCTAACGTAACCTTGGTTCTCTCTAGATGAGGGAACGAGTATTGCGTAAGCTAGCTTACGCTACGGGAAAGATTAATCTTTTCTGAGATATTGAAGCCAAAAAATTATCCTTAATTTTTGTATCCATTGTCAACGCAGTCGCGGCAGCTGCAGACCTTGAGCCGGGCTAGCTAGCGAGCTCATAGGTTGCTCTGTGGCAACTGCTGCAGCCTATAGACGAGCTTAGGCTGAACTCGCATCCAATGAGAGGCGTCCGCGCTCACTGCATCAAAGCCCGCCAAAATGGGCGTGACTAGAGTGCATATAAGCGTAGTTCGTAGGCTGGACCCCTGGTTTTCATTGACTGAAGCGAAAAGTCGCCGTAGGCGCGAAGCACGGCCGGCTACGCAATACTCGTTCCCTCATCTAGAGAGAACCGAGGTTACGTTAGGTAACCGATACGTTCTCTTACGAGAGGATCTCTCGTATTGCGTAAGCTAGCTTACGCTCACGGAACCCATTGTCAACGCCGTCGCGTCAAGCATCCACTGTATGAGCCCCAGGGAATTAAGGGGGACCGGGGAGCCCTTATGAGTGGGGAAATAATATTTGGCTGGCAAGAATGCGGGTCATTGATTGTGTAATACATAAGCACATAGTAGGACGGGAGCGACAGAGCGGCGGTGCCGGTCTGTGTGGAATGTGTCCCATCAGTGCAGCTCACCAGGGGAGCTGTAGCGTATTAAACCGCTAGTAGTTTTGCCTGCAGAGCGGGCACTTCCATATTGTAAAATCTGACAAAGGTGGAGGGGAAGTCCATCACGCTGCCACACATATGTCGTGAATGGAAATCCCGCTGGACCATGCCCACGAGGATGCCATGCCTCTAGTGGAGTGAGCCCTAATGCCCAACGGGCATGGCAGGTCTTTTGACGCGTATGCAGCAGCAATAGCGTCCACTGTCCATCTAGATAGTGTCTGTTTCGAGGCGCGAGACCTTTGGTGCGCCCTCGAGCGAAACGAAAGCTGCTCGGAGCGTCTGAAGGCAGCGGAGCGCGCAGTATACAATCTCAGTGCTCTGACCGGGCAAAGGAGATTGGCGTCGCGTTCGCTATCCGGTGCTGGCAGCGCCGATAGGGAAATGACCTGTGCTCTGAAAGGAGTACCGATCACCTTGGGAACATAGCCGTGTCTAGGCTTTAAAATGACCTTGGAGTCACTTGGTCCAAACTCAAGACACGCAGCGCTGACAGACAGCGTGTGAAGGTCTCCCACACGTTTGACTGATGACAGTGCAGTCAGAAAAACGGTTTTGAGTGAAAGGTATTTCAAATCCACGCATTGAAGTGGTTCGAAAGGGGGGGCTTTCATAGTTTCGAGAACTATAGAAAGATCCCAGATAGGAACCGATGGGGGGTGCGGGGGGTTCATCCTTCTAGCTCCCTGAGGAAGCGGATGACCAGCTCGTTTTACCCCATGACTGGCCGTGCAGGGGTTCAGTGAACGCCGCAGCGGCCGCCACTACACTTTGAGCGTGGATGGGGATCTGCCCTTATCCAGCAGCTCTTGTAGAAATACTGAGCAGCGACGACACCCCACATGTCCAGCGGGTCCAGGTCTCTGTCGGTGCACCATTTTGAGAACACAGACCATTTTGGCGCATAGAGTCTTCTCGTGGAAGGGGCTCTAGCGTGTATGATGGTGTTTATTACTCCTTCTGGCAGAGCGACGGGTAGTCGTTGATCACCCACGCATGCAGCCCAGTGCTCTGGGTGGGGATGCCAGATTGTGCCCTGAGCTTGAGAGAGGAGATCTGCTCTCACTGGGATGGGCCACGCGCTGTCAGTGACAGCTGCGTAAGCTCCGGGAACCATGTCTGATTCTCCCAACGCGGGGCTATGAGGAGCACCGAGTGGCGCGTTTCCTGATCCTCTGCATTACCTGTGGCAATAGCGAGGCGGGAGGGAAGGCGTAAGCGGGCGTCTGGGCCAGTCCTGGGCCAGCGCATCCTCGCTTCGAGAAAAATATTGGGCAGTGAGAGTTCTCTTTGGACGCTAAAGAGGTCTATCTCTGCTCTGCCGAATAGGTGCCATAGCGTCTGGACTGTTTGGCGTGCAGGGACCATTCCCTGGGGAATATTGTCTCTGGACAGTCTGTCCGGGCCGTCGTTCAGGTGGCCTGGCACGTCGCGTCGCCCTCAGCGGCGCAGGTGGCACTGGGACCAACTCAGTATGCGTTTTGTCAGATGGAAGAGGTTCCTGGATCTGACACCGCCCTGGCGGTTTAGGTAGGATACCACAGATCTGTTGTCCGAGCGAACCAGGGCGTGGTGACCCTGAATGACCGGGAGAAAGCGCCGCGGCGTGCTCGACCGCTATCATTTCCAGACAATTTATGTGAAGGAGCTTTTCCTGAACTGACCATAGGCGAAAACCGGAGAGCCCTCGCGGACCGCGCCCCAACCCGTGTTGGGCGCGTCTGTCGAGATGACTTATCGGCGAGATACAGCTCCCATTGTCACTCCCGCTGATACCATTCGGCCACTGTCCAGGGCTGCAGAGCTGATGTGCAGGTCTGAGTCACCTTGATGGGCTGGCGGCCTGTGGCCCAAGCCCGGCGAGACGCGGTGTTTAGCCAATGCTGAAGCGGCGCATGTGCAGTAAACCCAGCTGAAGTACTGCTGTGGCTGAGGCCATGTAACCTAGCACTCTCTGGAATTTCTTCAGAGGCGTGAGGCTGTTCATCTGAAAAGATGCGGCTAGTCACTGAACACGGCGTCGTGGCTGTGTAGATAAGCGAGCCGTCATTGCCACGGAGTCTAGTTCTATTCCCAGGAAGGAAATGGTCTGACTGGGCTGTAGTGAGCTCTTGGTCCAATTGACTGCAAGACCCAAACTGTTCAGATGGCTGAGGAGAACTGCTCTGTGAGACAGAAGCTCCATATGTGACTGAGCCATAATCAGCCAGTCGTCCAAATAGTTCAGAATTGCAAACCCTGACTCCGCAGGGAGTGCGGCGCCGCATCCATGCGCCGTGAAAGTCACGGGTGCTAAGGACAGGCGAGCGGAGGACGGTGTATTGATAAACCTGGCTGTCGAGGCGAATCTCAAGAATGGCCTGTGACGGGGATTTATCTGAATCTGAAAGTATGCATCTTTCAGATCGAGAGAAATAAACCAGTCCCCTAGGCACATCTTGCGAGGAGTTTCCTGATTGTAAGCATTTTGAGCGGTCTTTTGCAAGCACCTTGTTCAAAACCCTGAGATCTGATATGGGTCTGAGGCGCCGTCTTTCTTGGGAACAAGAAAATAACGGCTGTAAAGCCCGACTTCAGCTCAGAGAGGGTGGCACTTTTCTATGGCCCTTTTGCACAGAAGGCTTGCTATTTCTGAATGAAGCATGCACGCTGCTTCCGTGTTCACAGTGGTTTCGAGCAGCTCTGAAGCGAGAGGCGGCGATCGAACTGTAGCAAATAGCCCTGTTGTATTGTGCTTAACACCCACTTGGATATCCCTGGAATAGCTTCCCACGCTTTGAAGCGTAGCAGCTAGAGGGTGAATGGCCAATTCAGCTCTGATTGCCGCACACAGAGCTGAACAAAATGTGTGGCAGCGTTTAGTGTGTTCATGCATGATTGCTTGCAGACAGCATGAACAGGCTGTTTTGTGAGTGACTTCCGATTGGAATGAATGGGGAAAGAGTCACATCTGTTACGTGATCGCTAAGCAGCGGGACTTACACACAGAGGAATGGTTGCTGGCCGTGTAACAGAGCGGGCAGAGAATGAGCGTAGCGCACGCATTTGTGGGCGCATTTATTGACTCTAGCGCTCGGCGGTTCAGTAACCGCTTTATGTGGCGTGCTCTGGTGGGGACCGCGAGACATGCAGTGCTTGTGTGCAGAAGTGAACACTGGATTGTGGGCACATTTTCT
The DNA here is from genome assembly GCF_025860055.1 of Xyrauchen texanus. Classification (NCBI taxonomy): domain Eukaryota; kingdom Metazoa; phylum Chordata; class Actinopteri; order Cypriniformes; family Catostomidae; genus Xyrauchen; species Xyrauchen texanus. The sequence continues at coordinate 25,616,040 of NC_068298.1, read as the reverse complement.
ACACATAGGGCTGGTGCGTGTGACAGAGCGGGCAGAGAATGGTAGCGCCTAGCGCATTTGTGAGCGCCTTCATTGACTCTGGCGCTTCGGCGGTTCAGTAATCGCTTTATGAGGCGTGCTCTGATAGGGGCGCGGGATGTGTTATGCTTGTGTGTAGGGGCGAACACTGGGTTGTGGGCACTTTTGTACACATAAGACATGTTTGCCCTTTACAAGATTTATTTGGGTCGCCGTGAAAGCGGCGTTTGAGTGCTGAGCAAGCGGGCAGTGTCACCGGCTTGTTGGCTGCTAAATTCACCACTGTAGTAGCCTGAGAGAAGGGGACTGACAGGGGCAAAGCTTTGACGGTGGTCCGGCCGGCGGGACTGAGCCGTCGTTTGTTCAACACAGTTAGGAAGACTTCGGCTGCTCGGGTTTCAGCGTTACCTTAGATCGAGGCCAGCGGGGCGGCGGTCTGCGGCGGCTGTCTGAGCCTGATCGAGGCGGCCGCCCTGTCGACGCTGAGAAGTCTGAGATTGTTGAACTGGGCGCTGTGAAGAGGCTCGTGCAGGAGGCTGATCACGTGAGCGGCCTGCAGAGGAGCTAAGCGCGACGCGGCAGGAAGAGGTTCATGGCTTGGGTGGCTTTCTGGACTTCTGAGAAGCAGTCAACAATGCCACTCACCGCGGACCGAAGAGACCGGTCGGAGAGAGCGGTGCGTTGAGGAACGTGGACGCTCTGCTTCTCCCATGTCGGCTAGTGTTAGCCATAAGTGTCTCTCGGTCACAGTCAGCGAGGCCATGCACTTCCCTAGAGCTTGGGCTGCAGCTTTGGTAGCCTGAGGGCGAGGTCTGTCGCGCTCAGTAGATCAGTAACAGCCTCTGGGTGCCTGCCTTTCTCATCCCACTCGAAGAAGGTCTGCTTGTAGGATCTGTAAAACAGCCATTGAGTGCAGAGCAGATGCGGCTTGGCCGGCGGCGGAAAAAGCGCGGCCAATATAGGCGGAAGTCGCTCTGCAGGCCTTAGGCGGGAGCACAGGCTTGGAACGCCATCTCGCGAGGGCGGACAAAGGTGTGCTGCTACCGAGTCCTCGACCGGGGGATGGAGGAGTAGCCTCTCTCAGTGGCGCCGTCCACCGGCGCAGAGAGGTGGAGGCGTGTGAGCGGGTCCTGGCTGAAAAAGGGCGTTCCACGACTTTGCAAGCTCCGTATGTAATTCCGGCAGGAAGGGGCGGCCCAGGCAGCGGGTGTAGAGCGGCGATGGCTTTGAAGAAAGCAGCCGTCGAGTCTGTTGGGTGCCTGCTCAGGGGCGGTGACCACTCGAGCCCGAGGCGGTCGGCGGCCTGTGTGAGGCGTGTTAACTCCCCTCGACTCGGCGGGTCCTGCTGGATTCCTGGGCGAGGAGGAGGCTTAGGAGCCTGTCCACTCCTGGCTGTCCGAAGCCATGATGGAACAGCGGCCCTTATCCTCCGCTCGTCATCCGAGATGGCAGCAGTCGCGGCCGCTCGGCGGCAACTCGCGGCGTCCGGGGCGGGGAGGGTGAGCGATGCTCGAGGGAGAGGCTCGGCGAGGCAGTCGCTTCAACCACAGTTTCCGGCAGCCTTTGTGGCGGCGCTTCTTCCTCTTGCGGCTGAGGGTAAAGCGGCTGGCGGTTTCTGCTTTGACGGCCGAGTCGAGCCCGCAGGGTCGACATCGGTAGCTCCTCGCAGAAATCGCATCCGCCCTCAGTGAGGGCGAGCTCTGCGTGCCCCAGTCCCAGGCAGAGAGCGCAGATGGTGTGGCGGTCTCCTGTGCTGAGAAGAGCGCGACATGAGGCGCAAGTGGAGCGAGGCATCTTGAAAAGAGCGCTCGTACTCTTTTGTGAATAGTTTGTGAGAACTAGCTTGCTGAATAAAAGGATACGTCGTCGGATGGCGTAGCTTCGCAGGATGGCTGAAGGTGGCTGAGGCGGCCGGCTTCTTCTAGCGCTGTCCACGCTTGCTAGATGCCCCTCGAGCGGCGACGCGGCTTCCAGGTCAGCGATCGCGGAGAGCTTCGCTGAAGAGATGAAAATCAGGGGTCCAGCCTACGAACTACGCTTATATGCACTCTAGTCACGCCCATTTTGGCGGGCTTTGATGCAGTGAGCTGGGACGCCTCTCATTGGATGCTTGAGTTCAGCCCAAGCTCGTCTATAGGCTGCAGCAGTTGCCACAGAGCAACCTATGAGCTCGCTAGCTAGCCTGCTCAAGGTCTGCAGCTGCCGCACTGCGTTGACAATGGATACAAAAATTAAGGATAATTTTTTGGCTTCAATATCTCAGAAAAGATGAATCTTTCCCGTAGCGTAAGCTAGCTTACGCAATACGAGAGAACCTCTCGTAAGAGAACCATCATTGACACCCTCCACAAGGAGGGAAAGCCTCAAAAGGTAATTGCAAAAGAAGTTGGATGTTCTCAAAGTGCTGTATCAAAGCACATTAATAGAAAGTTAAGTGGAAGGGAAAAGTGTGGAAGAAAAAGGTGCACAAGCAGCAGGGATGACCGTAGCCTGGAGAGGATTGTCAAGAAAAGGCCATTCAAATGTGTGGGGGAGCTTCACAAGGAGTGGACTGAGGCTTCAAATGTCGTATTCCTCTTGTCAAGCCGCTCCTGAACAACAACCAACGTCAGAAGCGTCTTACCTGGGCTAAAGAAAAAAGAACTGGTCTGTTGCTCAGTGGTCCAAAGTCCTCTTTTCTGATGAGAGCAAATTTTGCATCTCATTTGGAAACCAAGGTCCTAGAGTCTGGAAGAAGAATGGAGAGGCACACAATCCAAGATGCTTGAAGTCCAGTGTGAAGTTTCCACAGTCTGTGTTGGTTTGGGGAGCCATGTCATCGGCTGGTGTTGGTCCACTGTGCTTTATTAAGTCCAGAGTCAACGCAGCCGTCTACCGGGACATTTTAGAGCACTTCATGCTTCCTTCAGCAGACAAGCTTTATGGAGATGCTGACTTCATTTTCCAGCAGGACTTGGCACCTGCCCACACTGCCAAAAGTACCAAAACCTGGTTCAATGACCATGGTATTACTGTGCTTGATTGGCCAGCAAACTCGCCTGACCTGAACCCCATAGAGAATCTATGGGCATTGCCAAGAGAAAGATGAGAGACATGAGACCAAACAATGCAGAAGAGCTGAAGGCCGCTATTGAAGCATCTTGGTCTTCCATAACACCTCAGCAGTGCCACAGGCTGATAGCATCCATGCCACGCCGCATTGAGGCAGTAATTAATGCAAAAGGGGCCCAAACCAAGTACTGAGTACATATGCATGATTATACTTTTCAGAGGGCGGATATTTCTGTATTTAAAATCCTTTTTTTATTGATTTCATGTAATATTCTAATTTTCTGAGATTCTGAATTTGGGGTTTTCATAAGCTGTAAGCCATAATCATCAAAATTATATCAAATAAAGGCTTGAAATATCTTACTTTGCTTGTAATGAGTCTATATAATATATTAGTTTCACCTTTTAAGTTGAATTACTGAAATTAATGAACTTTTGCACGATATTCTAATTTTTCGAGTTTCACCTGTATATCTAGCATTTCAAAATCTTCAAATATCATATTGTGCAAAGAACGCTTATGAGATAAGCTATTCATTTTACCTCTGGCTTGAAATAAAATGTCTTTGCCAAGTTTCAAGTGCCCAATCTCTTTCCGGCTCCAGTCAATCATAAGTCCTTTGAAAAGGCTGGTGATTGAAATGTACCAATCAAAAAGGTAATTCATAAGTTATACAGAACATGCAGCAGTTTTAGAAATTTAGGGTGGGTTGCACCAACAAGGATTAATATTAAATTTAGATTAAATCAAGTTTTATCTGATAATTTTGTTGCACCACACTTTAAACCTTATTTTAAACTTTTAAAAGTTTAAAAGAGGCGGCATGATTACCCGCTTACAAATCACTTACATGTGGAGACACCGGACAGAGATGGGTCTCTTGAGAAGAAATGAGAGTAAAGCACAATTTTGGCATTTTACAAGAGCGGTTACAAGAAATCTCTCTTTTACTTGTCTCAGTTGGCAGTATGGGCTGTTAATTTCTGGCCACAATAGTGGCGCTGACAAGGGGAGGTGGTCGATCTGACACCTGTGTTGTCCTTTTTTCTTAAATTATGAGGCCATATTTTAAAGCTTGTGATATTGTTCACACTACTGTGACATTTTCTAACCTCCTTGATCGGCCCTGTGTACTAACGATCTACAGCTGCTGAATTCAGAATCCATCATGGGAGACAAAATTTATTGCAGGTGACCGTTTTAACCAGGGGTTAAATGATTAATCTCTGATTTGTTACATTTTATTTAAAATTAAGTGATGGAACACAACTCAAATTAAATTAAAACTTGGTTCAGCAAACCCTGGATTAGCTCTAACGTCTGTTTAATTTAATCCTTATTGGTGCAACCCACCCATAGATTAAAAAAATATTATTTTCTAAGTGGTGAAATGCATTCTTCCAGAGAGCAACACAATGAGAATGTCTTTGTGCATACAATTCAATATTTGATGGGTTTAGAAAGAAAGTACTTCAGAGTCATGGCCGGGATAGACAGCAACTTTTAGTCAGCAATCAAGTTTGGTAAATATGTGTGCAGTGCTTTCTTGGGTCGATACATCCCTGGAAACAGGAAAGAGATTATAAAAGCCAGGCTTTCCATGTCCACAGGCCTAACGGCATCCAGCTTTATGATTTATCAAGCTGAAAAGGTCAGTTCGCCTCACTGTAATTAATTCTGTCTGATTTTATTTGGGGCCTGCATAAAAAACATTATTCATTAATGTCATATGTCACATACTTTATTTTGTTTCTGGGCTGGAATGGTAGGGGTGAGGCAGCATTCATTAAAATTGGATGGTTTCAGATAATTTCCCATCAAGATGTTGATCAATCTTTGATGTGGAGGACTAATAGACCTCCACAGGCAAGATTTCTTTGTTCTCTAATTAACATGGAACCCGTTGTTCAGAGGCGACTTGCCTGCCAATGTAGCGAACCTTGCCATTTCCTTTACTTCAGTTGTAATGGTATGCGAAGGCAAGCATCGCTTTGAGAACCGACGCATGCGTATATTAGTTTTGCCGTTTCAGTTCAGCTGTGTATCTCTTCGCTGGGTTTAATCTTTATGTACTACTACAAGAGATCGGGGAAAAATGTGTCAGTTTGCTGCATCTTTGTACTTATTTGTAATTTTTGTGTTATTAATGCATTCCATTTGTGTGTGTGTGTGTGTGTGTGTGTGTGTGTGTGTGTGTGTGTGTAGAACAAAACAGAGAACAGTTTTGCTTTAAGGTTGCTTGTATGACTTGTATGTGTAATAAATGTTTTTATGTTATGGATTAACCCTTTTACTTTACTCAATCTGGCAACGTGTCTCAGGGGATACGCACATTTCAAAATGTGCTAAATAACAGCAGGAACACCATATGACTTCATTTTCTTCTTCTGCATCTTAACACAATGTTCATAATTAATATTAGCAGTTTTATTGTTTTAGTTTTTTACTGAAGAAAAGTAAGATTAATATATAATTAATTATTACAAAGTCAGCATGTTTTTCAAGTCATGTGACCCACGTACTCAAAACAGACCCAACTATAATAAATGATAACAAGATTGGGTGAGAAACTCTTTCTCACACACCCTATAAGAAACTAACTTGTGGTGCACGTTGCCTGATTAAGGGTTAAAATGCAAGTGGATCGTTTTTGGTGTCAAAAATATCAATATTTATGTACATTTTAACTATTAACAATCGCTTCCGGTAATCTTCACAAGAGCGCCGAGTTCACAAGGTGATGTATTCGCATTGGCATGCTACAGACATCATTTTACGTTCTTCTTTCGGTTGAAACCTCTAAGAGAAGCACCATTGTGAGTAAAGAAAAAGATACCAGTACCAATCTAAACCAAAACCAACTGTATACCAACTGTAACAATTCTGTACAGCATTCCTCCTACTCAGTTGTGATCAGACTTTTGAAGCTAAAAAGAAAAGAGAGTCAGCATAAATGTCATCCATATGACTCGAGCGGTTAAATTAATGTCTTCTAAAGCGATACGATTACTTTTGGTGCAGAAAAGATTCATATTTACAGTGAGTACTTTTTGAATCGAAATCATTGCTTCCACAGCAGAGCTAGGCACATGTGATGTAATCACGTCGGCATGTGAGAACTGATGCACGTGTGACACCTAGAAGAGCAGCGCTGTTTACAACTGACCATGTCACACAAGACCTTGTGAACTCTGCGCTCTTGTGAAGATTACCGGAACGATTGTTTATAGTTAAAAGTACATAAATATTGATATTTTTTGACACAAAAAATTATTGCATTGCTTTAGAAGACATTCATTTTACAGCTGGTGTTGTATGGATGACGTTTATGCTGACTGTCCACTGTTCATTTTAGAGCTTCAAAAGTCTGATCACCATCCACTTGTATTTTAAGGACCTACTGAGCTAAGATATATTTCTATTTTTCTTCAAATGTGTTCTGCTGAAGAATGAAAGTCATACACACCTAGGATATCATGAGGGTGAGTAAATGATTAGAGAATTTTTATTTTTGGGTGATCTATCCCTTTTAATTTCTTCCAATGATAGCCTTAATTATAATAATTACTAATTAAAAATAATTAATTGGCAGTAAAATATGCCTGTAGAAACACTCTTAATTTTAACCATGGTCAGATTCTATTGTTTCAAGTTCAACCAAATTATATTAATGATAAACACTATTTAATAAATAAAATTAGCAATTATGCAACATATTCCTTGTTTCTATTAATTGTCTATTTTTACTGCTGAAATGATGTATATCAGCATGAGGGATGCGTTTAGTATATCTATTAACATTTATGTTTTCAGCTATTTATATCCTATTTTGTCTTCTCTTGCATCGTGTTCTGGCAGTTGATCTTTCGGCAGTCTATTCATTTATTTTGAGAGCACTGATTTCTGTTAAGTATTATGTTCCTATGGAAACAGTAAACTTACAAAGTTATTATTTTGGGATAATCTAACTGTATGACAAATTATGAGATTGCACAATCTCTCCAATAAAACGTGTCTACAGGGGACAGAGATTTGTACTTCTGCTTCTGAACCAAAGTTTTCGATTGCGATAGATTGCAAGCTGTTCAACAGAATAGATCCAGATTATTCAGCTGGGTGATCACATCAAAGCATGACCTTTTTTTTTGTCAGATTGACTTTGTCCTTTTTGAATGGCCATGGACGATCGAGGATGATGTAAAACCTCAATGACATGTGATAAAGCCTTCCTTTTCTCCACCAGTTTCACACCCAATACCTGATCTAACACTGTGGAGGTCACAGTGCTAATGGGGGATGTGTTTGCCACAGGCTACAGAGCTCCAGAGAGTCCACAGATTTGAAAATATCTGTCTGCTGAGACACTGGCATAAGTATGAGGGCAGGAAGTATATGCTAATCATGCCTTATCCTCTTTATTTTTAGAGCTGATCTCCTCTGAATGCTCTCTCCTGCTCTCTCTCTCGCTCTCTCTCTCTCTCTCTCTCTCTCTCTCACACACTCCTGATCTGTTTCGATGAGGATGCGATGAGTCAGAGGAAGGGGAATGAATGTTAACCTGGCACTAAACTACACTGGCTATAATCTTGTTGGAGATGTACAAACACTGATTTGTAATGTCCTTTGTTGAAGGCAAAAGCATAAATGTTTTGGGCATTGGGCATAGTGCCTCAAATGTAGTGTTAGAATGCTGCTTTCCCCTTATATATTCAATTAAGAAGTATTACTGTAAGTTACTTGTGCTAACCAGGTCTTACTGCTGCACTTGCTCAGGGGGAAACGTGTCTGTACACATTTTATCTCCTTTAATGTTCACTCACATTGTACATTTCTTTTTTTTATAGCTCATTTAATCTATAGAGTAATGACATTAAAAGTGCCATTTTTGTGAAGACGATCATTGCTTCGGCTTTACATCTATGACAGAGGTGTCAGTTTAAAGAATATTACTAGCTGTATAATCCACTCGCTGTGATCTTGTTAAAGCTGGCACAATATTTGAGCCTTAGGCAAATTTGTTCATTATGTCAGTTCTTGAAATTATTGTTTTGCATTGAATTAACAATAACGACTTAACTCCAGATTAAAAGAGACATGCTTAAAAGCAGTCCGTTATAAAGATATGTCCTGATGTTTTCAGATTTTAAGTTAGTAGTCAAAGTGCATGTATCCAGCGGCAAAATATTTAGCTAATTTACAGTATAAAACTGTTATGAAATTCAAGATTTAGATCAGACACAAGCATCTGAAGCTTCACTTGTACTGGAATAGTTGTCAGTTTTAATTATTTAACCAATGCTTAACATTATAAATTGGATTCTTGACCAGTTGTTGCATACACTGAATTAATATTAATGAGCAGATTATTAATTTAACTCAGCCTTGGCAAACATCAACTACACATCAGTTTGATCTCAAGAAAATGTTATGACTGTGGCAGTATTTTTTGCAAAATTATATGACATGGTTTTTTGCAAATATTGCAGCAGATCTGAGGGAAATGTCCACCATGCTTCACTAAAAGCGAGTTACATTTTCTCCCAAACAGATGAGGTTTTTAAGGAATCAACAAAACCTACCTTCCTACCCTAAACCTTAAAACGAATCCTAATCGATAGTTTTGTAAAAAGCAAATGTTAGATGAAAAACACAATTGCTGAAGCTACCACTTCATATTGTGGAGCTACCACGTAACTTGATCAAGCTCTAATTAGATTACCTTACAAGTCATTCACTAGTAAAAGTGTTTAGATATCATAAGATATCATTGTGTGAGGAAAAGGGCGAAAAGGAATTGTTTCTGAAGTGATGATCTGCTGTTTTAGTTGTGATTTGTGAAACAGAATAAAAGTAATTGTTGTTTTAGTGCCTCTAGTGTTGTAGTGTGTCAGAAACTGCTGCGATACGTACAAGCCATGGAAAATAATTTAGCAAAAATGTAGGTATGTAATGTATTTCTATGTGAGAAGGATTCACTATACACAATATCACATCCATTCCACAACATTGTTCTCATTCCAGTTATCAGATAAAATTGACAGGCACTGGCTAAATCTGGGCAGAGAGAGGCTCTCAAAGATAATCATGTCACAATAATGGCAGTAAGTTCAATATCCATAACGTTTCCTCATCTGTTATTATTGCATCGTCTCCAAGCAGATCTGATCATCACCTGATTGTACTAATTTACTGAGGTTTCATTTTCTGTTTCACGGCCTCCCAGATTGTCAAATGGTGGCAACATCCTCAAACTTGATCCAAATTTAAATGCAAATGACTCTCTTAAATGACCTGTTTCCCCATTGGAGTTGGATTTATCTGACAATCAGTTGTGACGGAGCAATCGCTAGGGCGTCTGATCCTTAAATTGTAATAGAGGGTACAGGCATTCACGCAAAAGCACTGCTTTCAATAATACCTCAATGTTTGTTTATGCCAGGCATTCTTGATATTATTAGAATGGCTGGCTTGTTGCTGTGCCACATTCCCCCTGCTCCCATCACATCAGTTTTTGATATAGAATCAACATCAAAAGTTATCTTGAAAATTCAGGCTCTCTGCCACTTATTCAGTGCATTTCTTATGGTAATACCCTACATAGAGACTTGACAGAGCTTGTTTCATTTTACCACTCTAATATAGAGCGGATACAGATTTAAATAAGTCAAGGAAGCTTCCTTAGCGTGTGTGAATGGACATGCGGTTGCTGTTTGACTGTAGAGGACACGTATAGGTGATTAAGCGCAAGAGAGAGCAAATATAGTGTGAGTTTTTGTAACTGGCCAGGTGTGCGCCAGAGGGGTTTAGCTTTCAGTGCCAGCAGCATCCAAAGAGGAACAGGGTTTAAAGAGACTTGGTTCATCCACTAAAGTCCATGCTCACAGGCGGCTCTGAACCACATTAATAACTGAGTGTCCTCAGATGGACTCTGATGGCTTGGGCTGGTTTTTCTGGATTTTGCAAGAGAGGGTATTGCTCGTTTTTAGGGGAAAAGGAAGGTTATGCTGACTCTTACCTTTGCTATGATCAAGCAGACCTTCAGTTTATTGAGCAATAGTCTCTAAAATACATTCAGTAGATTTGGGTTGAAAAAATGAAATCTCAAATCCCAAATAATACAGAGTCATTAACCTCAAAAGTCTGTTGTACGTTCATGTGTTCTGCTTTGGATCTGACAACATTATCAAAGATCAGACCTATTGTATCATTCTGTATTCTAATTACTGTAGCATGCATGGACAGTCTTTATTGTCTTTGTGAGTGCTGATTATGGAGCTAAATGTGACTGATGTACAGGTGCCATCTAATAATCAACCCAAAACAATAGCTTTGTGATACATTAAACACAATCCATAGATCCTAGATATGGTTTTGCATTTTACTAAACCATTGTCTGATCTTGATCAAAATGTGATTGGATTGGATGGATTCTTGGATGTGATGCTCTGTTACTAAAAGGGAGTTTATGGCTGCTGTGAGATCTTAATCCAACATGCCAATTATTGTTTCACTGGTAAAAAAGTCACTGTTGACATTGACAGTCGGTAGTTAAGGCACTGGTCATTAAGCTTCATGTAAAATCCATTAAAGATTAGACTTGAAATTATTTGAAGTCTAATGGGTATCAATGGCAGTCTTATTCTGTTGATACAGTTTATCCTGTTAATCGATCTAAATTGAACGGTCTGTGGTCACACACAAGTGAAATCCTGAATGATTTTTGTCAAAAGAACCACATCTGGTTCACTGAAGTGGCTCTGTAATTGCAACGTCAAAGATCACAGATATCCAGGCAAGCGGTATTGATTGAAATCTGTCAAGCAAAAATGTGGGCTCTCAACCCGGGGTCAGCTCAATATCAGAGTAATAAGCACTCAGGCTTTGGAATATATTAGTGTGATTCGATGAAAAGGGTCAAAAGAAACCAATTACTTTTTTAGCTCATTAGATGCATGATTCTAAACAAGGCTGACCCATGTTTGACCTGTTTATACCAAACTGTGAACACAAATAATTTTTGTTGTTAAGTTCTGAAAAAGTTGACCTGGTGTAAAATTGCATGGTGTTCTGAGGGGGGTTGTTTGTGGTTCAGCTTGCCATTTATCAAGACCTTATTGTGGTGCACAGGAACAAGAGAGGAGAATGTGTGGCAAACAGAATGTGTCGCGCTTACAGGTTCTTTTGAGCAGCAGATTTCAATGGTGGAGATGGGCAGCGTTGCCGGTTTTAATAATCTTTTAATAAATATATATAGTTAATATAGCCGCTATTGACAATTATTGAGGTTCAAGCATGTATGGCGAAAACATGTCCAAAATATTTGGGGGCACTGTAGGATTCAGAAGAAACAGATTTGTTTATTCTAGCCCTAGTGGTTCAGAAGTTATTAGCAAATATGCAAATTAGCTCATTATAGCTGCAGCATGTGGCCGATTCTTGTTAATTTTGGTATACAGCCTAATTTTGGTGACCTGCGAGTGCACTGTTAGCTAATTTTATAACGATTGGCCATTCGCAACGCAAGTAATTAGCTGCTAAAATTGTATTAACTGTTATAGTATAAGTATATGTTAGCATGTGACTTAATGATGAAGGGATGAATCCCTTCTAACTTACAGAGTTAGAAGGGATTTTTTGTTGTAGTGCCCCCTATTGTGAAATTTGACGAAACATTGCATGCATCCTCAAAATGTTTTGGTATGGAAGTATACCAAATTTCATACAGTTTGGAATTTGCTTTCAGAAGATATAAGCCATTGAATAAATTAAGGCCACACCAAAATAATTAATTAGCTTATATCTTCAAAGCGATTTCACAGATAAAAAATTCCAAAACACGGTCCCTAGATGATAATTGCAAATTGGACAAACGGCTTCGGAGAAGTTTGTAAAAAAATTCAAAATTGTGGAAAGTGTTTATAGACGTTAAACAAATAGGAGATATATATTTTGTTCGTCTTGACTCAAGGAATCAGAGGGATTCATTATTTTGATTCTAGCCCTCATGGTTAGGAATTTATTAACAAAAATGCTAATTAGCCCATTATAGTGCCACCTTGAGGCCAATTCTCAAAAGATTTGTTTTTAAGTTTGGTGACTTGTAAGATCAGCGTAAATTTAATAATGATCGGACATTTGTAATGCAAGATATTAGCTGCTGAAATGTAAACTTTTTCATCATACGATTGCGGAGTTATTATCAATTTCTAGCTGTAGCACCCCCTAGTGGAAAAATTGGATGAAACTTTGCATGCATCCTCAAAAAGTTTTGTTATGAATGTATACCAAGTTTCGTAAAGTTTGGACTTTGTGTTGAGAAGATATAGTCCATTCAATAAATTTGGGCCACCCAATTAATTAATTAATATCTTCTAAATGATTTGATGAAACAAAAATACCAAAAAATATTTTGTCAAGACAGTCCCCAGATCATACGTGCCAATTTCGACCTATAACTTGTATGCAAAATTAGGTTTTATGAATACATACACCATATATATACACAAATCAGCCACATCATTAAAACCACCTGCCTGATAATGTGTAGGTCCCGCTCGTGCCTCCAAAACAGCTCTAATACATCAAGGCATGGACTCCACAAGAGCTCTGAAGGTGTCCTGTGGTATCTGGCACCAAGACATTAGCAGCAGATCCTTTAAGTCCTGTAAGTTGTGAGGTGGGGCCTCCATGGATCGGAATTGTTGGTCCAGCACATCCCATAGATGCTCAATCGGATTGAGATCTGGGGAATTTTGCAGTGTGGCAGGGCGCATTATCCTGCTGAAAGAGGGCACTGCCTATAAAATCTATAATGTCTTACAGTGATCATGTAGTTTGATTAAATATGACTGTAAAATGTGTATAGAAATTAAATAATAATTGTATTTAGAACCCCTGTAAGCAAGCTGAAGGTGACTGTGGCAAGGAATACAAAACTCCACAAGATGTTGGTTAATGGAGAAAAATAACCTTGGGAGAAACCAGATTCAATGTGTGGGCCAGTTCCCCTCTGGCTAAACAACATGAATATAATGCCAATATTAGTTATTTGTGTGCAGTGAAAGTCATGGTTTTAAATGTATATATTATGTGTTTAAGGTCCAGTGTTTTAAAAATAAAAAGTAAAGATTTTTTTAATGAACTTTAAGATGAATGACTAATGTCTTTGAAGTCCATCCTGGATTAACATCAGACGTTCACATAGATGCATTGTCCTTTGCTAGTTGGCAGATGACGGCTTAATGATAGTCTTTGTATTCCATTTCAAGAGTAAAGTCCATCAATAGACAAAGGTGATGCAGGCAGAAATAAATTATGAGGTGCATCGCAGTTCAACCTGCACATGCTTAAAGGAATAGTTCACCCAAAAATGAAAATTCACTCATTATTTACTTACCCTAATGCCATCCCAGACGTGTATGACAGTCTTTCTTCAGAACACAAATTAAGATTTGTAGGTCCTTATAATGTAAGTAAATGGGTGCCATCAGGCTGCTGGCTATTTGATGGTCCAAAAGGCATATTTAGGCAACATAAAAGTAATCCACATATCTCCAGTTGATTAGTGAATGACTGCAAATCGATAGGTTGCTGTAAGAAACATATCGATAATTAAAAGTTTATTAACTTAAAAAAAATCACTTCCTATCTGCAGTCAACGCATCAGTGACGTAAGTGCTATGTCGCGTTCATGTGAGAAGTCGGAAGTGTGCACTTTATATACAACAGAGGAACGAACGTCACGTGAGAGTTACTTCATTTTAAACAGCAATAGATCACTGGACAGAAGCAATGATTTAAAGTAAAAAAAAAATTTGAATTATCGATTTGTTTCTTACACCAACCTATCGATTTGCTTCAGAAGACATGAAAACCTAAACCCCATAAACAACACTTTTTTTGGACATTTTTCAGCTCATTTTGATCGAAGCATGACAGACATCAGTTCTATTCTTCACTGCAAAAAGAACCCAGAAATGTCAGAGCAAAGTATTTGTTTGTAAACAGTAACTTCATCCATTCCATACAAAACTGGGAAACACTTTATCTAATAAGTGCCAATCTGATTGGCTGGTAGGAGGCTGAGATTAATATGTTGTAATCTGTATTTATCAAAATGGCTGACTGAAAGGTCATAGAATTTTGTTCACAGAACAAGAGCTGATTTTTGATGTGTTTGATGTTTTTCATTCTTCATGTAGATTAGTGGATGTGAGTGCTCTGACATTAACTTATGCAATTTCTCAGCAGTAGGAAGCATGCTTCGTGTGTGGGGCCAGATGAGGCTGAAATACCATGACTCCTTTGGGGGAGATGTGTTTTGTGAAGTGTTGTGCTAAGCTTGTGTGATACTCTCTTGTGTCGAATCATGCTTTGCTGTCATCAAAGCATGTTGTCGTCTCTATTCTCTTTATAATGCTTAAGTGTGTCAATGCGGTTTCATTAGTGAGAGAGAGATCTGTACGTGATCTGGTTATGTGCCATTTGCTTTTTGGAGGTTGCTTGCCTCTCTTCTCAGGGTGGTCTTCATGTGTCAGAGCTACTTGAATTGCATTACTTGTCTCAGTGAAGCGTGACTGGGAGAATTTGAATTTTATCTGGGAATGTCTTGACAGCCAAACAGGTAAGAGGAGGACAGACTTGAAAAATGACTGCAGTCAGCATCCAGCTTGTCACCAATACAAATGCAGATATATCCCTTTAAGTATGTACACATATGCACAATAATTTCAATATATTGTTGAATAGTCTCTTTCATATGGTTTCTTATATTATTGATGCAACTGCAATATCCCACTTAATGCAGCAAACCAATACAAGGCCATTGGAAACCATCAATCTAAAATTCTGGATTGTATCTAAATACAAATGGTTATTAAGATGCTCTGCTTGCCAGCATTTATGAGTTCATTCAACTAAATATGTCTCTACTGGCATTTCAAATTCATAAATTGTACCTTTTTTAAGTCTTAAGGCACAAAAGCAGTGCCTTTTGATGTGAGTCATAGATAAAAAATGAGCATAATAATTGTTTTGGCATCATATCTTGAATCAGTTTGCATTATATAATCAATTGTGATCATGCAATATTGAATGTAGTGGTGGGTTGTTACAGAAATAAATCAATAAGCCTTGAAAGACTGTAAATTACAGCGGTCTTTCCACGGGAAAAGTGAGTTCTTAGAAACAAAGCAGAAAATTGTCACATTATTATATAATTCAATAGATTTGCAGTCAAAGGTATGTGTATAAATTGACTTCAACAGCTTTGAAAGAGCCTCATCCGATCACATTTCAGAACTGTCAGTTTTATGAAATAGCTATTGAAATTTTCTAAATATATCTGTAATGAAGGGGGTATAAGGACAAAAAAAAGGGCATAATAAATGTCTGCTTTAACTGTGAACACTAGAAAAGGCAATTCACGTTATCTTTTAGAAAGATTATAAAACTATAAACTCTGCTGTAATAGTGGCAGTGACCTTCATAATACAGTTTGCCAGTCCAGTTCTGATCAATACAGCTAGCAAAAACGAAAATACCTATGTTATTTATTTATGGCAACGTTGTTTGAATGGGTCGTTACTCCTTGTGCACTGGGCATAAAAATAAATAAATAAATAACAAAAAAGAAATAAAAGTAAGCCTTTAATACGGTCATGCACTTTGCTCATCCTATAGAAATCAAACAAAATGAGAAGATTTCCATTCATTGCAGATAAAAGTTGTGAACAGCATTGATAAACAATATTGATTTCTTGTTTTTTCCTCAGTTACCTTCTGTGGCAGCTCATGTGCACCACACCTGTAAGGTCTACTGTGTTCATTAAGGTTTTGCAGCACTGGTCCATGGCAGGTGTTGATTTTTGAGGAAGTGAGAGATGGAGGAATAAGGGGAGTAAGGCATTCCCTCTGCATGTGGGTGATAAGTGCATACGGCTTGAAATGAGATGGAAAGGGCCATAAATTGGATGCTTATGGAGAGAGGAGAATGATAGATAGTAGTGCGCGTGTGCATTAGTGTGCTACTGGGCTTCTTGGAGGAATAATCTAGCATATTTTTCTGATGGTCAACTCCTATTGGAATGTTCCAGGTTAAAAACAAGTTAAGCTCAATAAACAGCATTTGTGGCATAATGTTGATTATCAAAAAACTTTGTGGAAGTGGAAGTAAATTGTCCCAGTTCATAAATGTTAAAATACACACAATGATTTTAGTGTGACAAAATCATTTACTATCTCTATCTGTGTAGTTATATCCACTTTTATACATTTGATGTCATGAGAACAGAATGGCAATAAACCCTATGATCTGGTGAACATCGTAACAACTGTAAATCTCTGATATTATTCAACATACATAATGTTAACGTCTTGTGGCTATGCTTTTGAAACAGTGAGTATTTTAACGTTTAGAGACTCGCCTTATTCACTTCCAATGTAAGTGCATTTTTTTAAATTTTTTTTATAAAAGAGGGACGAGTTATATGATATTTTGTGGTAATAAACATTATGCCACAAATGTTGTTCCAAGCTAAGCATTTTCTGGGGCACTAGGGCCACAGAAGAAAACTCCAAAAACAAACAGCTTTCAGAATATGCCCCTCTTCTGCCATTGATTAAACAAACAGACAGTCCTGCCCTAAACTCACACCATTGGTTGTGTCAGTGTTGCTGCGTAGGGCTAGATGGATTGCTCAAAACAAAAAGTAATGTTCAAAGCACCACACAGACAAGTGTTAACATTTTTTGAAAATACTAACCTAGAAATGGCTTAATTATTGTTCTCTCTGCATTGTAACCTGGGATAGGAGAAAGTATTTCAACACAGGAAAAAGTCCAGCACACACTCCCTCCTCTGAGCATGTTCAGACATGTATACTTGATAATTTTTTGGCATTTCAAGGCAAAAAATAGAACATTTTAAATGGAACTTAATGGTTTATTTACATCTTATTATTTTATATACTGAAGAAGGGAGTACTTTAATTAGAGGAGGCTTCTTCTCTATCCAGGGGGAGTGCTCTCGTAACATGAAAGCAATTTGTTCCTTCTCTGCCTCCATTTCTCAGCTCTGAAACATTTATTTTTTCTGATAGTGCAATGAAATTAATGCAGGGAGGAAATGTTGTTGGAGTTTTAATAAGACAGGTGCAGGTTCTCCATAGGCCCTGACACCACCACGACTTGTGGTTTCAAGATTACTCTAGCTGTGTACAGCATGGAAATGCCATTAAGTAACATTAGTTTCACTCACCTTTTTCTTGCCTCAAAGCTGAAGTATGTTACTTTTTCTGTGGTAAAATACTTTCTCTTATTCATGCTTAATATGCAGAGCCAACTATAAGCAAGGCATTCATCTGTTCACTTTTGCGAAAACTGTAAGAACTGTGTCTCTGTAACGCTGTGAAAACCAAATGCAACCAAAACGACTGGCAGCTAACACATTTGTGAACAGGAGAGGCAGTCTTTGAAAGCATGACTGGAGGAAGAAGACCCCTTCACTTGTTTCCTGTGATGTACCGTGGAAGACGTTACAGGCTTTATTGGTCTTTGATCTCTGTTATAGGCTCATCAAATATGGATGCCATTCTATCGCAATCTTAAATTGGATTCATGATTGAAGTTATCGCCATCCAGCCTCAGAATGTGACATTAAGACTGAACTCTTTTACTGCTGATTGGGAAACGATGATTGCATGGATTAATTAATTACACTGTAATATGAAAGAGCGGAAGTAAGAAGAAAAGTTCCATCTGCCAGAATTGTTTCATAATTGCTTTTGTGGCTCTTAGTCTCCCAGCTCCAGAGCAGAGATGTTGGAAATTGCCCCCCCAAGCAATATAACATTGAGAATTTTAAACTTACTGTTATAGCTTACTTAAAACGTATTCGCTAACATTAAAATAAAACTAGTCAAATTAATATTTCGTAATGTACCTAGTTAGAAGGTCCCCTCTATAAATAACAGAATTAGCTGAGAGGGAATTTCTTTTATACACTCACCTAAAGGATTATTAGGAACACCATACTAATACTGTGTTTGACGCCCTTTCGCCTTCAGAACTGCCTTAATTCTACGTGGCATTGATTCAACAAGGTGCTGAAAGCATTCTTTAGAAATGTTGGCCCATATTGATAGGATAGCATCTTGCAGTTGATGGAGATTTGTGGGATGCATATCCAGGGCACGAAGCTCCCGTTCCACCACATCCCAAAGATGCTCTATTGTGTTGAGATCTGGTGACTGTGGGGGCCATTTTAGTACAGTGAACTCATTGTCATGTTCAAGAAACCAATTTGAAATGATTCGAGCTTTGTGACATGGTGCATTATCCTGCTGGAAGTAGCCATCAGAGGATGGGTACATGGTGGCCATAAAGGGATGGACATGGTCAGAAACAATGCTCAGGTAGGCCGTGGCATTTAAACGATGCCCAATTGGCACTAAGGGGCCTAAAGTGTGCCAAGAAAACATCCCCCACACCATTACACCACCACCACCAGACTGCACAGTGGTAACAAGGCATGATGGATCCATGTTCTCATTCTGTTTACGCCAAATTCTGACTCTACCATCTGAATGTCTCAACAGAAATCGAGACTCATCAGACCAGGCAACATTTTTCCAGTCTTCAACTGTCCAATTTTGGTGAGCTCTTGCAAATTGTAGCCTCTTTTTCCTATTTGTAGTGCAGATGAGTGGTACCCGGTGGGGGTCTTCTGCTGTTGTAGCCCATCCGCCTCAAGGTTGTGCGTGTTGTGGCTTCACAAATGCTTTGCTGCATACCTCGGTTGTAACGAGTGGTTATTTCAGTCAAAGTTGCTCTTCTATCAGCTTGAATCAGTCGGTCCATTCTCCTCTGACCTCTAGCATCAACAAGGCATTTTTGCCCACAGGACTGCCGCATACTGGATGTTTTTCCCTTTTCACACCATTCTTTGTGAACCCTAGAAATGGTTGTGCGTGAAAATCCCAGTAACTGAGCAGATTGTGAAATACTCAGACCGGCCCGTCTGGCACCAACAACCATGCCACGCTCAAAATTGCTTAAATCACCTTTCTTTCCCATTCTGATATTCAGTTTGGAGTTCAGGAGATTGTCTTGACCAGGACCACACCCCTAAATGCATTGAAGCAACTGCCATGTGATTGGTTGATTAGATAATTGCATTAATGAGAAATTGAACAGGTGTTCCTAATAATCCTTTAGGTGAGTGTATGTAATAATGCAAAATGTATATTAGAGCTTAAACATACCTAAATGAATCTAATCGAATTGAAATTATAATCATATTGAATGGAGAGCTTGCAAATCAAAATCAAATTAAATTGGAAAATCTGTATCAATACCTAGCCTTATTACTCAATTGGGCAATCAAATGATCTTATAATTCAAAACTGGATATGTTATTCAGGTAGCTGTGTTATTATTCACATTGACACTAACTGGCTTAGCAAGATTCTCTTCAAACTGTTGCTCCACCATGAGAATATTTGATCTGAAAAAGAAAACGTATCGGTTACCTAACGTAACCTCGGTTCTCTCTAGATGAGGGAACGAGTATTGCGTAAGCTAGCTTACGCTACGGGAAAGATTCATCTTTTCTGAGATATTGAAGCCAAAAAATTATCCTTAATTTTTGTTTCCATTGTCAACGCAGTGCGGCAGCTGCAGACCTTGAGCGGGCTAGCTAGCGAGCTCATAGGTTGCTCTGTGGCAACTGCTGCAGCCTATAGACGAGCTTGGGCAAACTCGCATCCAATGAGAGGCGTCCGCACGCTCACTGCATCAAAGCCCGCCAAAATGGCCGTGACTAGAGTGCATATAAGCGTAGTTCGTGCTGGAACCCTGGTTTTCATTGACTGAAGCGAAAAGTCGCTCGTGGCGCGAGCACGGCCGGCTACGCAATACTCGTTCCCTCATCTAGAGAGAACCGAGGTTACGTTAGGTAACCGATACATTCTCTTACGAGAGGTTCTCTCGTATTGCGTAAGCTAGCTTACGCTACGGGAACCCATTGTCAACGCCGTGCGCGCCAAGCATCCACTGTATGAGCCCCAGGGAATTAAGGGGGGACCTGGGGGAGCCCTTATGAGTGGGGAAATAATATTTGGCCGGCAAGAATGTGGGTCATTGATTGTGTAATACATAAGCACATAGTGGGAAGGGAACGACAGAGCGGCGGTGCCGGTCTGTGTGGAATGTGTCCCATCAGTGCAGCTCACCAGGGGAGCTGTAGCGTATTAAACCGCTAGTAGTTTTGCCTGCAGAGCGGGCACTTCCATATTGTAAAATCTGACAAATGTGGAGGGGGAAGTCCATCCCGCTGCCACACATATGTCGTGAATGGAAATCCCGCTGGACCATGCCCACGAGGATGCCATGCCTCTAGTGGAGTGAGCCCTAATGCCCAACGGGCATGGCAGGTCTTTTGACGCGTATGCAGCAGCAATAGCGTCCACTATCCATCTAGATAGTGTCTGTTTCGAGGCGGCGAGACCTTTGGTGCGCCCTCCGAACGAAACTAAAAGCTGCTCGGAGTGTCTGAAAGCAGCGGAGCGCGCAGTATACAATCTCAGTGCTCTGACCGGGCAAAGGAGATTGGCGTCGCGTTCGCTATCGGGTGCTGGCAGCGCCGATAGGGAAATGACCTGTGCTCTGAAAAGAGTACCGATCACCTTGGGAACATAGCCGTGTCTAGGCTTTAAAATGACCTTGGAGTCACTTGGTCCAAACTCAAGACACGCAGCGCTGACAGACAGCGCGTGAAGGTCTCCCACACGTTTGACTGATGACAGGGCAGTCAGAAAAATGGTTTTGAGTGAAAGGTATTTCAAATCCACGGATTGAAGTGGTTCGAAAGGGGGCTTTCATAGTTTCGAGAACTATAGAAAGATCCCAGATAGGAACCGATGGGGGCGCGGGGGTTCATCCTTCTAGCTCCCCTGAGGAAGCGGATGACCAGCTCGTTTTTACCCCATGACTGGCCGTGCAGGGGTTCAGCGAACGCCGCAACGGCCGCCACATACACTTTGAGCGTGGATGGGGATCTGCCCTTATCCAGCAGCTCTTGTAGAAATACGAGCAGCGACGACACCCCACATGTCCGCGGGTCCAGGTCTCTGTCGGTGCACCATTTTGAGAACACAGACCATTTTGACGCATAGAGTCTTCTCGTGGAAGGGGCTCTAGCGTGTATGATGGTGTTTATTACTCCTTCTGGCAGAGCGACGGGTAGTCGTTGATCACCCACGCATGCAGCGCCCAGCGCTCTGGGTGGGGATGCCAGATTGTGCCGCGAGCTTGAGAGAGGAGATCTGCTCTCACTGGGATGGGCCACGGCGCTGTCAGTGACAGCTGCGTAAGCTCCGGGAACCATGTCTGATTCTCCCAACGCGGGGCTATGAGGAGCACCGTGTGACGCGTTTCCCTGATCCTCTGCATTACCTGTGGCAATAGCGAGATGGGAGGGAAGGCGTAAAGCGGGCGTCTGGGCCAGTCCTGGGCCAGCGCGTCCTTGCGTTTCGAGAAAAATATTGGGCAGTGAGAGTTCTCTTTGGACGCAAAGAGGTCTATCTCTGCTCTGCCGAATAGGTGCCATAACGTCTGGACTGTTTGAGCGTGCAGGGACCATTCCCCTGGGGAATATCGTCTCTGGACAGTCTGTCCGGGCCGTCGTTCAGGTGGCCTGGCACGTCGCGTCGCCCTCAGCGAGCGCAGGTGGCACTGGGACCAACTCAGTATGCGTTTTGTCAGATGGAAGAGGTTCCTGGATCTGACACCGCCCTGACGGTTTAGGTAGGATACCACAGATCTGTTGTCCGAACGGACCAGGACGTGGTGACCCTGAATGACCGGGAGAAAGCGCGCAGCGCGTACTCGACCGCTATCATTTCCAGACAATTTATGTGAAGGAGCTTTTCCTGAACTGACCATAGGCCGAAAACCGGAGAGCCCTCGCAGACCGCGCCCCAACCCGTGTTGGACGCGTCTGTCGAGATGACTTTTCAGCGAGATACAGCTCCCATTGTCACTCCCTGCTGATACCATTCGGCCACTGTCCAGGGCTGCAGAGCTGATATACAGGTCTGAGTCACCTTGATGGGCTGGCGGCCTGTGGCCCAAGCCCGGCGAGACGCGCGGGTGTTTAGCCAATGCTGAAGCGGGCGCATGTGCAGTAAACCCAGCTGTGTATTGATAAACCTGGCCGTCGAAGGCGAATCTCAAGAATGGCCTGTGACGGGGATTTATCTGAATCTGAAAGTATGCATCTTTCAGATCGAGAGAAATAAACCAGTCCCCCTGGCGCACATGCGCGAGGAGTTTCCTGATTGTAAGCATTTTGAACGGTCTTTTTGCAAGCACCTTGTTCAAAACCCTGAGATCTAATATGGGTCTGAGGCCGCCGTCTTTCTTAGGAACAAGAAAATAATGGCTGTAAAGCCCCGACTCGCTCAGAGAGGGTGGCACTTTTTCTATGGCCCTTTTGCACAGAAGGCTTGCTATTTCTGAATGAAGCATGCATGCTGCT
Organism: Xyrauchen texanus; assembly: GCF_025860055.1. Taxonomy (NCBI): domain Eukaryota; kingdom Metazoa; phylum Chordata; class Actinopteri; order Cypriniformes; family Catostomidae; genus Xyrauchen; species Xyrauchen texanus. The sequence continues at coordinate 25,593,433 of NC_068298.1, read as the reverse complement.
TCCGTGTTCACAGTGGTTTCGAGCCGCGCTCTGAAGCGAGGGGCGGCGATCGAACTGTAGCAAATAGCCCTGTTGTATTGTGCTTAACACCCACTTGGATATCCCTGGAATAGCTTCCCACGCTTTGAAGCGTAACGCTAGAGGGTGAATGGCCAATTCGCTCTGATTGCCGCACACCGAGCCTGAACAAAATGTGTGAGCTGCGTTTAGTGTGTTCATGCATGATTGCTCGCAGACAGCATGAACAGGCTGTTTTGTGAGTGACTTCCGATTGGAATGAATGGGGAAAGAGTCACATCTGTTACGTGATGCGCAAGCATAGTCATGGGCACGGGACTTACACACAGAGGAATGGTTGCTGGCCATGTAACAGAGCGGGCAGAGAATGGGCGCGCGCACGCATTTGTGGGCGCCTTCATTGACTCTGACGCTCGAGCGGTTCGTAACCGCTTTATGTGAGCGTGCTCTGGTGGGGACACGAGACATGCAGTGCTTGTGTGCAGAAGTGAACACTGGATTGTGGGCACATCAAAGTCTGAGTTTGTTGAACTGGGCGCTGTGAAGAGGCTCGTGCAGGAGGCTGATCACGTGAGCGGCCTGCAGAGGAGCTAGCGCGACGCGGCAGGAAGAGGTTCATGGCTTGGGTGGCTTTCTGGACTTCTGAGAAGCGGTCAACAATGCCACTCACCGCGGAGCCGAAGAGACCGGTCGGAGAGAGCGGTGCGTTGAGGAACGTGGAGCGCTCTGCTTCTCCCATGTCGGCTAGTGTTAGCCATAAGTATCTCTCGGTCACAGTCAGCGAGGCCATGCACTTCCCTAGAGCTTGGGCTGCAGCTTTGGTAGCGCGAAGGGCGAGGTCTGTCGCGCTTCGTAGATCAGTAACAGCCTCTGGGTGCCTGCCTTTCTCATCCCACTCCCGAAGAAGGTCTGCTTGTAGGATCTGTAAAACGGCCATTGAGTGCAGAGCAGATGCGGCTTGGCGGCGGCGGAATAGGCGCGGCCAACATAGGCGGAAGTTGCTCTGCAGGCCTTAGACGGGAGCACAGGCTTGGAACGCCATCTCGCGGAGGGCGGACAAAGGTGTGCTGCTACCGAGTCCTCGACGGGGGGGATGGAGGAGTAGCCTCTCTCAGTGGCGCCGTCCACCGACGCGAGAGAGGTGGAGACGTGGGAACGGGTCCTGGCTGAGGAAGGAGCGTTCCACGACTTTGCAAGCTCCGTATGTAATTCCGGCAGGAAGGGAGCAGAGCGGGTGTAGAGCGGCGATGGCTTTGAAGAAAGCAGCCGTCGAGTCTGTTGGGTGCCTGCTCAGGGGGCGGTGACCACTCGAGCCCGAGGCGGTCGACGGCCTGTGTGAGGAGGCGTGTTAACTCCCCTTCGACTCCGGCGCGGGTCCTGCTGGATTCCTGGGCCGAGGAGGAGGCTTGTGACCACTCCTCGCTGTCCGAAGCCATGATGGAACAGCGGCTCTTATCCTCCGCCTCGTCATCCGAGATGGCAGCAGTGCGGCCGCTCGGCGGCAACTGCGCGTCCCGGGGGGGCGGGGAGGGTGAAAGCGATGCTCGAGGGAGAGGCTCCGGCGAGGCAGTCGCTTCAACCACAGTTTCCGGCAGCCTTTGTGAGCGGCACTTCTTCCTGCGCGGCTGAAGGTAAGGCGGCGCGGCGGTTTCTGCTTTGAGCGCTTCGAGTCGAGCCCGCAGGGTCGACATCGGTAGCTCCTCGCAGAAATCGCATCCGCCCTCAGTGAGGGCGAGCTCTGCGTGCCCCAGTCCCAGGCAGAGAGCGCAGATGATGTGGCGGTCTCCTGTGCTGAGAAGGGCGCGACATGAGGCGCAAGTGGAGCGAGGCATCTTGAAAAAGACGATCGTACTCTTTTGTGAATAGTTCGTGAGAACTAGCTTGCTGAATAAAAGGATACGTCGTCGGATGGCGTAGCTCGCAGGATGGCTGAAGGTGGCTGAGATGGCCGGCTTCTTCTAGCGCTGCCCACGCTTGCTTGATGCCCCTCGAACGGCGACACGGCTTCCAGGTCAGCGATGCGAAGAGCTTCGCTGAAGAGATGAAAATCAGGGTTCCAGCCTACGAACTACGCTTATATGCACTCTAGTCACGCCCATTTTGGCGGGCTTTGATGCAGTGAGCACGCGGACGCCTCTCATTGGATGCGAGTTCGCCCAAGCTCGTCTATAGGCTGCAGCAGTTGCCACAGAGCAACCTATGAGCTCGCTAGCTAGCCCGCTCAAGGTCTGCAGCTGCCGCACTGCGTTGACAATGGATACAAAAATTAAGGATAATTTTTTGGCTTCAATATCTCAGAAAAGATGAATCTTTCCCGTAGCGTAAGCTAGCTTACGCAATACGAGAGAACCTCTCGTAAGAGGACTAACCGTAGAAGAAGAGTTTATGTCAATGTGGACTATAACAGCCTTCGTGGCAATGCTGAAGATGCTTGTGTATATATATATATATATATATATATAGCATTATCAGTTATGTTCTGACACATTTTAGAATACAACAATGCATGAAATCGAACTCGCAAGCACTTGAAAGCACTTATATTTGTGGACTTGTGTAGACATATGTTTGGAGCCTGTAGTATGCAAGTTGTTGTGTATCTATTTAAGAGTTGTTGGCTGTTTAAGGTTTTAGAACTGAATGTTGTGTTTCTGTAATTGGCTATGATTGACATTACTAATTAAGTGAGTTTCTCATGTTTTAATGTGCTCAGCTTGGAAGAAAATAAATTCAGACTCTGTTATTTAAATATCTGAAAGTCACTCTTTGGAGGACAAGCTGTCTTTGTGATTACTCAGGCTTCCAATGTTCCATTACAGTATTCTCTACCCATGATGTCTTTAACTCTGCAGGCTGTGCACTCTGTGCCCTCTTGCTGTGAAAACAGGCTTGATAAAAGGATGATTGTATGATGTGCTACTGGATTCTGCTTTGTGGACTTGCAGTCTGTCTCTATATAAAGCAGAGTGATGCACAGACTGCTTCACATGGACGGCACTCACTACTTGACCTGCACACCCTCGACTCAATCAGAAAATTCACGAGCCTTGTCCGCTTCATCAAAAACTATTAGAGCAACACTCCAGCTGCTAATGGCCTATCATCAAGTCACTCGTCTGTTGAAAAAATGGTATCTAAAGTAAAATTACAGCGCTAAATCGCTGTCTAGAGCACTCAAAATTTACAAAAATAGAATAGAATTGGCCAGCTGGGCTTTATGCTTAAAATGATACATCTGCTTACCCGCAGTGAGTTTTCTCTAAGCACATTTTAGGCTTTTGAATTGTGATTCACTAAAGTCCCCCACGGAAAAAACCTGTGACCCGACAGTGGCATAAGTGGAAGAGTTAGTTTGAACTTGAAGGCTGTTGCCAGTTAAACAGGCAATAGAAATGTGTGTCTGAATGTCAGATTTTAGCACATAAGGGCAGCTGCAGCCGTGGGTGTCGGAATGAATGAGAGAGGAGTACAGCTGAGTCTGTGAGTGGGAGACAGGGTTATGTGCCGGGCTGATAGTTTCAGTGCGATTGAGCAGCTTGCAGTTTTCACATGGATGTAATGACCACCAGTCTTTTCCCTCTGGGGAGTTAAAATACATAGTGCCGGAAACGAATTTCAAAACTAAAAATTTTCAAACATCTCTCCCAAAAATTCCCCCTTCTGCCACTGATCAAAAAAACAGATAGTACCACCCCAAACTCAAGCCATTGGTTGAGACAGTGTTACTGTGTTGGGCTGGATGTGCCACTCACACAAATTTTATAGGGCCATTGACCAGAAAAAAAAAAACGGTGCTACATTTCAAAAAGCTCTATGCACATATTAAATATACAGTGCTGTGCATTCAGCCATGTGTATGAGTTTGCAAAGTGTATTATAGTCCCAAATTGAACACTTTTTTTACACTCCGTTTTGACAGTTGAAAAGTGCATCATTCGGGTACTTAAAGTGCACTTCTTTTTGCTGCATTTTCAGTGTAAATGTACTACTCGCACTACTTAAACTACAAAAGGGTGTAGAATAGTGCAGAAGAGTGCGGTTTGGGACGCACCTATAATGTTGACAGTTTTCGAGGAAATCAACCTTCGAATGGCTTACTTATAGTTGTCTCTGCATATTAAGCTGGGATAGGAGAAAGTAACTTAACATGAAAAAAGTTAAACACTTCAGATTTCAATGCGATTGCAGCCTATGAAATAGGGGGTGGGCATTAGGACGATGTTACGGACAGCGACGATATCTAACAAAGATCCCGATGCCAATTGCGACATTCAAGTGACAGACGATGATTGACAAAATCGGGACATGACAAACCATGGATCTGGGAAGTCGCCAAATATATTAAACAGTGGCCAGGTTGTGAAACTAGAACCCGCCAAATGTGACGAGGCTGGATCCAGTTTGCAAGTTCCTCGTCCAAATGTATTTCATGCGCAGGTTATTTTGCTCATGTATCCGCAACAGGCAGGTGACCTGTAAAACATCTTGTAGTGACACATGGTGAGAAATGCTGTTAGTCACAAAGACATGCACTTGAAGAAACACGTTATTATACTTTTAAGAACAGGCAAAAGAAAAGCCTCGTGTCTGACTTGCTGTTTATTCAGGAGGCGTGCAGCACGAGCCTGACATGTGGAACAAGTGCATGAAAAGAGTTTTCACTCGTTTCCTTCATCTGAAAACGGTTTAGTTTGCTTTATTTCCATGGACCAGTTCACAGTTAACATGCATTGTGAATGCAACTCTGCAGGTTCAGTAGCCTAATATACAGGTGCTGGTCATATAATTAGAATATCATCAAAAAGTTGATTTATTTCAGTAATTGAATTCAAAAAGTGAAACTTGGATAATGTATACATTCATTCCACACAGACTGATATATTTAAAGTGTTCATTTGATGATTATAACTGACAACTAATGAAAAACCCCAAAATCAGTATCTCAGAAAATTAGAATACTGTGAAAAGGTTCAATATTGAAGACAACGGGTGCCACACTCTAATCAGCTAATTAACTCAAAACACCTGCAAAGGCTTTTAAATGGTCTCTCAGTCTAGTTCTGTAGGCTACACAATCATGGGGAAGACTGCTGACTTGACAGCTGTCCAAAAGACGACCATTGACACCTTGCACAAGGAGGGCAAGACACAAAAGGTCATTGCTAAAGAGGTGGCTGTTCACAGAGCTCTGTGTCCAAGCACATTAATAGAGAGGCGAAGGGAAGGAAAAGATGTGGTAGAAAAAAAGTGTACAAGCAATAGGGATAACCGCACCCTGGAGAGGATTGTGAAACAAAACCCATTAAAAAATGTGGTGGAGATTCACAAAGAGTGGACTGCAGCTGGAGTCAGTGCTTCAAGAACCACCACGCACAGACGTATGCAAGACATGGGTTTCAGCTGTCGCATTCCTTGTGTCAAGCGTCTCGCCTGGGCTAAAGACAAAAAGGACTGGACTGCTGTTGAGTGGTCCAAAGTTATGTTCTCTGATGAAAGTAAATTTTGCATTTCCTTTGGAAATCAAGGTCCCAGAGTCTGGAGGAAGAGAGGAGGGGCACAGAATCCACGTTGCTTGAAGTCCAGTGTAAAGTTTCCACAGTCAGTGATGGTTTGGGGTGCCATGTCATCTGCTGGTGTTGGTCCACTGTGTTTTCTGAGGTCCAAGGTCAACGCAGCCGTCTACCAGGAAGTTTTAGAGCACTTCATGCTTCCTGCTGCTGACCAACTTTATGGAGTTGCAGATTTCATTTTCCAACAGGACTTGGCACCTGCACACAGTGCCAAAGCTGCCAGTACCTGGTTTAAGGACCATGGTATCCCTGTTCTTAATTGGCCAGCAAACTCGCCTGACCTTAACCCTATAGAAAATCTATGGGGTATTGTGAAGAGGATGATGCGATACGCCAGACCCAACAATGCATAAGAGCTGAAGGCCACTATCAGAGCAACCTGGGCTCTCATAACACCCGAGCAGTGCCACAGACTGATTGACTCCATGCCACGCCGTATTGCTGCAGTAATTCAGGCAAAAGGAGCCCCAACAAAGTATTGAGTGCTGTACATGCTCATACTTTTCATGTTCATACTTTTCAGTTGGCCAACATTTCTAAATGTAGAAATGTTACATGTTTTTTTGTATTGGTCTTAAGTAATATTCAAATTTTCGGAGATACTGAATTTGGGATTTTCATTAGTTGTCAGTTTTAATCATCACAATTAAATGAAATAAACATTTGAAATATATCAGTCTGTGTGTAATGAATGAATATAATATCCAAGTTTCACTTTTTGAATGGAATAAATTTTTGATGATATTCTAATTATATCACCAGCACCTGTATATCTTTTTATTAAAGAAACAAAACTAAAGTGATCAAATCATAAAATACACGTTCACCTTGAACCTAAAATTGAGTTCTATTTTCTTTTCTTTAGGCAGCATTAACTGTATTACCAAAACACAATAAAAACAGAAATTCGAGAGAAACACACATTTCGCAGCAATATTTTGGGAACAAGGGAATTTATTAGGCTTTATTATTATGATTATTATTATCTTTACATTTATAATTGTCTTTAGTTCTTAATCTGTAGGCTATTAGTAATTTTATAATGTGGCAGGGCGGAGGGCGGGGCCAGGTCGTGATTCTACACACCCTTATCAGGCTAATCAATAAAGGCTGACTGCGGAGGATGGTGCGGGAGAGAGAGATAGTTTACAGGCATGTCCGTCGTGTGTGTGTTTGTCTTGTGTTTAAGTTAATCATTAAAATAATGTTTATATCGCCAGGCCGGTTCTCGCCTCCTCCTTTCGACTGCTTTACATACACCTGTTGTCATTGACGGATGCCTGTGTGATGGCAAATGAGGTCATGGGAGACGGTAAATGTTTGGATTTGGGGGAGTGGTTAAATAAGATTTTTTTTTTTATAACTTTGTTATTTTAATTGGTTTTTCATTTAGTTTAAAGTGCAATTTGATTTGTCTTCTGTTTATGTTTCAATAAATTAATGTAATTTTTAAATCAAAATCAATAAAGCAAAAATATTCACTGACCCACTGCAGGGGGTTGAAGTTATAATCATAAATTGCGATATATTTTAAGTACATATTTCCCAGCCCTTCTATGAAACACCAGGGTCCAAAAGGGACACTCGGTGAATGCCAAATACAATAAAAAAATGGCTCCCTACAGTCTCGCGGTTATCCGTATATTATAGTCCAGAGAGAGCGTGCTGATTAACAAGAGCCACAACTCGGTCAACAACAGTTAACTTAAAATTGCTTGATAATAATGTCTCTGGTGGAAAATCTCTTTCCTAAAAAAAAACTAACAAAAGAGGGTTAAACGGGTAGCATTCATGTTTCTTGTTCACATGTATGAAATATGGAAACATAGTTATGGTCATCACCAGGGGTGAATTGGTCCTTCGATTAAAAAATAAAAATAGCTTGTTTGTCAATCTATTCCATTTCTTGTATTCTCTGATGCATTTTTTTATTTGTTAATTTGATACATTCCATCTCTATTTAGCATGTGTACTTGTTCAAAAATATTTAATGTTTTAAATATATAATGTTTTTCTCTAGTCAGCTGTGGATGCTGTTAGAGGCAGCATATCCATGAGCAGCACAAGACCACACGCCCACGTATCAACCCACGTTCTGCTTCTGTATCGTACTGTTGTCCGATCTTTTTAGTAGAAATTGCGTAATATGGAATCACCTTCTCACCCATTTCTCAAATCCATTGATATGTAGTAGTGATTTTGCTTAGTTTATTAAAAAGCTGTAGGCTATACAAGAAGGGGTTTTGAATCTGGAATCACTTGCATTCAAAGCGACATCAGCATAGACTTAAATATCATACAACTTGATCAAAAGACCACTTGACCGACACACTGTAAAGGTTTCACTGTTATTTGTATATTTATGTATGTACATTTTTTTTGTAAATTCAGATTTTATTTTTATTTTTTCTTTATGAAATTGTTTTCAAGCAAATATACAGAGGGATTCACTCGTGAAAATGCTTCTTCACGCCACAGTGACGTATTTTAAACTCTTTTGTAATTTGTTGAAACCAAGCCACCAAAACTATTCGTTCTCTACATTCTCCACATTGTGATGTCACACTGTGGTAGACATTTATATCCGTCTGCCTCCACAACAACACATAAATGCCTACTTTACCTAATCACTTCAGTAGAACCATCCAGTGAGCAGTGAGATCAGTCGTGGAAAGAGCCAATCAGAACAGTGGGCGATTACTGTCAAGTCTTAAAGGAGAAGGAGCACCAAAACCAAGTGTTTCTGACAGAGGTCAGATCAAGAGTGGAAAATTATGATGTTTTACAAATATATGACTGTTTTTTGTGCTTATTTATATTTAGGGCTGTGAAACTACAGATTTTTAAAAGAATTAATTGCACAGTTTGCTGTAATAATCGCGTTTAAGTTCACGGTCACAAAACAAAATGGTGTAGAATAGTAAAGAAGTATGCTATTTGGGTCGCAGCTATTGTCTTTGTAGGCTCAGCTCGGCGACTCATCTGTAAAGGTCTATAATGATGATTTAATAAATGATTACATAACCCATGACTGTGTTAAATGGATTAGACAAACAAATGGCAGGATGATTGTGCAGAAGCAGCCAATCAGTTCCTATGTCTCTAAATAAGCCATCTGGTGGAAAGATGGTGCAATTTAGTAGATCTTGCAGCTGCCCTGGAGACAGATCAACTTCATAATTGAATGACTTCTCCAACAGCTCTCTCATTGGACCCGAGGGCTGGTGATCTGCTGCCCTGAGATTGCAGTTTATGCATGGTTTTGCCAGTAGTGTTGACAGAGACAGCCAAAGTGGATTGCATCATCATTATGAGCGCCTGGTCTCTTACCTACCACCCAGATGAGAAGGTTAAATGAGGTGGAAGCTAGACGTGATTAATGCAAACCTTGACTTCGTAACCCATTTAAAGGCTCAGTACAGCAGAGACCAGTGAAGGCCGGAGGGAATGGGAGGCTGGCATGAAAGAATGGCCCACAGTTGGGACAACTTTGTGCTGCACTGTTTCGGTCCCTCTGTTCTGTTTACTGAAGATAATTACACACATTGCATGTTCAAACAAGGTCAGTTGCTGTTTTCATTTACTGTGCTGTCAAATTAATTCAAGTTTTAAATACAGTGCTCATAATGGGGTCCTCAGAAGCAAGAGGCGTAAACTGTTCAACAAAGAATGAATCACCCACTAGAATGAGAGAGCCTTGGCTTGTTCTTGTGTTGTTTTACTGGGGTTTGAGGATAGAGAGCGAGAGTAACTGGCTCAAGGGGAAGTGGCATTTTTCCTCTTCTCCAGGCATTGTTTATGACTGGGAATTTCAAAGTGTTTTATCTTCACAAGGCAAAGCGCGTTTATAATATGCTGTGCAGGCAGTGAGAATGATGGTGGAAAAAACTCTTTCTTAGAGATGTGTGGCTGAGGAGGGTGAACTTCCAACAGCTTTAATTCACAAGCATTATACTCCTTTATTTCAATTAAAAGGCTTTTGATTTGAATCTTAAGGGGCTTTTGCCACAGTAAAGGGATTTATTGTTTTTTGTCTATTTTACATCACATGATAGGAGAACATTTTAAAGTGAGAAATTCCAATGCTTTTGTAAAAATGTTGTATCAAGGACTGTACTTGAACAGAGTATGATTTTTAATTTCTGTCTCTTTAGAAGCTCTGAATTCATTAATGAAAGACCAGTAACACTTTCTATGAAGCCCATATTTATAATGCATTGTAAAGGCCAGTGACGGGCCGTGCATTTACAGTCTAGGCCTTCAGTGTCATTTATGCCATTCAGAAAACACAGTTTTACAATGTATAAGACACCCTATGCCTTTGGGCATCATACATTATGTCGCAGCTAACTAGTAACACCAACTGACATTTTAAAAACACATCCATGCACGAAAGCCAGAACTTGAAACGACACTTAATGCTCAAGCAAGTCTAATTTTAACTGCAGCATGACTGTTTTGTGAAATGAACTTTTCCCCAACAGACAATTCAAAAACCATAATTTTTCATATGAATCTACAAAGGAGATCTATAATACCTGTAAAAATCAATCTAATAATATTTGCGATTTAAATGTTGCTTGCAATAAATTTTGTTCCGTCAGGGTACACGGTTATGCTGCGTTCCTTTCAAGTTGGATGTGGGATATTCCTATTTGATGTCTCCGATCATAAATGTATTCCATTCCCCGATATTCGGAAGATGACGTTTTAGGAAACAAAACTGCAATGCTCCCGTTAGCTTAGCAGGGGTTTGACTCTCATTAGAGATGTCTCCTAGCAACCCAACTGATAAACAATGCTGCAGCGCTAGCATTTGTGCTTCAGGTGTACGATTATTAAAAGCGATTATAATGTTTTATTCATCTGTTTCTGCAGGCTTTTGTTAAACAAGATTGAATATCATGTAATGTGGAAACAAACTAATTTATCAATATTACTTAATAAAGTGAATGTTTATCACTTACTTTGTCTATCTCCCTGAGTGTCGACATGTTTGTGTGACATCATGCCCCTGCATCTCAGCAAAATCAGAGTTGAGAATTTCTGCACGAGCCTACAAGTTGTAATTCTGACTTCAAGATGCATTCCATTGCACTTTTCCTTGTAGGAAGTTATCAAATCTGACTTTCCGAGTTGAATGGAGCGCTTTTCAAAACTTGATCCGACACTGAATGCTCCAGCAGTCTAATTTACATTTAGAAAACTCCTGCTGTTGCTAAAACAATGCAAAAATCACTTACCAATTTACTTGAAGTGAAAATCAGTTGTCCTTTCCTGTTTAATAAATTAAGCAATCACGTCATGCAGAAAATCTTGTGTTTTTAAATCCATAAGGATCTCTTTCTCAACGGTAATAACAGCAGTGATGACAGCTGACTGTCAGACAGCTTGATCTTATGCTTTTCGCTCTTGAATTACGTACATCACTTAAAGTGTTATTGCATAACTCAAGGCCAGCTAGAAGGCCTCGACCAGGACATATCCTAAAGATCACACCCACCAAGAACAAATAAATCAATCTGATTGTCTGATGAATCTGACAATCTGACTTTAGTTGAGGGATTCTGAAGGCCTGGCGGGGAGGAGCTCAAATTCACAGGCTGCATCGGGCATGCAATTTGTGAAACAGTTATCACACTTTGCTTGTATGCATCAAGGGATAAATTCTGACAGGATAAAATTTTAGTTATTCTCTATTTGTTTCTAGATTCATTAAGAGAGAAAAGCGATTGGAAGTACATGGCAAAAAGGCCATGTTAGGCCAGCAGAGAAGTCGCCACTGGTAAAGGCATTATTTATGCATTATACTGCATTCATAATATCTCATTATACACCTTTTAATAAGCTATAACTTTTCATAAATAATTATAACTACACTTATGATACATTATAAGACTTCTCCAATTCATAGAGTATAATGCATTATAACACAAGCAACACCCAATTTTAATGCGGCAGAAGCAAATAAAGTTAATCGTATAAGTGATGTCATGCAACAGCAGCATAGTGTAAACAGTCAAAAGGCTTTATGATATTGTAATGAAGACTCAAGTGGGTTGAGATCCATAAGCGGTTTTATTGGACAGAGGAATAATCAAACGTACAGGCAGGGTCAAACCACAAGCAGACAGGAATATAGTAGGCAGGCAGATACGATATCAGAGCAGGCAGAAGATCGGGGCAGGCAGCAGACAATGGAGATCGATAAACAGGCAAGGTACTCACAGGGCAGTGGCAATCAAACAGGGTCGGAGAACAAAGCAAGGTTGGTACACGGTAAATCTCAGAGTAAACAGGATAACGCTTGGTAATGTAGCCGGAGCAAACAAGACTTCGCAGTGAAGTGGAAAACAGACATGACTTAAATAGGGAAGAGACAACAAGGCACAGCTGGAGCGTAATCAGACCTAGATATGTGGGTTAATGGGGAATGTGGTTTTACTGGTTAATACACCGGTGAACCCGATCTCCGATGACTGAAGGGGGAGGTGCCCTCACCAGTGTTCGTTACAGAGCCCCCCCCCCCCTGTGAGCGGCTCCTGACGCGAGGACGCGACCTGTGCCGGGGTCTCCCCCGAGGTCGAGGGGCCGGTTTCTCCGGGTTGATCCGATGGAACTCAGTAATGAGGTTGGGGTCGAGGATGTCGTTAGTACTGACCCAGGATCTTTCCTCCGGATCGTATCCCTCCCAGTCCACCAGGTATTGGATCTGACCTCGGTGTCGTCGGGAGTCGAGCAGGGTTCGCACCAGGAAAGCTTCCTCGCCACCCACAGTCGGGTGGGGGGTCCAGGGGTCACCTCCTCCTCAGCCCTCGGAGCATCGGCCGGTTTCATCAGGGAGACATGAAAAGTGGGGGAAATGCGGTAATTAGCAGGGAGTTGAAGGCGGAATGAGACAGGGTTAATCTTTCTTAGAATTTTAAAGGGACCCACGTACCTAGGACTGAGCTTTTTGCATGGTAAGTGAAGACGAAGGTCTCGGGTGGAGAGCCAAACCCATTGGCCCGGGAAGTAATCTGGACCGGGACGGCGATGACGATCTGCTTGTTCCCGGGAACGGTTTATCGCCCGCTGTAGGTGGATGTGAGCTTGGTCCCACACCGCCTCACTGTGCTGGATCCAATCGTTCACTGCGGGGACTTCTGAAGGTTCGCCGGACCAAGGAAAGAGAGGGGGCTGGTACCCCAGGACACACTGGAAGGGGGTCAGGTTGGTAGCTGGTTTGAGGAGGGAATTCTGTGCGTATTCGGCCCAAGGAAGGAAGCAGCTCCAGTCCGACTTGTTGCGATGGCAGTACGATCGGAGGAACTTGGTGATCTCCTGGTTCAGGTGCTCCGTCTGACCATTAGACTGCGGGTGATACCCTGAAGTGAGGCTGACGTTAATGTTCAAGAGCCGGAGGAAGGCCTTCCAGACTCTGGAAGTGAACTGAGGGCCCCGGTCCGAGACGATATCCTCGGGAAGTCCTTAGTAGCGGAAGACATATTGAAGCAGCTGCTCGGCGGTCTCGAGGGCTGTGGGAAGCTTGGGTAGTGGTATCAGCCGGCAGGCCTTGGAGAACCGGTCAATGACGGTGAGGATCGTGGTATGGCCTCGGGAGTTGGGTAAGTCTGTGATGAAGTCCACGGCGATGTGCGACCAGGGGCGCTGAGGTATGGGTAGTGGCTGGAGCAGACCTGCAGGTGGTTGTCTTGGGGTCTTGGCAATGTTGCAGGTCTGACACCTACTCACGAAGTCGGCCGTGTCGGTGGCCAGCGTCTCCCACCAGAAGCGGTTCCTTAAGAGGCGAACGGTGGATGTGACGCCAGGGTGCCCAGCGTTAGGGGCGTCGTGTACCCAGCGCATTACCCTCTCCCGGATGCTAGGAGGCACAAATGTCCGGTCGGGCGGACATTCGGGTGGAGGCAGAGCCATGGCCTGGGCCTGGGGGATGTCAGATAGGAGGTCCCACTGGATGGGAGCTAGGATCAACTCAGAGGGAATTATGGGTTCGGCAACGGGACTTTGAGGTTTGGCCTCGTACAGTCGTGAGAGTGAGTCGGCCTTGCCATTCTTGGATCCTGTGCGGTAGGAAATGGAGAAGTCAAAGCGAGTAAAAAACAAGGCCCATCTGGCTTGTCTGGGGCTGAGTCGTTTGGCAGAGCGGAGGTACTCCAGATTATGGTGATCCGTAAAGACCAGGAAGGGATGTCTGGCTCCCTCCAACCAGCGTCAAGCGCGGCCTTAATGGCCAGGAGTTCGCGGTTGCCAATGTCATAATTCCGTTCGGCCGATGTGAGTTTGCGGGAGTAGAAGGCGCAGGGGAAGAGTTTAGGCAGGTTACCTTGGCGCTGGGAGAGTATGGCCCCAATGCCTGTGGCAGAGGCGTCGACTTCCACCAAGAAAGGGATGTCAGGGTTGGGGTGATGCAGGATCGGTGCGGAGGTGAAGCGTTCCTTCAGCTGGTCGAAGGCCTGAAGAGCATCGATGGACCAGAGAAGCTTGGTTCGACCCTGCTTTACCATGGCAGTGTGTGGTGAGGCGACAGTGCTGAAGTTCCTGATGAACCGCCGATAGAAGTTGGTGAATCCCAGGAAACGCTGGAGCTCCTTCACCGTGTTGGGCTGAGGCCAGTTTAGCACGGCTTGAACCTTATTGTCGTCCATGGCCACCCCCTCAGGGCTGATGATGTACCCTAGGAAGGCGACGGACTTCAGGTGAAACTCACATTTCTCCGCCTTGGCGTATAGCTGGTGTTCGATCAGTCGCTTCAGTACCTGTCTGACCTGGATGATGTGTTCCTCGAGAGAGTTGGAGTAAATTAAGATGTCGTCAGTGTAGACGATCAGGCACCGATTGAGCATGTCTCTTAAGACATCGTTAATGTGGGACTGGAACACCGAGGGGCTATTGGACAAGCCGAACGGCATGACCCGATCGATATTCATAATGCCCACTGGTGGTAGAGAAGGCGGTCTTCCACTCTTCCCCCTCCCGAATGCGGATCAGATTGTAAGCACAGCGCAAGTCCAGCTTAGTGTAGATCTTCGCTGACCTCAGTTGTTCTAGTGCCGCGGGAACCAGGGGCAGGGGGTACCAGAACTTGACGGTGACGTCATTTAGGCCACGATAGTCGATGCAAGGACGAAGAGAACCATTCTTCTTGCCTACGAAGAAGAACCCGGCTGCCGCCGGAGAAGTGGATGGACGAATGAATCCTTTGGCCAGCTCCTCCTCGATGTATGATTTCATGGCGAGGGACTCGGGTTCCGACAAGGGGAAGATTCTGCCTCGGGGTGGTGTAGTCCCTGGCTTGAGCTCGATGGCGCAGTCGCTGGGACGGTGAGGCGGAAGTAGTGACGCCCTGGCTTTGCTGAATGCCTCACTGAAGTCGGCGTATGCTGGGGGTATCAAGGGGAAGGCGTCAGACCCCTTTAAGACTTTGGTAGCCCCCACGGTGGCAGGTAGAACGGGTTTCATGCATCTCGCCGCGCAGTCCGGACCCCACCGCGTGATTTGACTGTTCTGCCAAGAAACTTGTGGTTCGTGTAATCGGAGCCAGGGAAGACCAAGAATGACTGGGTTGTGGGGGGAGTGAATGACATAAAAGCGTGTGGTCTCAGTGTGTAGTACACCCACCTGCAGGAGAATATCGATGGTGGTGTGACACACTCGGCCGGAACCCAGGGGACGACCATCTAGTGCCGCCACTGTCAAAGAAGGAGTGCAAGCCGTCAAGGGAATGTGGTACTGTTTGCAAAAATTTTCGTCAATGAAGTTGCCCGCAGCCCCTGAGTCTATCATAGCATGCGCACCGGTACTGGACGCTAGGTAAATGAGCTTAACGGGAACTTCGAGGCAGGTTTTAGACAGCGTGGAGGAAATTAACAGACTCACCCCAGGCCGTTGTGGTTGTGGTGGGCGTGTCGGGCAGCTGGCACGTTGATGTCCAGCTTGGCCACAGTATAAACAAAGGTGGTTGGAGAAACGGCGTTCTCTTTCCTCGGGAGAGATGTGGGTTCGGTCGACCTGCATAGGCTCCGATGTATCATGGTGTTGGTGTCCCGTTGGGAAAGGTGTGGCCCGCCGGGCTGGGGGCCACTGAACTGGACGTCTGGAGCAGATGAGGCTGTCAATGCGGATGGCCAGGGAGACGAATTGCTCTAGTGAATTTCCCTCATCGCGACAGGCCAGCTCGGATTGGAGTTCCGCATTCAACCCCTGCCGGAAGAGGAGCTTATGAGTGGACTCCACCCAACTGGTTTGTGCGACGAGGGTGCGGAAGGAGAGTGCGTAATCCGCCGCCATGCGGTTTCCCTGGCGGAGAGCCAGGAGCTGTTCGCCGGCGTTCTTACCGCCCTCGGGGTGATCAAAGACGTCAATCAGTCCCTGCCTGAACGAGTCAAAGGAAAACTGGGTGAACCCCTGGTTGGTCCAGACCGCGGTGGCCCAGTCGAGGGCTCTCCCCATGAGGACGGAGCTCATAAAGAGAATTTTACTCTCATCAGTGGGATACAGTGCCGGTTGTTGTGAGAGGAAAACCGAGCACTGCATGATGAACCCCTTACACCTAGAGGGCGTACCGTCAAATTTGTCGGGTAGCGCGAATCGTGGGCTGGCGGATGTGAGAAGATGAGGATTGACAACGGCTTCCGCGCTGGCTTGAGGCTCTGCCGGCGCCGGTGCAGGTGCGGGCTGGTGGAAGGCTTGCATGGAGCGCATCATCTCCTCTACCTCTGACGTGAGCCGACCGAGTTGGTGTTGTTGTGTAGCCAGCAGATTAGCTTGCACAGAGAGTTCTTCGGCCATGCGTGAAATCACAGCTGGATCGGTGTTTGGCGAAGTCTTCTGTAATGAAGACTCAAGTGGGTTGAGATCCATAAGCGGTTTTATTGGACAGAGGAATAATCAAACGTACAGGCAGGGTCAAACCACAAGCAGACAGGAATATAGTAGGCAGGCAGATACGATATCAGAGCAGGCAGAAGATCGGGGCAGGCAGCAGA
Source organism: Xyrauchen texanus (assembly GCF_025860055.1). Classification (NCBI taxonomy): domain Eukaryota; kingdom Metazoa; phylum Chordata; class Actinopteri; order Cypriniformes; family Catostomidae; genus Xyrauchen; species Xyrauchen texanus. The sequence goes on along the minus strand of NC_068298.1, from coordinate 25,576,857 downwards.
CAATGGAGATCGATAAACAGGCAAGGTACTCACAGGGCAGTGGCAATCAAACAGGGTCGGAGAACAAAGCAAGGTTGGTACACGGTAAATCTCAGAGTAAACAGGATAACGCTTGGTAATGTAGCCGGAGCAAACAAGACTTCGCAGTGAAGTGGAAAACAGACATGACTTAAATAGGGAAGAGACAACAAGGCACAGCTGGAGCATAATCAGACCTAGATATGTGGGTTAATGGGGAATGTGGTTTTACTGGTTAATACACCGGTGAACCCGATCTCCGATGACTGAAGGGGGAGGTGCCCTCACCAGTGTTCGTTACAGATATGATCATATTATAAGTGGTCTTTGCCTGCTTTAAGTAAAGTTACAAAAGCAATATCTTCTTATAAACAGCCATAACATAAACTTGTAACATACAATACATTACAAGTCAAACTTAAATAGAGAGAGAGAGAGAGAGTTTCTAATTCGTATTTTAACCTTTTAAAGAAAAACACTTGTAAAGCTACATCTTAACATTTATATTAAATGGGTGTTATTTAAAAATATTTTGTAATGTGGAATGTAAATAATTTTCAGCTTGTGTTGTAATGTCTTATAACCACTAAAAATATGTTATAGATGTTTATAAGAATACGCTGCTATTGTCACTTAAAGCATACCTTTTATATACAATACTGTGGCAGGGTGGAGGGGCTCCTCCTACCCCCGCCAGATGGCCGCGGCTACTCGTTGGGGTGGATGGTAGTGGCGAGAACTCTACTATGGCGTATCCCTCCTCCTTCCCGGATTTCGGCACCAGTGTAATCAGTTAAATGGAAAGGAGGAGGCGAGAACCGGCTTGCCAATATAAATAATATTATATTATAAACTGAAACAAAAGACACAAACACACATGACGGACCAGTTCACTACAATTCTGCTGCATTTATAGTTTTTCCCCAGACATTGATCAAATGCATCTCCAACTGCACAAGCTTGTCACTCTGCTGAAAAAATCTGTTTAAACCAGCCCAAGGTGGTTAGTTGTTCAACTAGTGACCAGCTAAGACCAGCAAACCACCATGTTTTTTTTTATAAGCAAAGCAGCTTTATTGACTGCAGCTATATGGCTTAGAATAGTTTGGGATTGTATGTAGGTACAAACATTGACAGAAAGAACACCTTTAGACAAGTGGCTGTCGATTGGACATGGTGCTGAGGACTTAGCGGGTGACAGGTAGGAAAACCCTGCCAACCCTGTGCTCTTTGGGAGACTGATGACTGAGTACTCGAAAAAGAGTCTGACTCACCAGAACTTTGGGGGAAATTCTGTGTTTAGAGTATGCTCCTCTGATCACACACTTCAAATCTATTACCACCAGTGCAATCAAAGTCCTGAATGAGATGAATCTTCCTCTGGCTTTTGCTTGATATTTGATAAAGTACAATTGAAGGTGATATGTAAGGGGTTTTTCTTCCTTTTTCTGTCCTTTGAGATGTCTTCAATACGTCTCGCTTTACATATACATTTATACATTTTGCAGATGCTTTTATCCAAAGCGAATTACAGTGCACTTATTACAGGGACAATCCCCCCGGAGCAACCTGGAGTTAAGTGCCTTGCTCAAGGACACAATGGTGGTGGCTTTGGGGATCAAACCAACAACCTTCTGATTACCTGTTATGTGCTTTAGACCACTACACCACCACCACTCCATATATCAGCTTTCAGCTCGCTCTTGCAAGAATCTTGAATGAATGATTCTGTATCTCAGATCCAATATTAAATGTTAAACAACTACAGAGGGTTTCTGTTTTTCTTCTATCACTTTGTAGCATTGTGTGTCTTAAAATCAATGCCACGATTGAATTAGTTTTTCTTTTTTTAACCTTTGAATTTCGTCATTCAAAAGAAATCCTATCCAGCTCTAAAATCATTAGTCTTTTAAAGGAATATAGGTCTGTCAAAATTCTATCAATATTTATCTTCGCAAACCCGTATTTTATGTGTAACACAAAAGGAGAAATTTTGAAGAATTTTCACACAGCTCTTTTCCATGACATCGGTTCATAGTGACCACATCTGTCTTGGTCCAAAAAGCACAAAAACATAATATAAATTAGGGATGCATGATACCATTTATTCTCTTCCAATCTGATTCAGATACACGTTGTTGTTTTTTCCTTCATTCGTTTATAATATCTATGCCTTACTGTGTGAAACTGATTGGGGGATTCTCTTTTATATGTAAAGAAACAAAAAACATCTAACTACACATTATTTAATTATAAAATAGAGAAGAAAGATTATCACAAAAATGTGTTGCCTATTAAGAAAAACTTTATTTTTACATAGTAATTCCATTAACAGTGATTCCAGTGAAAGTCATCAGTAAAAAAGAAGCCAGTTCTATTTAAATATTTTTTCAACTTGTATCTGGACTTGGATTCAGACCCCTTTTTGGTTCACTTTAGTTGTTATAGGATATCAGTCCACTTTTCAATCCCACAGTTATTTTTTGGAATCCAGTCAAGATATTTTTGTAATTTAATATAACAAGTAATAGTAATAAAATAAAAATAATACAACAATAATAATATTTACCATTATTATTAATGATAAATAAAAGTATTATTAATTAATTATATATAATACATTTTATTTTATAGTTAATATAAATATAATTATTATTAACAGAAATAAATGTTACAATTTTATTATACAAGAGTAATATATTTCATAATGTCTTAACTTTAAAACCTTGGGGCTTCTATTTTGATGGAACATTCCAGGAAGACAGTGACCTTACAGTGTCTCTATGGAGGCTAGTTCACAGTATTTTAAGGTTTTCACTAGATTTGCTCCACCGGTTCTTATCTCAATCCATGTTATATGCAAACTGAATTATTGAGCATCTACTTCTGAGATGTGTGGAGCGCTCGCATATTGTGTGCCGTTCTGAGAGCTAAAATCAGCAGCCCACACGTGCTATATGCATGTGTGACACAACAGAGCACCGCTCAAGTGCACTGTGCATGCAGACTACATTGCATCTGGAAAGTATTCACAGCGTTTCACTTTTTCCACATTTTGTTTTGTTACAGCCTTATTCCAAAATGAATTAAATTGATTATTTTCCTCAAAATTCTACAAACAATAGAATTCTGATTTTTTTTTTAAAAAATCTTTGCAAAAGTATAAAAAATAAATAAAAATCACATGTACATAATTGGTAATTGGTGCCAAAGGTGCTTCAACAAAGTATTGAGCAAAGGCTGTAAATACTTATGTACATGGGATTTTTTATTTTTTTTTTATAAATATGCAAAGATTTCAAACAAACTACTTTCACGTTGTCGTTATGGGGTATTGTTTGTAGAATTTTGAGGAAAATAATGAATTTAATCTATTTTGGAATAAGGCTGTAACATAACAAAATTTGGCAATGTTTAGGTACTCTGAAATCGACCCCATTCTGCCAAATTAAGGGTAAGCAGCATTCCCCATCAGACATTTTTTGCATCAATTTAGATGTCATTACCTTTCCCTCTGGCACTACTGATGAGAACCAACCTCCAAGACATGGGTTCTCATCCTGTGGAAACCAGGAAGTAATGATGTTCACATTAACAATGGTGAGCACGATTCGGAGGTTGTGTTTTCACTCTAAAATTAAACTCATTTTAAGGTTTAGAGTTGGGGTTTGGGTGTAGGGTTAAAAAAATCTTAATTCCTGTTGACTGTATTACATGATTTACAGCTAATAATACAACTCACTTTTTGTGCCGATTGTGGACATTTAACTTTCATTTAACACTTCCAACTTCGGCCACTGGGGGCAGTGGTGCAATTTTCAGTAAGCACAGTCCTGCTTAGACCTGCTGTTGCCAAATTCACAGTGCGATCATTCTGCTCATATTGATGATATTTGAGGCAGCGAATCTTAAGACGCAGTATGGCTATGAACATAATTTACTATGCATGGTTAGTCCTGTGTACCTCCAGCCCCACATTTAAAGGGATAGTTCACCCAAATATTTAAATTCTCTCATCATTCACTTATGCCATCCCAGATGTTTAAGACTTTCTTCTGCAGCACACAAATTAAGATATTTAGAAGAATGTCTCTGTTCTGTAGGTCTATACAATGCCACCCCAGGTGAAAAAGACGTACAATTAAGTGTATTAAAAATGTACTTAAATATGTTTTTAGTACGATACAAATATAATGTAATGCATTTTTAATACACTTAATTGTACGTCTTTTTCACCTGAATGCTGACCAGAACTCAGAAGGTTCAAAAAGGACATAAAGGCAGCAAAAAAGTAATCCACAGTGGTTAAATTTGTGTCTTTGTGGTGACGTGGTGATCTGGGTGAGAAACAGATCAATATTTAAGACCTTTTTTCTGTAAATCTACACTTTCACCTAGACATTCTTGTGTGCAAGTGACTTTCACATTCAGCCACTTACTGGTTGGGGCTGGTCAAATGTAGAGATTTAAAGTAAATAAAGTCTTATATACTTAATATATTGCTTCTGGAGACAGATTTAACCACTGGAGTGGAAAGGATTGCTTTTATGCTGCATTTATGTGCTTTTTGGAGCTTAAAGATTTGGTCATCATTCACTTGCATTTTGAGGACCAACAGCTGAAATATTCTTCTAAAAACAGAAGAAATAAAGTCATACACATCTGGGATGGCGTGAGGGTGAATGTTAAGAGATCTTTTGGGTGAACTATTTATTCAATACATTGACATAAAGGCGAATGCAATGGTGGGGATTTATACGCAGACTGAGATTTATTGATTTGTGGACAGAAACATATCCATGGCAGTTGTGACATTTGATAGGATGAGGCAGAGCTCACTGCAAGGACATACTGTAGCTACCTTGGGCCCATTTTTGAAGAATGCGAGAGAGTTGCATGTGTCTTATTTGCTTTACTTACAAGAGTGGGAATAGTCTTACAAGAGAGAAAATGTGTCTAGTGCAGTCGTTGTGTATTTGTTCGAAAAACATTGTAAATCATGTTTGCACAGTCTTCTCAGTTTCATGGAAAACATTAAATTAAACGAGAATTAAATTCACAGATCAGGGATACAACAAACATAAAAGATTTCAAGAGTGAAAACAACTGTGCAAGAGTTGTACATGGCAGTGTAATGCAGGATGCAAGAAAATATTCTACAAATAAAGATGTGTCAGTCAAACACAGCATGCAAGGAGTGCTACTTGGGTGAACGATAATTCCCACCTGTGCTCTTTGGATTAGGGTTATTCTGTTCAGATGCTCTACAGTAGTAGTCCAAGGCACTCCGAGTAGGGTATAAATTTAAAAAGCATTTATTAGGTCATGGCTATTGGATTAAAACCTACCAGTTGGTAGGTTTAATCCAATAGGCTTTTTAAATGTATACCCTTCTCTGAGTGCCTTGGACTACTAGAGCATCTAAATCATAAGCATCTTTTGATTAATTAGTTAAATGCATAAGTAATAAATGATTGGAGCCACACAGTATTAATAAATGAAAGTTCCATGTACTTAGGAAAAAAGTTTGTCCCAAACTGCACTCTTCTGCACTATTTAACGTCATTTTGAAGTGAAAGTAGTGCGAGTAGAATGTTTAGACTGAAAATGCAATAAAAATAAGTGTGCTTTATTGTTGGACACTTCCTGCACTCAGTGCTCACAGCTTGCTGTCTGACAAAACTATTGTAAATAATGGAGAAAATGGCTTTAAAAACTTCTGTGAATACAGCACCTTACATAAGTGAGTTAATCACTTTACAATCATACCATGCTGCGTGAATATGTACAGTATCTCACAAAAGTGAGTACGCCCTTCACATTTTTGTAAATATTTGATTATATCTTTTCATGTGACAACACTGAAGAAATGACACTTTGTAAATGACTACAATGTAAAGTAGTGAGTGTACAGCTTGTATAACAGTGTAAATTTGCTGTCCCCTCAAAATAACTCAACACACAGCCATTAATGTCTAAACCGCTGGCAACAAAAGTGAGTACACCCCTAAGTGAAAATGTCTAAATTGGGCCCAATTAGCCATTTTCCCTCCCTGGTGTCACGTGACTTGTTAGTGTTATCAAGGTCTCAGGTGTGAATGGGGAGCAGGTTTGTTACATTTTTTGTCATTGCTCTCACACTCCCTCATACTGTTCACTGGAAGTTCAACACCTCATGGCAAAGAACTCTCTGAGGATCTGAAAAAAAGAATTGTTGCTCTACATAAAGATGGCCTAGGCTATAAGAGGATTGCCAAGACCCTGACACTGAGCTGCAGCACGGTGGCCAAGACCATACAGGTTTAACAGGACAGGTTCCACTCAGAACAGGCCTCGCCATGGTCGACCAAAGAAGTTAAGTACACATGCTCAGCGTCATATCTAGAGGTTGTCTTTGGAAAATAGACGTATGAGTGCTGCCAGCATTGCTGCAGAGGTTGAAGAGGTGGGGGGTCAGCCTGTCAGTGCTCAGACCATACACCGAACACTGCATCAAATTTAATATATTGCTGAATATTCCAGCATGATAACGACCCCAAACACACCTCCAAGACGACCACTGCCTTGCTAAAGAAGCTGAAGGTGAAGTTGATGGACTGGCCAAGCATGTCTCCAGACCTAAACCCTATTGAGCATCTGTGGGGCATCCTCAATTGGAAGGTGAAGGAACACAAGGTCTCTAATATCCACCAGCTCCGTGATGTCGTCATGGAGGAGTGAAAGAAGAATCCAGTGGCAACCTGTGAAGCTCTGGTGAACTCCATGCCCAAGAGGGTTAAAGCCATGCTGGAAAATAATGGTGGCCACACAAAATATTGACACTTTGGCCCAATTTGGACATTTTCACTTAGGGGTGTACTCACTATTGTTGCCAGCGGTTTAGACATTAATGGCTGTGTGTTGAGTTATTTTGAGGGGACAGCAAATTTACACTGTTATACAAGCTGTACACTCACTACTTTACATTGTTGCACAGTGTCATTTCTTCAGTATTGTCACATGAAAAGGTATAATCAAATATTTACACAAATGTGAGGGGTGTACTCACTTTTGTGAGATACTGTATATTATTGAGATTACAGAGTGTTGAACTGAGGATGGCTAGCGCACTAAAGCTAGCGGCAACGAAATGTCCCTTCCTTCAGCTGTTAAACGGTGAATGCTTTCATTTAGAACAAACCACAAATTGTTCCATATGGGACGGTACTACACTTTGATAATTCATACACTACATGGCTGAGTGCATAGTATAGTGTCATTTGGGACACAGCTAAATTTTGGTGTCTACAAATTTTACAACTACTAACCTTATTTTCTTAATTTCAACCTCCAGAAGCATTTTAATGTTAATTAGAAGAAATGCCAGTATGTCTGTTAGTGGTCTGTTCATGGTAGGATGTATCCACGACCATTGAAATTCTGAAGTATTGTGACATTTTTCTCCTTATTGATTCTCCTTTAATAAATGGATGTGTGCTTACAAATAAATCTTTTTAAAGCCATTGAAAAGTGTGTGTTATAGAGGTTACAAGCCTGTTACTTTAGGCCTGAGGTGGGAAAAATATGATTTCCTGAAAAGTTCCTTCAGTCACCTTTTCAAATGACATTTTCAGACACAAATGAAACCATTTTCTGAGAATGATCCCTTCAAAAGTTTTGAAAAGAATAAATTAAATAGTGTCTCAAATGTTAAGCAAGTATAGTCAGTCCGTGTTCCTCTAATATAATTTAAAAATTTTGTAATGTCTTAAAATATATGCCCTGATTGAAGTAGTTTTCCTCTTACCGTTCCTATGAATTACAGTTGCAGATAGTTTATCACTAAAATGATACCAATTTGTACAAGTGACTTAAGCTTTGGTGTTTTAAAAGTTCAGCTCATCATGAAAGAAGCTGTGCCAAATGCACCGTCACATGGTTCAAAGCCTCCAGATGGATGAGGATAGATCAACCCAACCCTTAACTTAGTTCCCAGCAAAATGTACGCATCTAAACAGCTGATTTATGGATTCTTTAAAGCATTTATATACAGAGTTCATTCAAGGCTTTGATTAATAGAAAAGTATTTTTTCTGTGGCCTGTGATCAATGTGTAAAGTAAACATGCATAAACCATGATAAGATGTAATAGATAATACAATAATTTTTATTATACAACACAATAGCTTGATTTTTACTGGAGATCTTTCCTGTTGATATGAGTGCTTGCAGAGCACAGTTCCGCTCAAACACACACTTAAAATGCTCTATTGTGTGGTTTCTCAGTCACCTTACTGTTTGGAGTATAGTTGTGTTTTATTATTTATCAAAGCATTTGACTGTTGCCTCCCTCCTAAAGTTTACCCTTTTAACAAACGTCAGTTTCCTGCATGTGTTGGTATGGTGTGTTGTTTATCTCCAAAAAAGCAGTATTGACTAGTCCTAGATCAATATCACCCAGAATATGAGCATGATGTATTCCCATCGACCTGCAAGAGAGAGCAATCTCATGGAGTCGACCAAAACTCCATTAGGGAAAAAGAAAGTGTGATTACAGGCCAGATAATGGGGCTGTATACACACTGAAGTGCATCACTCTTTCCATATCTATCGGCGGCATTGGTTTGGATGTGGAAAGTAGCAGCCATCAGCCTCACCTCTCAAAGACCTTCACTGCACATATTCACAGAGGAGCAGAGGATGATAAAAGCTGTTTCTCTACAGGAACTCAGTTGATGGGCTACTCCAAGAGGTGCCTGTACTTGATGGGAGGAACTTTGTGGAGTACTTGCGGTTAATGTTATAAAATATTTAAATATACAATCAGGAAATAGCAGTCGCTGTACACCAAGCCTTGCATATTTAAATCAGATTTGATGCATATGAAAGTGGTCTTATTTGATTGTGTCTGTGGTATCTGCTGTTTTAAGATGCGTATTTTAAAGGATATGTCTTAATCTCTGGATGTGCGGTTGTTACTCAAAAACATCAGACCACTAGAGGTGCCAATCAGAATTGAGTATTCCAGAGACCAGTGTAATAAGTGATTTAGTGCACTAAAATCATGTTAACAAATATACAGTTTTTCACTTTATTCTGTGTTTTGTTATTTTCTCTCCCTCAGGTTTCGCAGGCATGCATGATCAGTGTTTCCATGGGAACATTGATTGTGCCCAGGAGAATGCTGATCATGCCACTAATTAGCATGCTAGCAACACCTGGTTCTCCTCTAATTTACTCCCTACTTAAACCCTTTGTGTTCTCAGTATCTTTGCTAGATTATTGTTTGATGTGAAGTAACTTATTTTTCTGCTTAGTTGGTCCTGTCTCATGTATCTGTTTGGTTTCCCATCTCTGCCCGCGTGTCAGGAATGTGATTAACTTCAAATCTGCTGGATGTTATTCTCTGCACCTCACTACACTTCTTTTGAGGATTTCTACGGATCTACTCCTGACTTCCACAATGCATACACTCTTCACAGATCTGCCCATTTTGCATCTATGGAGCACAATCATTCGTAAGACTCCTTCCCTGTACTGCAGCTGGTTCTGGGATCTCCAGTCTTTGCCAGCACAGTTAACATTATTGATTTATTGTCAATAAATACTTTGAACTGTTCCCCTGCTTTTGGGTCCCTTTATCTTGCTCTGACATTTATGTCTTGTTTCTATACTTTTGAACACGTGATTACATGTTAATTTTAACATGTATGGACAGGCCCCTCTTACTTCTATTGTGTGTTACTGTAACTGATATTTCACTTTTGTTTTTAAATAAACAAGGAGTTTAAATAATTTGGGGGGGTAAACATCACCATGCCACAAATGCTTTCAATTGTACTTGTATTAAACCTGGAACGTTCCTGTAATTTTATCATTGAACTTTTGAGGGGGTTTGTTTCATGTGCAAAATAAAACACTCTTGTTTCATTTGTCTGTGTCATAATGGCACTCTTCAATACAGTTAAATACACATTTAACTCCCATATTTGAGGTAATTGGATTTAGAGATGGAACAAAAGTTTTAATAATGCAGGTTGGCATCATAATTATTCATGAGTCCATAAACATGTGCAAAAGAGTTTCATGGCCTTCAGACAGGGAGATCAGCGTGATCAAATTGACTATTGTCCTTTACCATGCTCTAATTGGTAATACTGCAAAAGGCATTGTGCTGATGGCCTATCATACCTTTATCCTCTCCAATACTGTTATGGAGACATCAGAGCTTGTAATTGTTTAGCAAATCTGAAATGAAAAGCTTGTGCTCTAATCTTTGATATGATCTTTCATTACCCACCTCCACCGAGCTTTTCATGTTTTTCTCTTTGTGCGTGCTGTTGCATAGCCTGCCATGTACAGTTGGGCTCGGTGTAAATCTGTGCCCTGCCAAGATGCTTTCAGAGGCAGTCTGTAGTAGAAGTATAGATGTGCTGTGTGGGTCACACCTCTGGTTCTGCAACTGAGGACTCTGCTTGCTTATCCCCCTCTGGTGAAGCTCCATCTCTGCATGCAAAGCATGTATAATAGACTGGTTTAGCATGTAAGAAGTGGAGGAGGACATAAGGATATCTGTAGTTACTGAGATGCCTTTAAAAGACAAAGTGTGGGGGTGTGTTTAAGTGTGGCAAATGCAATATAATGCCTCAGTTACTAGGTCATTATTTTCAGGCTTATGTATGATGGGTATTAAGTGTAATTCTGTCTGTGTGGTAATGCGTTTTGTAAAACTGTCTCATTAAGACACATATCTGAGAATTTATAAGTGTGAAGATGTGGGCGAATGTCAATGCTGCAGTATATAAACAGTTATTTAAGCCATGTTTTTGGACTTGGACCACTGGAGTAAACACAAAGTACTGTGGGTTGTCTGTTCTTGTACGACAATATTGAGGGAGATTGACTCCCTCAATATTGAGAGAGGTTTTGCGGTGGTAAATATGCACATATTTTATTTTCTCTGGAAACTGATAACAAAGAAATAACTCGCCTCCTGAAAATGAACTTGCAATCGAGGAAGCAGCCAGACCATAAGACATTTTTTTACAGTCCTTGGGCATTGGACTGATTCAAAAAAGTGCTCTTTTTGCACCAGAAATTAGACTTTTTGCAAAATACCATTTGATGCTTATATTGTAAAATGCCTTAATATGATTCATTCCTACTAACACCAGCCTTATAATCAAAATTACAACTGTTTGAGGAAAGAACACCCAGGACCTCTGTGGTGGATATCCTAATGCATTCTTCATGCTCTGAACACTCAATTCCACCATTTTTAAATATATTTGCTGGTTAAGCGTTTGATGAATTGATTCCAGTGTGCTGGGGGCTAGCTGAAACAAAGCTCTTCAGAATGAGGAAGACTTTGGCTTGCACACACAGACTCAGGTTGGTTGTAATGAGTGAGACTGCCACTGCGTGTATCTGCACTTTGAAAAATCCATTCTGTTAGGAGCTGCCTTCTCTGACAAAGACAGGAAATGAGTGCCTAAGAGGCTGTGCAGTGATTAAGTGTGGATCGTGGAGAGCTGCCTCGCTCTGCTGAGAGGCAGATGGTAACCTTGGGGATGCTGACGCGCCTGTGTGTAAGTGAGAGTGGCAGGAGGCACTCCTTAAGCTGCACTTGCTGTTCCACCAACACACCACTCTCTTCCTCTAACTGCCTCTCTGTTTTATTTTCCTGTTTCTGTATATCTCTTTGGCTGACATAAATGCACACTATAGATGGTGTTTCTGTCTGTGGCTGGATAGTGAAGGGTGCAATACATGCTCGTCCTGGGTTGCACTCCTAATTAGTTTGGGTCTATACTGTATACTCTATTATCCGCAAATAGATAACATGCATTATATCCACTTGGGTCAAACTCGTGCGTCACTGTAGCTAACTGCTTTTCGATTACCAATGTTAGGAAAGCTACAATAGGGAAGAAACAGTAGCTTACCAAACTATGAGTTGCTTTTGATGTTAAAGTAATTTCTCATATCCTAGCTTAATATGCAGAGACAACTACTGTATAAGTAAGCCATTCATAGTTTAAGTTTCTTAAAAAGTATAAACATTGTCTCTGTGGTGCCGTAAAAATACATCTGTTTCGAGTGGCCCTTCCAGCCCAACACAATAATATTGACTCAAACAATGCCATGCGTTAGGGGCAGCACAATCTGTTTGTTAGATCAACAGAAGATGTACGTTTATTAAGAACGCTGTTTGAAAACAATGTGTTTTTGCAATTTTGATTGGTGACATGGTGCAGAAATCACATATTTAATTAACTACAGTTAAGCACTACAAGCTTAAAAAAAAAAAGTTGCTTGCTATGTCGAAACTATTTTAGACCATATATATTTTTAATACATAATTTGATCATGTATTTAATCAGAGCTGTATTTTTTTTTTTTTTGGCTGTAAAAATTAAATATAATAAATTACATAAAAATAGTCCTTTTGAATAAATAAATACATTTTCAATTAGGATGACATAAGTAAACTTGAATGGATACATTAACACTATCTACAAAAACAAAAAAATAAAAAACAGAACACTATGGAGGGCCAAATACATATTTTGTAATTACGTTTTAAAATGAAATATAGTAGGCCTTTATTCAACTGGAAAATGCACAACTGGATGTTTATTCTGTGAGAGGTCATTATGGTTGATGATGTACTACTTTAAAAGATGACACCCATTGATTTGTAAATTAGTGACTCATCTTTTTGTGGCACCATCATGGCAGGAATCCCGTCCTGTCAACCCTGTGCCAACCCTGTTATCCATCATAAAAATAGGATGTGCACTCATTATCACCCATAAAGGTCAGGTGGTGTAGAGACTGTAGAGATTAAAGAGAATCTCTGCTTTCGTAAAAGCCCAGGTGGCAAATCTAAGGCTGAACTTGGAGCTGTTTGTGGCTTGTGGGCACATCCAGGAAGTAATGAAGTCTCTGCTTGGCTGGCGACGCTCATTGGCATTCAGTCTTTATCTGCACCGCTTTCCCGCCATCGGCCATGTATGAGCTCGGCTGCCTGTTGGGCTTGTGTGGACGAAGGGTGCAGTCCCCTGATAAGAGAGACTCCTCTGATTAGCCAGAAGAGCGCAACCATGAGACTTGGGCCCGCAGCCTCATGTCAAGCACCACAGAGGTGGGAGAGCTCAGTTTCCCAGGCTACTGTGGCTCAGTGTAGGTTCTTTTGTGGGTCATTGCATTGGTATTCGGCCCAGAGCCAATAAGGGATTCATAGGAAAAGCAATGAGCAGATGTTTGATTGTTTGCTTAAGTCTTTTATCACATCTTCTCTTCAGCAGTAGGGTGACAATATGATCCTCTTCTTCCTGTAGGTCCCAGGATACTAAAATTACCAGGGCTTCCTCTCATCAACACACTCCTCTGCTGGCCGTGCCTGGCTTCTGGAGGACGTGTTCCCCCCTCCTTCTCCAGACTGCCTCGGACACCAGGATCCTGTTGCCACGTCAATCACGTCCTCACAGCTGGGTAATTATTTCAAATGCAAACTGCAGCGTTCTTCACTTGAGAGACAGATTAGAGAAGGGAGACAGGGTAAGATCAGAAAAGTCTGTAGTTCTGTTTATCCCCAGTCCTTAGGCTTTCCAGACTGAGGTTGTTTCTCTAAAGTAGTATGCAAGTGATGCTCTACTTAAATCTGAAGGGAGGTGATCAAAGTTTTTTGTTGTTGCTCTCACATCTTTCAAAGCCAAGTGAATGAAAGGAAGATCACTCATTTTAGAGGTTCCAGCTTGGCTATTAGTCAGGTTCACCTGTGAGAGTTTACCTTTACCATTTACCTTTGCACTGTGAAATTTTGAAGGCAAAGAAGGCATGGCAGATGTGAAGTGACTGTAAAACCCATGAAAACTTGCCAAGAAGCCTCTAGTTTATCCTTCACTTTATACTCACCACTAAAATTGTTTCTTTGTCCATTGTGACTATTTAGTGTAGCTATGTACGAAGCACTGCCCACACAGAGGTCACTGCCAAAACCATGCAACTTTTGGTGAACTCTGCAAATTCATTGATCTAGTTATGTTGCGACGTGTTGCAGTGCTCGTAATGTAGACAAAGTATCACAAGCCCTGTTCTGTGATGTAAATTCAAAAAGAAACATGTTGCTATTCTTTTTACTTTCAAGAAGTAAAGTTTGATTACATTATGTGCATTACCTGAGTTAATTTCAAACATTATTCAGAACATAAAAGCATGTTTTGTGTTAATAATTGTTTTCTAAAATTTATAATTGCAAACATTGATTTCTGTATTATAATGAATGTGAAAAGAAAGTTCTTATCTCCAGTGGAGAACATAACAGTACACTAAAAGTGTGCATAATTGCTTATATAGTGATAGCTGGAACTCCCACGCAATCAACAAAACACTAAAGCACAGGCTTTTTATCGTAGACAGCATACACACGTTTTCTCCGTGAGCCTCATTTAGCTGAACTGACCTTGCATGAGCTGCGTCAATCACTCTCTATCTGCCAGTAAATCCTCCCTTATCATGGGCTTAAACTGAGAGAGCTCACAAACATCTGCACTGCAGGGGTCTGTGAGGCTGTACAATAGGGCAGGAATAGAGGGAGATTGACTGAAGATTCTGCAATGATGGGATGTTGGTTTGTGATTGTTTGTGAAAAGTGCGTTTTGGCTCTGGCTGTTCACACAAGAGGGGACTGAATCATGCTGAATTGTTCAAGACCATTATCTTGAGGTTTTGTATATGTTGGCTGTAGTTTAAGAACAAAATTGCCCCCCATAAGTGAACTAAAACCTCTCTTTGGGGACATTTAGGAATGTCCTCAATTGGAAAAATGGATTTATAAATATCTTTATTTGATTTGTTTTTACTAAAAATGCTAAATGTTTTCTTTCAGGGGTTATGGTGTGATTAGGGTCAGTATATAGAATATTATAGCATATTATTGTAAAGTACAGTAATTATAATGAGCTTATACATAAAAAAAAACATTACGTTTGTGCTGCTGGGTAAAGGCAAAATGCAGAAACAACTTATTTTAAATAAATATATAATTTATGACTGAAATTAGGTTTCTTGTCCTCTAACAGATTGGATTGGGTCAATTATGCTCAGATATGCTTAGATAAAATTGCAGTAACTACAAAATCCAACAACTCTGAAGCCATATTCTTTCAGTTTGCAAATCAGCATGTGTGTGTGTGTGTGGGGGTCAGATTTTGACTACATCATGGAGACCAAATGCCCCTTAAACCTTAAATCATCTTAAAACAAATGAGTTTTAGATTTAGGGGTAGGTTAGTGGATGAAAAAAAATATAATACGCTTTGTATAAAAACAGTATATTTCACTGGAAAGTCACCACCATGATAGAACAACAAGTGTGTGTGTGTGTGTGTGTGTGTGTGTGTGTGTGTGTGTGCGGTGCGTGTGCGTGTGTGTGTGTGTGTGTGTTTTTCTGTAAAGTTCTAGGAGTGGGATGCATTTTGAAATAGCTGTTGAAGCAAGTCTGTCTCTGGAGGTAGAGCTGTGTCATTGGAGTCTTATTGTACTCCAAGACATTTGAGGGTACAAACATCTCTGCCTCGTGTCTGCAGTGCACTCAGTGGAACTGTACAAATCTCACCGCTGGCTGTATTTGTGCTCTGTTTCTCCCTCTCGTTTATTCCTTAGTTTTTAGAACTGCATGGTAAACACCCTGTTTAGGGTGCAGGTTATAGATTTAGATATAGGGGGTTTGCTAACAAATGTTCTGTGGTCACCCAATGAGCAATTTGTCAGAGAAAACTCTGCTGCAAGTGTGTCTGTGTGTGTATATGTCAGAGTGAAATGAAGCAAAATTCAGGCTGGATGCGTTTGTGTGCAATTAAATGCACGTCAGCGTGCAGGCATTCAGATAAGATTAACAGGACATGACATTTTCTTGGTTGGAAACAGATGCTTGCTCCATTTCTTGCCTGGCATTTTTCTCCTTTTCTGATGGTAGATTTACAAGTTCATTTGCATTTGATATTTTCTAACATCCAGATTGTACATACACATTGGAAAAAGAAATCAAGACTAAGAAATTAATCTATACTGGTGGTATGATTGCTAATCAGGGTTTAGCTTAATTATAATGTAATGACAAGGAGACATACATTTGTGTATGTCAAGCAGTGGAGTGTTTGAACATAATTTCATGCATCCATAACTAGGTCTCTTTACTCAATTTTCCACTCTGGCAATCCTGATGATTTTACAGCTGATGCAGACCTAATTTGGCATTGGCCCTCTAGCAACAAGTCTGAAAGGTGTTACAGCAGCGAAAAACAGGCTTTACAAATGGAGCTACTTCAGTGAATGCCGCTCTGGTAAAGTGACAACTTATTTTTTTCATTTTAGGCTGATAACTTTAAATCTTCTTTACTGTGCTTCATTAATTCGCTTCCGTATCCTTTGGAACATCATAATTCACAGCTCAATGGATGTCTCTAAACCTCTAATTCTGCAATATAATCAAAGAACTGTGACTAAAACAGGTCTTTCAGAGTTGGCTGTTTGTCATAGTAATTAAATGGGTTTACAGTTGTAAACAACACTATAAATTCTAGGCAATTGCATTTGTCTTTTATTTTGTTGTATTTATTCTTAAATGGAATGACTATTTGCTCCCAGGTGTGATCATTTTGACTCTTCTCTCATTTATTTAAAAAAGAAGCAGCAAAAATTGTAGTTACAGTAAAGCACTTAAAATGGTAAGTGAATAGGGGCCAGTACATAAACATAAATTTCATAATTATAGTCAAAAGATGTAAACATTATACATGTTAACATGATTTTAGTGTGATAAAATCACTTACTAACCTTATTTCTGTAAAGTTATATCAAATATTAAAAATTCATTGTCATGGTGACGTAATACTGTTGGCCCTGTAATCTGGTAAACGCAGTAACGCAGGTAATTAATTATTTTATCACACTAAAATCATGTTAACACATTTAGGGCCCTATTTTAAGAGTGCTAGTGTAAAGCACAGTGCTATGCCATAATTCATAAGCCCAAAGTCAATTGCCATGGCTATGAAGTTTTGGTATTCTCATGCAAGCATCTGCTAAGTCTATGCACAAGTGAGTTTGGCGAAATTGCACACACAACGCACAAATGGGCTGGATCAAATGCAATGTAATTCTGAGCTTTTCTCCGGTTATTCGAACATCTGTGTCCTATATAGTTCATCCCCTCAAGCACCAGCGATATAAACAAAAACAGCACTTTTATAAAAAGTTGGTAGTGTAAATGTATGCAATGATTTAAAAATGATGCTCTTTTGTGCATTAACTGTGTTCTTGATGATTGTCGGGCATATTTATATGACAGTGACATGCTCCTGTTATACACATGGAGCATTTGATTCTTGTCAGAATTTTGATGAACGTCCCATTAAATTACAGAGACTGTAAGTATTATTAATCATTACTGACACACAAATAATGGCTAGTATTAACAGTATTGTATAGGCATGCACTTCACATCTACCGGTCGATTTTAATTAGTATTAAATAACTTTATTGAAACACGAAAAAAATGAAACCAAAAATAATTCTAAATTGAAATTACACTTCAAACGAAATAAAATGTAATAAAAATAGAAGCCTTTATTTTGGCCACACATTATACATAAATGTTTGCATATGTGAAATGTATTTGTTTTCACATATGTCAGAGTGTAGGATCAGCCATGATATGGCACCCCTGGAGCGGATAGGGTCAAGGGCCATGCTCAAGGGCCCAACAGTGGCATCTTCACAGTGCTGGGGCTTGAACTCCCGACCTTCTGGTTATTAACCCAGAGCCTCAAGTGCTGAGCCACCACTGCCCCTCAAGGGCAGAATAACGAAGTAGTCAAAAAGTCATACCAATTAAAAAATATTTTACTCCAACTTCTTCCACCAGCCCAAATTGCAGTGACTTAAAATCACTCTACGACAACAGGTTGAAAAATACCAATACAAATTAGATCATAAATACAATTGTAAATACAAACATAATAATTGAAAAATAAACCATGACCTACAGTTTAACACAAATCTCATACATTTTTGTTTCATATAAGATGGCTACAACTCTGATCATAAGGGACATCATTTGATGTTCCACTATATTTTCAGTGTTCCATATGAGTTTAGCCGTGAACTTAATTACCACCTGCTGGTGGAATCTCCAAACTGCAAATACAAGAACTGAGTTTAAACTTTAGGTTGAGTTAAGATGTGGTTTTCAAACATCTTAGTGCAATGACCTATTTCTTAGGAAAATAGCAAATTGCACTTTGCTGCACTTCATTAACATAGAGCACACCCAAAGTCTGCGCGGATACACCCATAATAGCGCAAACACTCCCATCCATATCCACTTGCACTTTGCGCTGGCATGAAAATTGTGATTAGAATTAATGCTCTCATGAAAATTGGATAAGACTTTGCGCATCGTCGTAGCGTAGTGAATATAGAGGCCGTAACGTTAATTTTTTTTATTTGTTTTATTCCAGTGTTTTTACTTTTGAAGTAGTGTGTATTTTAATGTTTACAGGCTGGGCCTATTCATTTCTAGTATGCATATTGTATCTGCCATATTTATTTTTGGTCATTTGAAAGCTAGAGATGCAGCATTAATGCTACTGTTACGATCCCTGGTTGTCTGCGCCGTGTTTTCCGTGTCGCCGTCACCATGATTCCCGACCTTCATCACTGTGTCATTGTTCTCACCTGATTGTCGTTTGTTATCATCATGTCTCTGTGTATTTAAACCCTGCTGTTCCTCCATTCCCTTGTCGTTCGTTGTTTTGATGTTCTGTCGATGTTCTGACTGTTCTGATGTTTGCCCCATGTTCTGATGTTTGCTCTGGTCTTACCGTGTTCATCCTGCCGTGTTCATCCAGTCCGTGTACCTTCGATGTTTTCATGTTTTAGTTTCAGTTTCCCCCCGTGGATGTTTCATTTGTTCCTGTTTGTCGTGTTTTCACTATTGTTCAATAAACCCGCTTATAGATCCTCACTCCCCGTCTGCCTCCGCCTGCTTGTCATAACAGATACATTACTAGACGAATGTAATCATATTATAATAAGATGATTCAAACTGTTCTCTTCATATAGTGCATATGGATAGAGACAGATTTTTGAACCATACTGGGTTTTATAGTGGTTGGTCACAGCTAAAGTTTGTGGAGTCTCTCTGCAGGCTAAGCATCAGAGCCCCAGGCTAGTTTATCTCACTGCCACTACTGCTTCAAAAGAAGCCACCACCAAACCAGCCCTAATTACGATAGAATTAATCCTCTCCACAAAATGGGTGGAATCCCATTCTTATTTTGGTTTAGCACAGATCCCAGCTTGAGGTTTGGAGCTGATAAATGTGGTCTTTTCTTGTGAGGCCATTTATCTTTTTATTCATTTTTGGCTGAGCACCTCGTCTTCATTAACTTGTTCCTCAGCATCCTTGTGTTTCATTTGTGAGTTTGAAGTGTCAGTGTGCTTTCATTTGAATCAATCAATGTAATTATTCGCTTGATTGAAGCTTTTAATTATTTCTTGCCAATTTGTTTCTGGTACAACTGAATATTCAGAACATACTTGGATTGGGCTAGTAGGGTGGTGTATTTTAAGAGCCCTTTAAAGGGATAGTTCACCCCAAAATTAAAATTCTCTATTTACTCACCTTCATGACATTCCATGTGTGTATGACTTTCTTTACCAGAACACAATTGAAGGAAAATTGAAAATTAGCTTAGCTCAGTAGGTCCTTAAAATGCAAGTGGATGGTGATTTCTCTTTTAAAGCTCCAAAAATCAGAGACAGTCAGCATAAAGGTCATCCATATGACACCAGCTGTTGAATCTTCTAAAGCGACAAGATCACTTTTGGTACTAAAAAGATAAATATTTAAGCACTTTTTTAAAACTCTAAATCATGCTTTAATGAAAAATCTAAATATTATTAAATCATCCATCCATCCATCCATCGTCAACCGCTTATCCTGTGTACAGGGTCGCGTGGATTATTAAATCAATGCAATATTTTTCTGAAGGCATTGGCATCTTCACAGAAGTGAAGTTATATTTGCACGTAGCACAGCAATAAATAGATCAATTAATCAATAGATTTATATTGATCAAGTGTAAATGGAATCTGCATACCCAATCAGAAAGCAATCCAATTGATCAAGACCCATTCAAGTAAGTATACCCTTAGTCACACTAATTAATCAGTGAACAAGATGTTTACAGAATCTGGAAATAATTTCTTGTCACACACAGGTGCTTGCTGGTTCACTGACCGAGTGGTACTCTAGTGGAGAGTGCCTTCTCTAATGTGACGGACATTATGCAAATTATCAGCTCAAAGACTCGTAAATAAGAGCCTACCATATGCAGGCAGCTTTGCTTGTTATTGTATAATACAAGCGATTAAGCAGGGGAGCCACGTACCAGGGACAGCTCTGAAAAATCGCAGTGTGGTAATATTAGGTAAACATCCTCACCATTTCCCACTTCACTCTTTCAGCAGATGGAAGACTGCAAAATGAGGAATAATGTCCCACATCTGAATGCCGGTGTATAAATTGCACAGAGCTCCACCTGTTCGCCAGTGCAAACCAAAACAACGTGATAGCCTTAGCTTGGTGATAGGTGGAAGCCTTTGGCTGAAGAACTTGTGTGGCTTTTGCAATTTAAACAAACAAATTAATACAGTCTCATGGTGTTTTTTTTACCTCACAATCTATTCGCATTGACAGGCTTGGCTGAAATGTGGGTCGTAGTGTATTATTTGCGAGGGGGCTATGCCTGGCCTCAGGGGGGCTTTATCATGAAAACAGCTCCCTAATGAATGTATTCATCATGTTATTTACTCAAGGGGGTGATAATTCACTCTACTATGGATTGCATAGCAGGCACAGTTTCTGACTTCAGTGGCATGAAAGCTTTTGTAAGGCTGCAGTAGAAGGGTGATTTAGCAGGCTGTCACAATGCACCCGGAGGGCGAGCCCCAGTTTTTGCCACCCTCCTCCGGCCCATTAATAATTCCCTTCGCTCTGCTGTGTGATGGCTTCCGTAATGGTGCTAGGCAGCATGCCGTGACCGGTCACCATCAACCGTACCCACCTGAGATGCGCAAACTCTGGAGAACGGAAGAATAGCATCCAGCAACACGTCCCAAAGCTAGCCCAATTCTGGCCACTACCACCAAGGAGTTAGCCAAGATAGAGCTGTTCGTGTAAACCGTGTACTTTCAGACAAGTCTGCCTCAGGCCCAATGATAGAGAAAGAATGTGTTTACCCTTGAGGAACCAGACTTTCGTTCTACTGTGCTGGTTTTGCAGGGACATACTGACATAGCGTGATTGTTGTATTGAATCATAAAGCTCTACGAGACTCGCCAGGGGATTGAAGCTGGGAGATGTGCAATCCCTAGACAAACACCAATGTACGTGAGGCCTGCAGCCTTATCACATCCAGCTCTCCTGCAATCACCCCAACCATTTCTTCAGTAATTATGGGACCCTTTGGGTCTGTAAAAATAGTTTAGTATGAAACGAGGTATAGGGTGGCTCCCATCTTGCATATTATCTATCTAAAATAGTATGCAAAATTAGAATTGGTGTCCCAAATCATAACATGTTGAAAATAGTATGTCAAAGGTGCCTGGGTGGTGTACTATTTCCAGTGCATGCTTTTTGGACCAATGCCTAAAACCCCTTGTGCAATGAAAGACGGGGTGTTTGTGAGTATTCTCATTTTTTATGTATAGAAATATGCCTTGAAATATGAGGTCAAAACTGCCACAGCAGTTTTTAATGTAGGATTAACGGCTAACTAATTATAACTTTTTTTTTTTTACATGCAAACTTACATGTCAAAGGGGCTCTGTGTAATCAATGCAATTTAATTGCAATATAATTACATGGTTTTATGTCCCACAAGGTATACTGTCTACACTCAAAAGTATGTACTTTAAAATATCCAGAAAAGTTCATACTTGTTGATTATATAAGGGGGGACATATATTGGGACAACAATAAACTATCAGCAGCATGGCATTCTTAGTTCATGTTGTCTTTTCATTTTAGTATGCTTTTAAACAATTAACTCTAAATAGGTTTAAGGTGACTACACTTCCTGTTTGTTTTGATGCAGCTAACTACAATTAAGCACTGTCCCACACTGGATTTGGCCATTGTAGAATTACAGCTGGGATGTCAGGCTGACCATTCCATACACTGACTGTGGCTAGAACCAACATGGGATCACTATGTACGACCCAACAAAACAATAGTGATGCTGAGAAAATACTGTGTCATGCACAGACATAAATTAGCAGACCTTTCACACATCACCACCTTTAAAAACTATAGTATTTTAGGCAGAAATATAGTCATAATAAATATTACCATATTACTACAATAGCTCTACTCGATTTATAATATGCTACATTAGGGGAGTAAGGGAGTATTCATTTTTGTTACAACTCTGGCAGTTTATAAATGTTTATATTTTGTATTTATAGATTTAAATGTGTTTAGGGTACTGTTTCTCATGACAAAAATGGCATAGTTTGTTTTATAGAAATCACCACCCGAGGTTACTATGGTATTGTTTCAAATACCACTGTTTAAACTATAAAAACTATGGTACATTTTTCATAAGGGCAAATGCTGTCAAGTCAGCATTTCAGTGGGGCAAAATATGCAATATTATTGATTATTACACATTGTTTTGTAATATAATAATAATATCACTTTTATTATTTCTCTCTTTAATTTTTTTCATTTATAGGCTACAGACCCTCACCCGCCACTGGTGCTACCAAATGATTTGCTGGTTCCACTGCTCTTAAATGTTAATTTAGAGTCCTGGACTGGGATAGAGTGAAGAGGTGCTGCTCACTCTCCCTGTGAGTGATAGTCTGACTCATTCCTGCAGATTTTTTTTTTTTCGTGATCTCTGTGAATCGTAATAGGTTCAACTGATTCAAAAGAACCAGCACAATAGAACGATTAAATCCTGCATTTAAATATCAAAAGACATTTGCTTGTTTTAGAAGAAAATTGTACTCTGTATATTAGTTTAATGTTATTAAGTTAGTGCTTAGTACTATACCTTGACAACTGCATTTTTCTTTGAAAGACAAAAAGTAATTAATCTTTCCTGAATTTTCTATGAAAAATGCTTCCTTGTTATTTTAGGGAGAACTGTTGGATGAAAATACTATGCAAATTTGAAATTAATAGTTTGATTGGTTACTGTGTATAAATATCCATATCCAGAAACATCCATGATTAAAATAAATCTTTATGCACTTTATTAGACAACTTTAACCCTCTGGGGTCTGAGGGTGTTTTGGTCCCTGGAGAAGTTTTGACATGCCTTGACATTTGTGCTTTTTTCAGTACACATGTATGTACAGGTTTGTATTTTTGAGAAAATAACGTTTATGTGTTTAAGTAATTGAAATAAGGCCATATAACACTACACATTTGTCCATAAGACTTTTGAGATCTGGATCTTGTAGCCTAGAGTTTTTGCTACAAAATGATGTGAAAACCATCCTGATCACTCATTCATACTAAACAATATAGTAATTTAACTTTTGTAAGACGATTTTAGCATTAGAAAGGTCATATGTGAGGAGGCATGAACTATCATGAATATTGATTGTAATTCACACCTAAGGAGACAAAAGACCCCTCCCCTGGGCCTATCAATGAGGAATGTGACAGAAAGAGAATGAATATGAGGAGACTTTATGATCAAAATCAAGTTTTAAGTTAAAAGAAGTAAATCTGACAATACATTTTCTTTACATAAAGACTTTACTTAATTTTATACCTACACTACCGTATAACAGTTTTAGAAGAAGTCTATTCTGCTCACCAAGAATGCATTTATTTGATCCAAAATACAGTAAAAACCTTGTGTGAACTCTTTTTACAATTTAAAAGAACAGTTTTCTATTTGAATATATTGTAAAATGCAATTTGTGATCAAAGCTGAATTTTCAGCATCATTATTGCAGTCTTCAGTGTCACATGAGCCTTCAGAAATCATTATAAGATGGTGATTTTCTAATATGGACATATTTAAAGTGCATTTTACTCATTTACACCTGAACACATATTTGCAAGCACAAGCATTGATGATAGTGAGGCAGCATAAACACTAGATAAAATATATTCTAAACATTCATATAATTTTATATCATATTACATATCATATTTATATCATACAGCATACAATTTAAATGCCTGCTTTAACCGAAAGAGCATTTAAATGTAACTAAAACTTGCTTATTAGGGCATATTTCAAATTTCAATACTCTGAATCCTGTCTGGCAAGTCTGGAAACAGTCCCACTAGTAAAATATGTACATGTTTATATAAAATAGCATGTCAACTAATGAAAACTAAATGACTTACTCGTCCAAAATTGTATCCTCGGCTGGATCAAGTCTCTCTTCAAAATACAAACGTTCATTGGAGTCCCGCTCTTCTTCTGAGGAAAATGTTAACTCTTCCATACTTTGTTTCCTTGGCTGTGTATTGTTACAAACACGCAGTAAAGTGAATGAATTGTGTTTACATCAAACCTCACTGTCGGGGGAGTTTACTATTTGCCTTGATCGTTTCAGCACATTAGTTTATGAATGGCGCTCTCTGCTGGTGGGTGTGTTCACATTAGCTATAATGAGCTGAGCCAGGAAAACTGTACATCGCTTCGTTTCATACAGACTACATTGCTGGAGAATATTTGTTTTAAATTTTAATTGTTTTATTTAAAAGTAAAATTTTAAGCTTTCTTTAGACATATGATTCATGTTTGTGTGATAAGTATTCGCGGAGTTTCAGTTCATTTTTGTGATGTGTTGGAGACAGAGACTGCTGAAAGCTCACCCTTTTTATTTTCTTTATTTTACAAAAGCACAAGGTTTTATTGTTATTGTGAGTGTACACAAATAAAAGTAGACCCTTTATAGTCTCTAATGATGTCTTACACTTATCTGTATGCCCCAAAATGATGGAGTATTTTAAGTTGTTTCCGCTGTAATGTCGAAAATATCCAGCAGGACGCGCCAGCGCGTCAGTAGACTCCAGATTGTTAAATAAATTAACAAGGTAATAACTAGAAGTAATTTAAGTTTTAATATTTAAAAATTTAATTTGCCTTATACAGGGTTTATTAAACTAACCAGTTGAAGATAAAGAACTACTGCAAAAAAAAATCACTTACACTTGTGACCAAAGACTTGATACTTGACTCAGACTTGGCCTTGAAATTCTTGAGACTTGGACTACCTCAGGGAGTTGTGAAATGTCTGATATATATACTATATATTTATATTTAATTATAATAAAAATGTCTTCTGCTTAATTCACCATGTTGGATTTCTTTTTTCACACAGCTATTTACAAGGATTGCCTTCCTGGGGAAGGATACATACAACGCTTTCTTAGATTTCTGCCAAATCGAGGTATCTTGAAAGGCAGCATAATTAAGGTACATAGGCTAGCTTTTGGAATGGCCTTAGTGTCTGAAGTGTGCCTATAGCCTAGTTTCCATCCACTTTTTGCATATTTTGTTATCGACAAAGTAGAAATGCGTAAAACAAAAATTTGCCGTCTTTGCCGTTTCCATTCAAATGACCTTTTATCGCTAAAAAGTGTGTTCGTGATGACGTCATGCCTAAAATATAACACTGTCGCATAAGTTTTGGTATATCATAAAAGAAATCTACTCTTAAGCCGTTTCCATACAGAAATATGTGTACCTTTTGCCTCCCAGATTTCCCTAATTTGTTTTGGTAAAATGGAGAGAAGACTGAGACAATTCATTGAAATTAGCCAGCTTACTGTTATTTTAATTTCACAGATAAATGCAATTAGAAGCAGAGGAATTGCAATCAAAAGGCAACAGTTGCCCTTCTGATAGGACTGTAATATTGGTCATAATGTTGTGTCTATCTTAGGTTGCCACTGGTTCCAATCCGAAAGCGAATCGTCAAAGCCCTGTTCAAGATGGCAACCTGCACCAAGGAGTAGGGGAAACTTTAAGTCTTACTATAAAGACCATCCATCAATGTGTATATGCTGTGTGCACAGCTATTAAAGAAACACTGATGTGGTGTAATATCAGTTTTTACATTATTGTATTATGTTATTTTGAACAAGCATCTAATCTAAAGCATCGCCATCTCAACTGTATTATGTCCCGCATGTTTGTCCAGCAACTTTTAACGACCAACTGAACTTGATTAACATCTAATATTAATCTTAATTTTAGCATCATAATGCAATTGATATTTTCTGAAAAAGCTCAGCAAATGCGATCCTAGGTAAAGTTTTAAATATTAATATTTAAATATAAGTATTTAAATATTTAGCAATTTTTCAAAAGTAAGCTAAACAATATTTTTATAGAATTGGGTTAGTGTTCCAAAAAAACACATTGAAGCTTCTAGTATTGTTTATTTATTTTTAATTCAAAATATCTTTGTGCACAGAAATTATAAGTTTTTTGTATTGTGGGTTAATTTCATGACTGCTGTCTTTTATTTTGAATGGTGTGGAAAAGCAGCTTTAATAAACAACGGATGACAACCACAAGAGTGGCAGCATCGGATCTGTGCAGTTATGCCGATAAGATCAATCCACAATCATGTACAAAAATTGTCTTTCAAGGACTTATATCATAATCATCATTAACACAGGTTAACGATTGGGGTAAATTCTGTCATGTGACACTACATTTTTGCATTAATGCCAAACCAGTTTGGCCAGTTTTTCACAACATTTGAAGTAACGACAGAGTTTATGCGCTAGAGTTAAATGGAAACATATTATGTTGAAATTTTTGCGATAATTTGCATTTCCATCAGCTTTATTTTGATGCACTAAAACTTTTTTCGCAACAAATCCTTGGATATAAACGTAGTTTATGAAGCCTTAGGAGGCAGCTCACTATGTTCTTGACAGATTTACTTCTTTCAACCACTCATTTAGACATTTGTATTCTCTCCACCAACCGCTGCACTGCAAACACAGTATTGTGCAATATCATTGGCAGAGAACAATACAACTTTTCTGCCTTCAAAAATAGACCAGATGATGGCATCTTAGTAGACAGGATGTTTCGGAAGCATTGTATACGGACTTGCCTTGATGCCTTACTACCAATGTATTTTGCCTGCAAAGGCAAACCATTTTCAGGTTTCAAATACAGCTGCTGTGAGGTGCAAGAACAGAAGTTTTGTCAGTCCTGCCCTGTTGAGGGTTAAAGACCTGATGGTGAAGGGACAGATTGAAAGAAGGTGAGAGAAATAGTGCTGGTGTCTTCTCCTTCATTGTGGCTGACGAGGTACACACCGACTGTTCTGGCATTGCTGTGATCTTCAAAGCCGCTCTGACTTACCCACTGCTCAGGAGGCGCAACATGCAAGCTGCCTGAAGGCTGGGAAAGCTTTGCTACTTTAAAGTTTTTTTTAATTTTTATTTGTATTTATTTTTTTTATACCCATGTCTGTCTCTCTCTTATTCGAACCATTCTGCAATCCCCATATTTAAATAACTCTGTCTTTTTCATTTAACAAAAGAACACTGAATGTAGCTTTGTTAAAGGCTGAATTAGATGTATCGTATTGGCACAAAGGTTACAGTGGGTAATTAAAATTTCCACCGGTGCAGTCACAATGCATCGCAGTTTAGGGTACTAACGCTTTTGCAACTGCTCTTTCTCTCTCTGTTATGTCTGTCATTTTGTGTTTTTTTTTTATGTTTCAGTGGAAGAAATGAGGATGAGAATACAGGTATCTTTCAGTTTTAACCCTTCAGTTCTTTGATTTCTTGTTTTTCAGTTATCTTTTATTTTACCTCAGGCCATAAAAGTTTTCTTACCTAGTTCTCTTTGGTGCTTGTGTAATTTGTATCATGTTTTCATGTCATGAACATGTCTTGGGCCTTGAGACCAATTTCCTCTGGTTGTTTTAATATCTAGGATCCGTTTTTTTTCTCTCGAAACAATCCCATATGGAATACAAACACAAACAGCAATACACACAAATTGAATTTGTTATTCAGACATGTGTTCAATCAGATGTGCTGAAGGGAAGATATAGAGTTACATTTGAAACATTTTGAAATGTGCTATGCATCTTTCTCTCTCTTTCCCTCTCTCTATCTCTTTCCCTCGCTCTCTCTCTCTCTCTTTCAGGAGACACATGTTTGAAATGACTTTATACACAGAATTTGATATTCAGAACTGTGTGTACATCAAAATATGGTCAGTCTCATTAAATCAGTCTGCTGCAGGAGAGAGATACACATATACTGAACGTAGAACCCAGAGGAGGCAGCAAAGAAGTTTCATTTATAGCATAAGTGCTGCAGAGAATGAGATGTAACACTAATTACCTCCGAGTCCCTCTTTAATCATATAGATTTCACTGCACACTTTTGGGAAATAAATTCAAGAACTGCATAGCCCATTTCATAACCCACTGTGATGAACAGTGCGTCACATTCAATGTGAGAAAGAAGCTATATGTCCTCTCAATAAGGTGTGAGAAACGTATGTATCCAAGCAAAATGTGTAACTCACGAGCAGCTATATGTTTTACATTTGATGATAACAACATCTTTCTTGATTCTAACCTACCATTTCAGTCGAGAACATTATATTTATTTTCCTTTCTTTCTGCCCCTGCTCTCATATGCAGCAGCAGTTCTCTCATTTAATTAACTTATGAAAGAGCTGTCTCAAAATGCCATTTTGAGATCCGCAACATCATTACCTAATCATGACTCAATATTGTCATTGCAATCTGACATGGAAATAAAAACAGACCTCTGTTTTTCTCAGAAATTATGTGATTGTTTTTTTTTGACTGGCATGCAAAGTAATAAATGTCATATTTTTATTGGATGTTGATTGACTCACTGTGCTAAAATGTCATGTTAGCCGGCCGCTCTCATTTGTTTCTGCCCACGGTGTGTATCCAAAAGGCCACCATTCCTTAGAATAAGTTCATACAGCCTACATCAACACCCACCTTCTCTGGACTTTTCCAAGAAAAGTATACAGAGACTTTATATATGTAGACTTTGTTACTGTTTTGGATAGAGTATAATTGAGTGTATTTTTCCATCAGTTATATCTGGCCATTTACGATGTTGATAAAGGCCTAAAGGTCTAAACATCTTTTCTAACCAAATGGCCTTTATTTTCATATCTATGAAATATTTATTAAAAAAATGTCCTTATTTCAGGGTTCCCACGCTCTCTGACCAATTAATTTCCACAAATTCCATGGAATTTACAGTCTGTGTGTGTGATTACTGGAAATTTAATTTTACAAATATCAGACAGCTAATGAATCATTTGAATGAATGACCAGTTCATTGAAAAATAAACAAACAGAAGAGAATGATTTGATCACAAATTGGACAGCTTCTTTTAATCTACACAACCTCTCAAAAGAGCTCCTATTTAAATAAAATATTAATAACTTTAAAGCTTGTTTTTCTATTATTTATTTTCTATCCCCTTACAATTCTTGTTGCACTTAAATCTGTTTTGTATACTATTCTGATGAAGGTGAAACTTTGTAGTATGGTCTCCTTAAGATGATTCGCTAATGTTTTCCTCTTTTGTAAGTCGCTTTGGATAAAAGCATCTGCCAAATGAATAAATGTAAATGTAAATGTTCTCCCCAAATTGGAATGCCCAATTCACACTACTTAGTAGGTCCTCGTGGTGGCGTGGTTACTCGCCTCAATCTGGGTGGCGGAGGACAAGTCTCAGTTATCTCTACTTCTGAGACAGTCAATCCGTGCATCTTATCACGTGGCTCGCTGTGCATAACACCACGGAGACTCACAGCATGTGGAGGCTCATGCTACTCTCCGCGATCCACGCACAACTTACCACACACCCCACTGAGAGTAAGAAACCCTAATCGCAACCACAAGGAGGTTTTCTCATGTGACTCTACCCTCCCTAGCAACCAGGCCAATTTGGTTGCTTAGGAGACCTGGCTGGAGTCACTCAGCATACCCTGGATTCGAACTCACGACTTCAGGTGTGGTAGTTAAAACTTGTTTGTTAAAGCGATGCTGCTTCAGCTAAAATGGGACAAGCTTCATCATTCAGAAGTCAGTTAATACAAGTTAAGAACATTCCAGAAAATTAAGAAATTTTACTAATTTAATGTGAGCTTATCAAGAGGCTATTTAGAAATCAGTTAACATAAGTTAAGAATGAGTTAATAATCTGTATTTTGTTGCAGTGTTTTGTGTTATAACAGTTTTACTAAAACATGGTAAACATGTTGAGACATAGAGGATACATTTATTTATATTTATTTCAAAGTTGTGTAATAAATCAGTGATTTATGAAACATCTGCACACAAAAATGTCTGTCACGGAAGCTGGCTATTTATCTGCCTCTTCAGTCAAACTAGCATAATTTTGAGTGAAAATTATTTTGAGAAGAAAGGTGTGTGTGGAGGTCAGATACGTGAATGGATTCTATTAAGTTTTTGAGCACACACCCTTGTGGTGATTTGGATGCAAAAGGCATAAACCAGGCCTTAGTAACAGGCTTTAGCTTCTTATTGTGCCTACATCTTCTGTGCTTCTGTGCTGTGCATACTGTATATCCCTTAAAGGGGTCATGACATGAGTCAAATTTTCCTTGATATTTTTATATATAAGAGGTCATTGTACTATAAAAAACACATTGTTAGTTTTAGAGCTCAAAGCTTCTTCTCCAGCCCAAAAAGAGCATTTATTGTTTCCACCCTGCAAAAATGACTTGTTTTGAAATCACCCCCTTGTGGGCCTGTCATAATTAATACCTTTGACCCAGATAGCTCTTAAAGCCACCAATTACATGCAATTAAAATTCACAAAATAAGAGTGTATCAAGAATAAGTGTATTATTCAAATAGCATAAAGAAAACTGTAAACAAAAGGCAAGGAGTCTAAGACTCACACAAACAAGATACCAGCAATAATCATAAATACATAAATCACAACAGAACAAAACACCCAACAATAATTATTAAAGTGTGTGTGTGTGTGTGTGTGTGTGTGTAAATGTATGAGAGAGAGTTCAGGCAGTAGGAGAGTTTGTGAATGGTGCAAGCTGGGTCACGGAGAGTTTGCATGTACCTGTTTGGTGACTTTGGGCAATACTGATTGACACAGTGGGAGTTCAACAAACGGTAATATGAGTAGGTCCGAAGTTCCAAGGAATCACCTGGTGTTCCCCTTTAGATTTCCGTCACACCTTGACCACGGAGCTCTTCGGCAGTTGCAGATCCTCTGAACTCGTGCCGCCCCATATTTAATCAAGAAGTGCAATCAACGGCTATGAAAATCCTGGCCTCACTCTCTGGTGATGAGCACGATCAAATTAGTCCCTTTGTTTCTTCCTCTTTCCTCCGATCATGTTCCTTATCCATATCACGGTGCAAAAACAAACTTTCTCCTTACTCAGCTTGGCACACCTTAACTTCACCTCACCTCAGTCTCAAACCTCTCTTGTCCCCTGGTGAACTTCTGCTCTCCTGTTCTTCACTGGCTGTGTCTCGTTTTGAAGGCTGCGTGCTAGGTAGGATGCGTCCTTTGAAGGATGCAGTAAACCGAGTGTCCTCCTTTAAACAAGCCTTGTTTAAACGAGGCGGCCTTCGTTGGACAAACGGAAATGGAACGTAACATGATTGCTATGACAGCACAACATTCTTTAACAAGCGCTATCGCTTTGAGTGAGAATACGTCCCTTTAAAAGGGAATGTATGAGGTACATTTTAGGAGAGTTGTAATGATGTAAAATAGATTTTACTGATGTACATTTAGTCTAATACTTTTATTTTAATTATATATGAATATAATTAGACATATTATATACTCTGCAAACATCTACTGAGGTAATTCAACTTGGGAATTAACATTCCTTGCGTTTGAACATCATATTTATAGGCAAATTGGCGTCATTTTATTTTAGACACTTCCGTTGAAGCAAAGAATTGTGGGTCGTGAGTGCCCACGAAGGATACACCTCATGCATCCTCCAAATTCCCATGAAAGGAGGTTGCATTGCATTTGAAGTGTCCTACTT
Source organism: Xyrauchen texanus (assembly GCF_025860055.1). NCBI lineage: Eukaryota > Metazoa > Chordata > Actinopteri > Cypriniformes > Catostomidae > Xyrauchen > Xyrauchen texanus. The sequence goes on along the minus strand of NC_068298.1, from coordinate 25,544,716 downwards.
GCTTTTCTGAAATGAGACAGCCTCGATGACATATGCAACCTCCAAACGCAGCCTTCCAAACGAGACACCACTGTTTCCTTTATTGTGGCCACCTGGCAATCTAACGAGCAGCCATTTTTGGTAGTGGTGGTGGATTCTTAAAAAGGCAGTGCGCAGTTCTGCTCCTCCACAATCTAGACCAAACGAAGACCATCTTGGCCAGGCTCAGAGACCTGCAAAGAGTCTTTTTGTAGAGTTGTCCTTAATGAAACTACAGTCACTTTATGTTTAGGCTTTGCAATTCTGTTTGAGTCTGAAAAAGCCATGAATAAGGTTATAAATGTGTCTGCGCTCACAAATTAATCTTTTAATATCTGATCAACACTGATTTTCCACTTCCTGGTCCAAACAACTCAAAATAGTTTAGGAAGAATTTCAGCCTGGCAAGACCCACCATTATTACTGCTGTTTGGGTGGGTGAACAAATATTCGAGGGGATTTAATAATTTATGGCCGGCTTTTTTTTTTTAACAAAAAGCTGTCAACCTGACTCCCATCTCCTAGAATCTCAGTAACTCATTCTGCAAACAGGAAGTGACACGGCTGACAGAGCAGCCCATGTGGATGAGCAGGAGAGGGTGAGATGTCACACAGATGGCTGTCAAAAGCCTTTTCTCTCACTTTTAATGAGATTCCCAGATTTCAAATGAGCCCTCGTCCTGAGGACAAGCCAATCTGCTTCAGCCCTCCTTATTATTCACGATGGCAGCCGTGACTTCGACGTGTGTGCATTTAGCTGCGCGGACAGTTTTGTGTCTAATTAGTATGACTTCATTGCGAAACAATTTAAAACTTTCTAAAACTCCAACAAACCTAAAAAAAACTATTGTGACCCCCAATTGCACTTTTATACTTCAATTGCATCCAATAACAAAATAATGACAGCATGACAAAAGTCTGCAACTTCACTGAAGAAAAATCTGAAAATATCCTTCAAATTTCTTATTAAAAATTTGTCTGTGAAATAACGGTAAAGTGCTGGCATCAGCAACGCCAGCAATATACTGTAATTCTACAGTATTCATACTGTGAAATCACTTGCATCCTATTACGGTAAAAAAGAAATACACTATATTTCTGTGATTAATATAATTTACTGTAACATTCTGGTTAGGGGGTTGCCAGTAAATTACTACTTATTTTCACTGTTTACTGTGGAGTAAACGTTTATGTTTGGAGGTAGTTCATCACCAGAAGTGAGGTATGCTTTGGGTCGTTATCATGCTGGAAGACAAAATGTCGACCCAAACCAAGTTTTGTTGCAGATTGCCTGAGGTTGTTTTTCAAAATCTTCTCATAGTCTTCCTTTTTCATGATTCCTTCGATCTTGATGAGATTCCCAGTTTCAGACACACTGAAACATCCCCACAGCATTATACTCCCACTGCCATGTTTCACTGTGGGAGCGGTGTTCTTTGGGTTGAGCGCCTCTCCCTTCTTTCTCCAAACATAGGCAACATCTCTATGGCCAAAGAGCTCTAGTTTTGTCTCATCTGACCAAAGGTATGCATCATTTTTCTTTAGGTTGTCCTTGGCAAACTTCAGTCTAGCTTGGAGTTGTCACTTCTTTAGAAGTGGAGTTTTTCTTAGTCTGCAACCTCACAGTCCATTCATGTGCAGGGCTCTAATGACTTGGCTAAATCATTCACTAGTGTCTTGGCAGTTGTTCTTGGGTCTTTAGAAACCTCTCTCACCAGTTTTCTTTCCAATATTTTTGAAATCATTCGCTTCCTGCCTCTGCCAGTCTTGTTCTCCACTGTGTGGGTCTCTTTAAACTTCTTGATAATAATTCTCATGGCAGTTCTTGACACCTGAAAACGCTTTGATAAGCGTGTATATCCTTCTCCTGCTTTGTGAGCATTAACAATTATTTTTCCCGAGTCTAAACTAATTTCTGATGACAGTTTTATATTACTTCGCTAGTTGTTTTGCAAGATACTAATCCTCAGTTTGAAGTGCAATTTAAAGGCATGGGGGTTTAATTAGGTTAATTAGGCAAGTCATTGGATAACAGGGGTTGGTTCCGTAGCTAATCAAACAGATAATTCCTTAAGGGGATAATAATATTGACCTTAGCTGTTTTAAATAATTTTTTAATAATGATTTTATTCCAGGCAAATTGAAATAAATATCAGCAAAAGTCTTTGGATACTGCCTAATGATATTTCGAATCACAGTGAGACTGTGAGTGAGTGGGGTTATCCTCATACCTCCTAATTTCCTCTACAAGCACTCATACCATCTGGTGTCGCTTCACTGGTTTAGGTCTCTTGTCATCTACAATTGCAGAATGTATTTTCTGTGGCATTTTTTCCCAAGGGGCCTGGAATGTTTCTGGCCATGTTTTTAGTATTTGAGATGTGGAGGGTCTGTTGCTTGGATCGCTGTTTCCTGCCTGGCTTGACAATAATTCAATGGCCGACAGCTGTGATGAGCTAGAATGAGGTGGAGTGCCTGATGATGGTGATGGAGACTCTGAAACTGACAAAGCACTACTCAGTCGTGAAGAGGTTGGAATAACTTGCAGATCCAACGTAACTGTCTATAAAAAAACAAAAGAAACAAAGATTTTGGGTACATTGCTAATAAGCTATATCAGTGTCAATGCAGTAACATTTTAAAAGTGGATTTAGAACCTTTTGTCCTTTTTCTGTAAAATTAGCTAAAGAAAAAAATACTAACTTAGTCTTTGTTTAAAATCTACTTATCTAATATTAGGCATGTCTGAAAAGCTTAAACTGTTTTTCACCTGCGTCTGTACTAAAATTCTTACAAAAATGTCTATTGATACTGGCTGATATGGGTGGGAAAATGTTGTCCTCAAGTCTATTCCCAACAGTTATCGCAGACAGATAATGTCCGACATACCATGATAGCAAGATAGCTTTTGTCAGTCTTTAAAAAAACATGTCCAGACCCTTATAACTCACCTAAGTTATATAGACAGGGACTGAAATAAAGCAATATAGCATTTTAAGTAACTGTTAATGGAAAAGTATTGTCCAATACCATGTACTGACTAGATCTATAATAAGCAACAAAAATAAGATCAAATATTAGGTGAAATACATACATTTTATGAAAAATGTTTGTGAAAAATGCACATTTAAACTCAGTATGGATTCTGTTATGTTACATGTGGCTCTTAGTATCAGAATGTTTCTGGGTAAATTATATACCAGTTCTTTATACCTCTACCCTGTGTTAGTATGGTATCAGCCTGATACAGATATTAGTAGCAGATACTTGGTGCATCCCTACTTAAATGCCACACTGAATTAACCATGCATTACCTAATTTAAATATATCCATGAGTTTTCGGAGCTGAATGACAGGTAACAGATCAGCAATGTCTTCCTGCTGTACATACTTTAGATCTTATTTGACTCCATGCCAGAGCTCTGAAATTTAGAATTGATTTGCCAAGAGAGATTTGGCAAGGACTTGCAGATGATCTTGATTTCTTCACTCAAGTTAGTCATTATTCAGGAATAAAGGGAAAGAATGGTGGAGAATTATCATTGGCGTGCCATGGACAGTGTATTCCTGCAAGGGGTAGTAATCTAGCAGATTCTCCTGATTAACACAATAGTAGCTTTTCTGCATCAGTGTAAGGCTATAGACACCCATGTCAGGAAGACGCATTCCATATTTTTCAGCAATAAAATATACTGTTAAATCCTTATGAAGGAGAACCACTTTGATTTTTCTGTTTACAAGTCCCTCATCATCATCTTTGATCACAATGAACATGTTCTTTTTTTATTTTGTATCCTTCACAGTCACTTCACAAGCTATCAGAATGTTTACAGTATCAAAATTATAATGTGTAACTGCTTCTCTGATATCACTGTAGTCACCTGAGAAAAACAGCTGGAGGGCAGAAGTTGGCAGCATTCAAAAAGCCTGTATAAACTGATGTCTTTGCTCACAAGTCTTAATGTCCATAGATGAATAAGTGGCCCAAACTGGATAATGAGCTCTAGATAATGACTGACATAATGATGTGTGGGCTTCAGTGGGTGATCAGGAAAGGCTTGCTTTTGGCATTGCAAATATTCATCAATCAGAACTCTCAGACCTGGCCAGTTGAAATGGCTGGTGCACAAATGAGGTACACAAGTTGTAATACCAATGGCCATATTTCATTGTCACCTGGATTTTCTATTTTGTCTCTAATCAAGATCGGCAACATTCTAAGCATACACAAATTTTGCACAGTATGTCCCCCAGGTTTTCCCCCCTCTTGAATAACCTCACAAGGTTTGTCGTTAGCATCCTTACCGAGTTTCTTGAACTGATTTATTCAACGATTTAACACAAAATAGCTGAACTGTTTATCCTGAACAAGATGGTTAATGTACAATGCCAGATCAGAGGATACAATACCTTCAAAAGGATCATGGCCAAGACATAGGAGGTAATCCTGGCTGACATACATGGAAGTATGTGAGCGTATTAAACACAGAGTCGAATTTAACACCTCCACTAGATGAAGACTATCCTTCACTGCTCTGAACATGATCACTGTTTGACTGCATTGTGTGGTTATTGCCCTGGATAAGAGGATCTGCATTGAATTCTTCTCTGTTGATCTCACAAAATGTGCAGAAGTGTGAACTGTTGCTGAAATTCTCAAAGCCTCATATTATGTGAGCCTAGTTTGTCCCCTGCAATGGCACACAAAGTTCCCTTATAGACCTTTCCATCAGACAGGGTAACACCATTTACAGTCTTTTTTAAGGTAAGTCTTGACCAAAATACTTTAAGTCCTGTTCTCGACAGAAAAGAAAAAGTTGCATGTGATCGGTACTTGACCTATTGTGTGGCATTAAATCTGCAAGAGTGAGATACACTGCAAGTATCTTGTGTTTTTTTGTCAGATCCCAGTGGGTTTACCACTTCAAATGCATTCTGATTTAGGATCAAGCTCAGTGATGAGCTCTCTATCTGGAAGAACATATTCTCTGCAATATTTCTGCCATCCCACACATCACAAATAATATCCTTAGAACCAATACCTGAGTGTACTTGCTTATATAGTTCCCACACTATCTCACAATGAAAAGGAGATTTGAATTTTTGTTTAATAGGAACATACTGAGCAAAACACTCTTTGCCTGTCTCATTCTGACCTAGACTAATCTGAACTGGCTCAACAATATTGAAGCTGTTCTTGAAAACAGTTTTACTTTTCTGGTCAGTTTTCAATGACTGAGTGTTGCAGGCCATAAAGAGATCTGCATAAGACTGCTCTTGTTCACTCTCTAGGAGATTCCAGGATTCAGAACTGAATCAGCTAGATATTCCTCAGCACCATTTTTAAGATTCCTACTCATGTGTGATGTGATTGTGGATAAAACAGTAAAGCTCACAGTGTCTATTAGGAAAAGCAACTGTTTTCCCCTCTATAATGTGTATTTTCAAATGAGAGTAAAATGATTTCAAGTTCTCACACCGCGCACTGCAGAAGTCAACATGACATATTAGTTCAACTACACGATACAACGTAGGCCTAACCACACATTTGTCTTTATGTCTTTTATGACACTTAAAAGTTGAAAAATTTAGAAAAGTCTGACTGCAATCTGGCAAAACACACTTAATTAATCTTTAATTAATTCTCATGTGCCTTACATAGGCCAATATCGTGGCACAGTTATGACCACAGACCTGACAGGGGAACATTTTTGCTGCCAATGTGGGAAAAAATAAAGCAGCCTACACAATTGCCAGACTTTTACTCCAGGTGGTCATTTCTGTTTCATCAACATTCAAAATAAGTGTTGACACTTATCCAAATGCATATTCAAATATATTATGCATTGATGTTAGGCTAAAATATGTCAGCAAGAAGATCGGTATAATTACTGGCTGCTTTTGCGTACCACCTGTATCAATCTTCACGCTGAAATTTCTAATCTCAAAGCAAGTTGCAATGTTAACCATGGTTATGAAATCAACAGTGAAATAAATCAATGTTTTAATTGTAGTCTATGTAAAGACTAACACTATCAGCTCACTCTCCTTTTAAAGATAAGCCACCTTTCAATTTGAAATTATCCCATCACCATTCCAACCAAGTTTGTTTAGTGTTTTTTGTGGCATTTGCAGCTATTAACAAGGGGTAAAAGAATGACAGCTAGCAACTGATTCACAAATGATTTTTGCCAATTTATTATCATACTTGTAATTGAGCTCCAATATTCTCTGTGCAACACCCAATTTCCAACAAATACTGTATTGTTCTGTAATTTTGTTTTTGTTTTGTTTTGACTTTATTGTCTGTTCAGATTTCCTGGACAGAAATTCATCTTTGACACTGGCATAAAAAAATACATCTTATCAGACAATACTGTAAATCCACACACATACCACATAATGAAACACATGGAACACATATTTTTCCCCATTAAAACGTACATAAAACTAATGAATACAATACATATGCATATATATATATATATATATATATATATATATATATATAAACACACACACACACACACACACACACACACACACACACACACACACATATACCCATATACATATATAGTACCTCAATTAAGAATTTGGTTTAAATCAGTTACAGCCAATGGAACAAAGAATATTTTATATATGTTCTTTTTAGCCAGTGGTATACACAGCCTACGTCCTGACAGGAGGGCCTCAAAGCTGGAATGGAGGGGATGGGTCTGGTCTGAATATACTGCAATTGCCTTGTTTTTTAAAAAATATGAAAATATCTCTTGCAATGTGCTCTGTTTCTGGCCGGTGATTTGCTTAGTTAATTACTAGTATTCATTTATTTTTCTGTCTCATTATTAAATGACCATACCACGAAAAATTGTTATATGTTAAAATACTTTCGATCATCGATCTATAAACAATGGTTAGGACCCTCCGATCAATACTAAAAATGTATTAATTTCCTGAGTAGGTCTAAATGCTGTCTTGTTTTCTTATGTATATGATTCACATTTTCCAGGAATGAGAATTTGTCATCAATGATTGTACCAAAATATTTACAATTTGAAACTTGCTCTACCTTTACACCTTTTATAATAACTTGTTCATATGAAATGCCAGCCGTACCTGTCCTATTTTGATTCCCACAGCACAATTCCTTTGTTTTCTCAATGTTCAATTTTAGATGACCGTTATCAAACCACTGTACAAGACTTTTAACATACTCAAAATAAGTTGAACTATTCAGTATGCGTTTGGCAAGAAATTAAAACCAAATCATCAGCGTATTTGATTAAAGTGAGATCGTCCCTGTTACATTGAAGTTCATTAATATAAACAGAAAAAAAGCAGAGGTGATAATACACATCCCTGTGGTAACCCTGAATTTAAGACTATACAATCAGATGAGATTCCGTTAGCACGCATGTGTTGGGGCCTATTTCTTAAAGATTTCTCACTCCATAAAATTAACCAACTTCTTACACCTAAATCTTGCAATCTTTCTTTTAAAATTCCCGATTGTACAGTATTAAATGCTGATGTGAAATCCATAAAAAGAATTCTAACATGAGCATTCATTTTATCTAAATGGTGCTGGCCCTTATGTAACAGGGTCAGGGAGGCATCCACTGTGCTCCGATTGGGCATATAAGCAAATTGTAATGGATCTACAGAGCCATTAATTTGTACTAACAGTTCTTTATGTAATATATGCTCCATGTACTTGCACAGAACAGATGTAAGGGCAATTGGGCGAAGGTCTTTAAGAGCTCTGGCATGAGGTGTTTTAGGTACAGGAATAACAGTAGTGTTTTTCCATGATACTGGTACAAAACCATCATCTATAAAGACCTGAAACAGCCTAGTACATACATACCCAAGATGTTCTGCTCACTCTTTTAAATCAATGCCCTTAAGGCCATCTGGACCAGTAGCCTTATTTGGTTTAATTCTACGGAGCACTTTGATAACCTCCCCTAACTCTATTCTTATAGGTTCAGATTCTGTCAGAGTATCATTATTCATAACACCTGCAGTATTGTCAAATTGTGAATAAAAAACATTATTTACAAAGCTATGGGGGTCATCATCAATCAGTTGTAACCGTTTCTGTTGTCTGACCATCATTGTATTTAATCCCCTCTAGGCATCTCTGACATTTCTGTTTTTAAATTCTTCCTTCTAAACTTTCCCTTTATACTGTTTTTGTGCCTCCATCTTATGTTTAACTTCTTCATTTAGCTCTTTTACCTTAAGTGTCTCATCCCTTAAAAAAACATTCTCTTCTTATTTAAAGATTGTTTAAAATCTTTATTAAACCAGGGTTTGTTGTTTGGGAATATTCAAAAAAATATTGTTTGAACCACCGCCTCTGCACAAAAATTCATGTAATTGGTAATCGTGTCATTCAACGACTCATGATCACTGTAACAAATAAAATTATTAAAAAACAAATCTCTATCAGTGCTCTCAAAACAATTGAGTTTTCAATTGAGTCTTTAGTCCATGACTGAACTCCAAAACTTGGATATTTCACAGTTGTTTAAATCTCCAAGAAGAAACACTGGATCATCCGCTGAGTTGTGCAAGGCCATGTTGTAGCTGGCAGCAATGCCCTCGGCTGCAAGTGCAAAATTTGGCCAAGGTACGTAGACTAAAATAACAGTGATTTGTCCAAACTCTCGGGGCAAATTGTGTGGTCTAAATTAAAGAGATAATAGTTTGTAATGAGTCGAACAATATGTTCCACGTACCATAATGTATGTTGCCCAGCTGTTATTGACAAACATGCATAGTCCTCATCCAATAGTTTTGGATGATTTCTGACTATCTCGGTCCAGTCGAATTAGCGAATATCCCTCGAGGTTTATATCATCAGTCTCTGTTAAACATTTAAAACATTAGCATACTCTTTAGGGCCACTGTGCTATTGCTTCAAACGTACCAGCCCACAATGCATTGCTAACAATACAAAACATCTCGGTTACTGTCGTAACCTCCGTTCCCTGATGGAGGGAAGGAGACGTTGTGTCGATGTAGTGACACTAAGGGTCGATCTCAAGAGCCTGAGACACCTTCAGATCTTTGAGAAAAGGCATACAAAAATAGTATTCTCTTCGAAATGTGTGTGTAAAATAAGTAACGAAGAACATTAAGTCAGTAACGGACATCTGATTACAGGAATTTAAAATTGAGATACTGAGACTGAGATAAAGTAAACAAACAGATTATTGTAACTCTGTACATTTTTACACATCATGGACCTTTCATATAGAATTTGTTCTTGTGTTAAAAAGTTTGCAGGTGAAGGTTTTTTAAATGACAAAAACATCTTAAAAATGTTGCGCTTATGGAACGAGATGCATCACAAAGTCAAAGATGTCCATCTAGCACATGCTTACATAGAAAAACAATTCCAAAACAATGGAGACACAGACACAAAAATGCATCCTGTGTGAACAGCCCTATCTATGCAAGTGACAGTATAGTGCTGTAGTGTCCTATTAAACTCCAGGGAAGACAGATGTAAAAGCTAACAGAGTTGTGAGGTCACAACAGTATGTCGTTGCAGTGTCTACTTTACTCATGATAGTAAATAGAACATGAAGCATGGCATCTCAATGCTAAATGTCTACAACAGGGCCTTAGCTGCCATCATAATTAAGGATTGCTAAATTAACTATTTGCTGGACCAAGTGTTTTTACAGATCAGTGGCTCTTAAGTGTAGTGTCTGAGTGGTGCAGTTAGATTTTTCCACACATAGAGGCCGAGGAGGAGTGAATTTTAGTGTCCGTGTATAAATCTCGGTTAATTAGGTTTAAACACCACATGCATATTTACTTTGATGAAATTAGCAGAGAGTGAAAACCTGGGTTGAAATGAGAGGATGTTCTACAAACACAATCTGTGTGAAGCAGCTTTTTTGTCGCCTAGAAACAAGATGAACTCTGTTGAAAGTGCTTTCTTATATTTATAGTTCAAAGGTAACTTTGCTTCTTGCTAACTTTTAAGATTGTGTAAGTGTTTTCCTTGATAAGTACTTTAAAACAAAAGAGGAATTTTACAGATCTGAATACTCAAGCTTTTCTTCACCTAAAATAAAGTGATTTTTTGCTCCTTTTGGCACTTTTTCACTTGAAAAATGTGATTTAAAAACGTGTTGTTTGCTTAGTTTTTATAAAGGTATAGTTTGTTAAAAAAGAGGAATGTCTGTTATTTACTGACCCTCATATTGCTCCAAAAAGTTATTTTCATGCATCAATGGAACACAAAAGAAATTTAGCAGAATGTTACTACTCATTTTCATACAACAAAAGCACACAGTATGGAGTGTGAAATATCTCAGTATAAAACAAAGAAATAGTTAAATATTTAAATAAATCATATAAATCCCTTTAAAACTATGAAATCATAACATTTTCATTAAATCACTAAATACATCAGTACATGTGTTCCATGTTTTTCACTTTACTAGTCTTGCATTAATTTTGAACTAACTAACTTTGGGTTTATTTCCATTCACAGGTATGGACAAGCTTTGCTCTTTTCCTGTTCACACAGAATATTTTATTGCCTTATTAGATGCAGCACAACAAATGGCACAGCATGTAGGCCTCTTGAGATGCGTTTAACAAACATTCACATTCTTAATAATCACAAATCTTAAAAATGCTGGACTCAGTGAAATGTGTCGCAACAGACATCAAAGATGTTCATCTAGCACTTGTTGACATAGAAAAACAATTCCAAAACAGCACAGAGGGACACAGAAAATGTGTCTTGTGTGAACGGCCCCTAGAAATCGATTTTTTAAAGTGACGGCCTCTTGATGTACCAATAATTGATAACTGGAACCTTGAAAATGAAAAGACACAAATCTTGTGCTGGATTGGATTACAATTTATAACAATTGTAATTATTTATTTAACTATTTATTTATTAATTTTGATTTCCAAAATACAGGGACCTGTCTAAAATGAATGTACCATAAAAGTAGTCCATACGACTCATACATTATTTATACCTTTTGAAGGCATATGATAACTTTAAACATTAGTTAACAGACTGAAATTTAAATTGTCATTCACTGAAAATCATCCCTTCTGCCCTAGCACTCAAATCTAATTTGCACTTCCACAAAACTTGGCACATCGTGATCAGTTACAAGACTCAAGAGAACCAAGGGTGCTTGGCATCACTGAGGTCAAGTCTATCATCAGGTTTGAATATGAAAGCTGAAATAAGATTTAAGAGCTATGATGGGAACATTTTCAGTGATTCAGTAATTGTATATGCAAATAACTTTAATACAAGCAGAAATTGTATTTTTAGAGTTATGATTCTCTGAATTTAGTTTGAAGAATGAACCAGCCCCAATTAACCTTTTTGCGTATTCATTCCGCACTTGACAGATGGTGTAAGACTGTGTGTCACTGCATAGGGAACTAATCTGCCAACTTGTTTAACAGTGTATGTATAATTCAGCAAATTAAACACTCTTACCTCTTCAGACACTCAATATCTTCACCGCTCAGTAAACTGTTCCATTTCCAATGCGAGTTTACAGCCAGAGTGGACACAGAACAATATTAACTCTCTTGATCGAAGTCTTAAATTAGTTCGCTCTAATTGCCTCTCTCTGAGGTAGTTAGCTTTGCTCTCACCAAGTCTTACAGGAAGCAGAGAACTAGTACTTTTGATATTTAGTGCAATGTTTGCACTATCATCAGTTCTAAACTGCACAGACTAATCTCATCTGAATCCTACTTGTGTTACTTGTACCCTCCTTAACCTTTATTAAAGTACTATGGAGCTCAGCTCTCCACAGGATGACAGACAGCCGCTGCTCATTAAGCAGATTTGGAACTGATCTGAAAACTAGAGTCTGAAGACTTTCACTTTCAAACACTTTTCAGTGGGATAGACACACAGCCTCTCGAGCACATATACACAATGTGTTTGAACAAGTTCTGTCAGTCAATTAAAATATTTAATTGCAATTTATTGCATAATTTTTCATAGTTAATCACGATTAATCGCAAATTTTGAAAGTGCTGAAATTGGACTCAATATACAGTATACTTCTTTTCCTGTCAAAATGTATTTAGTTCCTTCTTTTTTTGTAACAATAATGTTTATTAAAAGAAATGCCAATAAAGCCTTTCACAGTATAAAAACAGAAATGGACTAAAATTGCACCAGTTCGAGTAACATTAGACGTTTCCCAGAATTTGTCTAATGTCAAATTGGTAAATGCATTAATTGTGTTTAAAAAAATGAACATGTTAAAAAATTTTCAATACTTGCATGTTAATGAGTTTAATAATTTCGACAGCTCTAGTTGGAAACTCAATAAAGATCTCATTGATCGCCATGTCGGGAAATAAAGGAAACTTCTTATTTACAAGCTGAAGTATCATTGCAAAAAGTAACTCATCATTAGAGGTGTTTTGGCATGGGGCAAAAAAGTTATACTTAGCTTTCATGATGCCAGCCCTACAGAGCTTAATTGCTCAAATTTGTCTTTTTGGTTTGCAAAAGCTTAGCTACCTTTTAAAACTCATAACTCATAAACCACACATAGTACACAAAATTATGTAATAACAAAATGATTTAATAGATTTTTCAAGTGATATTTCTCAAAAGGAAATGGAATGGACACACCATCAAACAGACTCGCTGACCTGATTAATTAAGTTACACTGCCAGTGGCAAATTTTAGCACATTCATAACATTTCTGAAACATTAGCTTTATTCCATTGGGCTTACCTTGTTTTTTCAAACAGTTTCCAGAAAACTCCCCATCTCCCATTGGTTGAACAAACTGAAAGTTCCATCCCAAACTCATCCTATTTGATGAGCCTATGTTGCTGTGTTGGGTTGGACAGGTAGCTTAAACAAAGGAAGGTATTAATAGCGCCACAGTGTTACACTTTTAAAAATGTACCTACAAAAAGCTTAATAATACTGTAGTTGACGCTGTATTAAATATATTACATTTCATTTTCATAAAATGAAGAATTACACACATTAAGCTTTTATATACTTCTCAAATACCTGTTGGAACAATTCTCTCAATGTTATTCATCCTGCCTTTTTTGATGTTACAAAGTGCAAACACCTCTCAATGAGAATAGTGTGCTGTCAAGTGAATTTTGTCATGCCACTAAACTGCGAGAGCTCTAGAGCACACTAACCTTATGAACTTGTATTCAAATTTATTCTCAGTGCACTTACATGGGCAAATAAGCCTAACCTTCCAATCGCAGTGATGTCAAGCGTAAACGAAAAAAAAACAAAACATGCTTGACACATAATAACGATGGCTACACTACATTAGGTTGCTACTTTATTTTTCTGAGCGTTTCCTCTTCAGGTGCCCCTCTAGGATAGAGAGTCAGTGATATGAGAGGTGCTTTACTGGAGTGTCTATCCAGTCTATAGACCTTTACATAAGATAGCATTTTCTGTAGAGGCCTCCACTCCCTCCCAACCAAAGGCTTCACCTCCTTTCTCAATGCAACAAATGGGATCCAGCGAGGGGTGCGACTGCAGGTTCCAATCAGTTTGAGGCATGGATAAGTAGTCTGCCTGGATTTGACTGTTAGACCTACAGCACTTAAGCGTTCTTGTACACACACTTTGAATAAAACATTTGCTTATCAATTATTCATCTGATACACATGGATGAGAATGGCACTACGCAAATGCCAGAATAATCCCCTGTCATTGCACCGAGGCAACCATAGCCTGGCATAATGACTACTAATTCTAATGGAGGTCTAATTTCCAACACTGCTCTTCAGGGTGGAAAACAAGGGCACTGCCTCCATAAATAAGTGTGCATGTGGTGTGTTTTTGTTCAGAGAATTACTGTTTGTCATTGAGGGGATAATAGCTTATCTGGTAAGGGCAAACTGTTTTTGTGCTCTGTGAAATGGTACAAAGTTGTACTGCCTTGCTGAAGATTCTGCCTGCGGTGGTTGAATTTGGCCACAAGGGCCTCAACAACTACAACTGGTACTTGTACCTTAGTCAGAGTAGAACCATAATTTTGACAGGAATGAAAATCATACAGTTTAAATTAGTGTTTATCAATCTTGGACCCACTTTATATCAGGTGTCTTGGACTACTTTGTACTAACAATAAAATTTGGCTGCCGATTTAACGCATTGAGTGTGATTAATTATATATAAAATAAAGTGTTAAAAAAAACGTTAACAAGAAATATTCCTTCCATCAGAGCAATTCAAGCTTGAAGTACCACCTGTTTTCTCCAGGGGGCAGTAAGCAAAACTCCAGCTGTTTAGGCAGCTGTAGAAAATATGGTTGATGTAGATGTACATGGTATGGATTAAAGTGCCCACATACTTCCACCATTATTTGTAGGAAATTTGGTTGTATAAATGTACACGGTGTGGATTAAAGTGCCGCAATTCTCCACCATTATATGTTGGAACAGGGTGTGAGCTAGGGATTAAATTAAACCTTCCTTATTTTACATTATTATATAAGGAATTTTATAATAGAATTAGTGGCTAGATTATTTGTCTGAATACAATTCTCCACCATTAAAATCGTAATACAACATCTTGTCGTATCCGCTCATAATTTCTATTGTAAGGAATTATATTTAAAAGGGAATTATGATTAATTCACTCATTGAAGTATTATTATTCTCATGGCTTATTGAAAATACAATTTTGGTACAGATTTGAAGCAAATTTATTTTAAAACAGGGATAAGATTATTTTTCAAAATATACCACAGTTAAATTATCTTTGAATACAGACATATTTTGCTGCTATTCGAAACATAAAACTAATCTAACACACACAACATGATACAGGTTGGTGAGTTGTGACAGAATGTGAAGTAAATGATCAATACAGAGAAAATGTAATCTATATGGACTCTGTTGACAATGCCTTAAGAACCAATTATCCTTCTTTGAGTCTAAATCAATTTGCATTTGGATTACCCAAAGTATTTAACTAATACTTGTGTGTCTTTGCATTTCCTTGCTTTGCGTTCTTTGTGTTGCTTGGTTCTTTGACTCTTTGTCGAAAGTTCGTTCCAAACTTTCTGAGTAAGAGAGAACTTCAGCAGAAGAGGAAGATCAAGAGAAGAGAGCGAAGAGTGTTCTTCCTTGGGTAGGAACGTTTTGAACTGAAATTGGCCACACCCCAAATGTGTCCTGAGACGATCAGAAGTGGCTTTTCAGAGTCACATGGTCGACAGGGCTGTCCTTTTCAAAAGTTGATATATTATCCTTTGTGGAGGATTCTTACAAACTCCCGCTCAGAAATAGTGCATGTTTAATCATGAACTTTTAAATCTTGAAAACGGTACAAGAGACATTTGTTGTCATCTACATTCTCTATGTAAACAAGCAAGCATTTACATACTAAATGTGACATTCTTTCATGAATATTATACGCGTAAGTAACAAAACATGATCATTCCTGGTTACAAATCATACTGGTTAATTCATTAGTTTTACAACATGGATAATATATTACACGTAACGAGAAACCTGATTGTCGGGGTATAATATCCAGTTGAACCTTGAAATTACCATACAAGATTAAAGATTATCATCATTCATTTGTTAGTAAGAAGTGATTACCAATTACTACACTTATTTTAAAAGGTACATTTGCTATAATTATTAATTTGTCAGTTATACAAGTGATCACAGGTCATAGAGTTATTTTCAGTATTATCTAGCAAGGATAGGTATGGTGTATATTTTATAGGGTTAAATCATAAGTTTAGGCTGGGATGAGGATCTCATGAGGAACTCACAAGGAAACCTTTCAAAGAAAACCTGCTTTATCTCTGTGTGGAAGTTCAGAAGGTCATGCTGAGGGTTTAATTTTGTGGAACAAAGAAGGATTTTCTTTATTGGTCAGCTCTGTCATGACAAACCCTAGTTTTAAATTAAACAGGCGTGGGAGAGAATATCTCCTTCACCAATTTAGGCGCCAAAGATTTGTTTTTATGACTCTAATGGCTCAGTGGGACATCTTTCGGATCTGTGGTGTGTGATGTTGTGTTCATTTGATGACTTTTTGTGTATAATCATACAGAGCTCAAGGTGTGCAATCCATTTAGAAGTGATTCCTATGCCCTATTATTCCCTTTTCAATACTATTCCATCCATCGTGAGCGCTTTGGAGGTTTAAAGTTGTGGGGCTCAAAAATGAGGGTAATTTGGAACTCACATTCAAAGGGATAGTTCACCTAAAAATGAAAATTGTCTCATAATTTACTCACCCTTGTGATATCCAAGATGTGTATGACTTTTTCTGCTGAACACAAACAAAGACTTTTAGAAGAATATTTCAGCTCTGTAGGTCCAAACACTCCAAATGAATGGTGGTCAGAACTCTGAAGGTTCCCAAACCCAAAAAGTTTCACATAATGGCATCATAAAAGTAATCCATATATATATTAACTTAACCATATATATAATAATTAACAAGTATAAACTTAGATAGTAAATGCAAAGCGCTCCAGTTTAACTTAAAACGATTGTGTAATGGCAAATGAACCTGGTTCATACACGCTGTGTTAATGACACGCTGTGACAAAGAGAAGGAGATGCACGCTTACTCTGTTTCTTTGGAATGAACAATTATGAAACTAAATCTCGGGGGGTGATTGGCGGGGTTGGGTTTGCGGTAGTAAAGACACCTCTTAAATCTCGGCACCTCCACTTAAAATGGCACATTTAGATTTGCGAATGGGAAGGGGCTCCCCATTCTGTGCACGTCAATGGCTCGTGGGTTTAATCAGAGCAATAAAATAACGTGTGAAAGTGAAGCAATTACAAAAAAACCTTTTTACTATTGCAAAAAAATATATATATATATATATATATATATATATATATATATATATATATATATATATATATATATATAAACTAGTTCAAAATCAAGTGTAAATGTAGAAATATATTTATTATTTTATTTATGTATTTAAAGTTAAGTATGTAAAAATTACTTAACATTACTACATGTGAGGCACACATGTAGAAAAAAGCACACCTTAAAATACGTGACAATTTATATGCCATTAATCGTGAAAGCCCTTAATGTGACAATTAATCGTCACAGACCTAAAACAGACAATAAATCGTCATAAATTGCAATTATTTCTTTGACAATTAATCGTCAGCCAAATTTCATAATCGTGACAGCCCTACTCAGGTGATTGGCTCAAAAAAACTATGCCCATAATCAATGATGGTAGCAGGTTGTGTACTTCTGTGGTGTTACACACCAGCCAATTAACTTACGTTGAGATTAACAGTAATGTTAACAGATAGCTTTATCCAGGTATTATAGACCTCCTTGATTAGACTCGATAACGTCTGGTCCAGCCAGGCAACCAGGTACTTTAGATAATGAACAGAGAGGGGTCAGTTTGAGTTTATTTGTTGAGTTAGGGCTTGCCCGTCACATCTGGGGAACTCTGGGAAGGCCAGAGGCGGACAGGGGCCAGTTGTCATGTGTCACTTAGACAGGCGGGCAGCCAGCTGCAGCCTGCTGAATTGTGTTCATGGCATTCTCCTGGCAAGGTGGGTGGACAAACCAGGTTGGTGTGAAGTGGAATGTGAGGGACAATAGTGTCTTTGATTGCATGACTTCTGCAACATTTGAGCACTCCCTCCATACCAAAAAGAGCAGACAGATTCTGCAAAGTCAACTCACCCACCTTCGAGGACAGAGAAGAGGATCCGTATGCATACAAGTATATAACAAGAGACAGGTCCCAGCAAGCACATGCTGGTTTCAGTAGAAGAGCTTCTGGGGAGATATTTACTCTGAGGTAAGAAACTGTCACTTTCATGAGGTTCAAGATTTTTTTTTCACAATGCGCTGACCTATGTTGTAAGAATCAGATTATCAAAGTCTACTTTCTAAATGTTACATGGCCTGTCCATTCCAGACTTTGATCACCTTCCTGTTTCGAAGCCTTTTTGAGATAGAATTGTGCTCCAAGCAAGCAGACTATTACATTTTAGAGACATGAAAATGGTCAAAGCCAATCTTTGACAGCAAGGCTAACTACTTAAAAGCTCCACAGCTTCTCCGTAGTCAGAATGGAACATTGGTCTACTTTTTGGTTTGAATATGTTGTGTGCCTCTGATCCAACTGGATTCACTAAAAATGTCTTTCTACAGAAGAAGACTTTTTATCTTCTCAGCTTAAAATAATTTATTCAGCGCAATGAAAAGTTCTAGTTTACAAGAACTTGCTACATGACGAATAAGACTTTCGAATCTTGGAATGCTTATTTAACCCAATGAGATTCAAAGTAATAGATTATTTATGGATTTTGAAAAATGTGTATTGCTCAAAAGTTGCTTTTTCAATACTCAGGCAACTTTAAGTAGAGTATATTCTTGTCTTACCTATTAAGGGTTTAAAATAAAATAAATAACTGAAATGTAGGTATTTTTATCACAAAAACCTATCATATGACTTCAGAAGAATAGGATACACAAGTCATATGTTGTGAGGTAAGTGAGGACCCAAAAGCGATATAACAGAAAGCAGTCTTTAATGAAGTTCAAAATTAGATCACTACAAAACACAAAGTCTTCTCCTTGAGAGGTGAAAAGGTTAACATAAACAATCCAAGCAGCTGGATCGAAGAATGAAGGGAGCAGTCCTCAGCGCTCCTTAGCGGGCCTCCCTCAGGCGGCTGCCGGGCTTGCAGTGTGACGCCGACAGGCTGTGGATTCCCCTGGGGTTGGCAGGGATAGAGGGAGAGCGTAGGCACCAGACCTCTAGCAGCGAGGGGCTGAACTGAATAGAACACAAATCCAGGTGGTTAACGGAGAGAGGGGTGCTGAGGAGCGGGAACAAATACAGGACAGGACTGGACAGCGACAATTCTGACGGTAGACAGAAACAGCGTGTAGCGTTCTCTAGTGAGACTCAGACAATGAAGGCAGAGAAAGCAGGGAAAGAAGTAGAGCGTTAATCAGCGGGGAAAACGGAATCAGGTGGGGAAGAATTAGACGAAGAATTAGGGGGAGACGAGAGACAGCTGGGGAGCGAGGGAAAAGGAGAGAAGTAACAAAAGAGGGCCAATAGATGGCATGAGAGTAGAAGGAAAGAACAAGAGCAAAACATACGATATGACAGGACAAGACATGACAGTACCCCCCCCCCTCAGCGAGCGTCTCCTGGCGCTCTCGAGGAGGAAACCTGGCGGTTCCGGAGGAAATCATCAATCAGCGAACGGTCCAGAACGTCCCGAGAGGGAACCCAACTTCTCTCCTCGGGACCGTATCCCTCCCAATCGACCAGAAACTGATGACCACGGCCCCGGGGACGCATGTCTAGAATCTTGCGGACCCTGTAGATGGGAGCGCCCTCAACATGAACGGGGGGGGGAAGAGGGACGAGTGGGAGCGCGGGCAGCGGGCTTGACACAGGAGACGTGGAAAACCGGGTGAACACAGCGAAGATAGCGGGGGAGAAGGAGTCATACCGCAACGGGATTAATGACCTGAGAAATACGGAGCGGACCGATGAAGCGTGGGATCAGTTTACGAGGGGCAGACCTAAGGGGAAGGTTAAGGGTGGAGAGCCACACCCTTTGACCGCGGCAGTATCTGGGACTCTTGGATCTACGCTTATTAGCAGCCTTAACTGTCTGGGTTCTAAAACGGCGCAGGGCCGAACTAACACTCCGCCAAGTGCGTTCGCAACGCTGGATCTAAAGCTTGAGCAGAGGGAACGCTGGAGTCGGCGAAGTTGCGACGTGAACAGCGGAGGTTGATAACCAAGGCAACACTGAAAGGGGGACAGACCGGTAGCGGACGACGGAAGGGAGTTATGGGCGTATTCGGCCCAGGGAGGTGCTCAGCCCAGGACGCGGGGTTGCGGAAGGAGAGGCTGCGCAGAATGCGACCAACAGTCTGATTGGCCCGCTCGGCTTGACCGTTAGACTGATGGTGGAAGCCGGACGAGAGACTGACGGACGCTCCAATCAGCGTACAAAACTCTCTCCAAAATAGAGACGTGAACTGCGGACCCCTGTCTGAGACGATGTCGGACGGGAGACCGTGAATGCGAAAGACATTCTCGACAACAATTTGTGCCGTCTCCTTGGCGGAGAGGAGTTTAGCGAGGGAATGAAATGGGCCGCTTTAGAGAAACGATCAATAACTGTGAGAATAACAGTCTTACCAGCCGACGAAGGAAGGCCAGTGATGAAGTCTAGGGCGTATATGGGACCATGGTCGCAGGGGATGGGAAGTGGTCTAAGGAGACCGCCGGGGAGTTACCGGACTTAGTCTGAGCGCAGATGGGGCAAGCTGCTATGAAACGCCGCGTATCACGTTCTTGAGTGGGCCACCAAAAGCGCTGGCGAATGGACGCGAAGCGTGCCCGGACGCCGGGGTGGCCTGCCAACTTGGCCGAGTGGGCCCACTGAAGAACGGCTAGGCGAGTGGAGGTAGGAACAAAAAGGAGATGCTTAGGACAGTTACGCGGAGAAGATGTGTTACCAAGCTCCGCTTAACCCGTCTTTCGATTCCCCATACCGCCCCGATGACGCAACCCTTAGGGAGGATCTCCTTAGAGTCCGTGAGGGACCGAGGAAGGAAAGAGGCGCGACAGGGCATCAGGCTTGATGTTTTTAGAGCCCGGACGGTAGGAGATGACAAACTCGAATCGAGTGAAAAATAGAGCCCAGCGAGCCTGGCGCGCTAAGACGCTTAGCGGAACGAATGTACTCTAAATTTCTATGGTCCGGTCCAAACGATAAAGGAACAGTCGCCCCTCCAACCATTGTCGCCATTCGCCTAAAGCGAGGCGGATGGCGAGCAACTCACGGTTCCCCACATCGTAATTACGCTCGGACGGGACAGGCGATGGGAAAAGAACGCGCAAGGGTGGACCTTGTTGTCAGCAGCGAACGCTGGGAGAGAATGGCTCCCACGCCTACTTCGGACGCCGTCTACCTCGACGATGAACTGTCTAGACAAATCCGGGTAAGAAGGATGGGCGCGGACGTAAAACGGCTCTTAAGGAGGTCAAAAGCCCTCTGGGCCGAGACGGACCAATTAAAGCGCGCCTTGACGGACGTGAGGGCGGTCAGGGGAAGCCACCTGACTGAAATTACGGATAAAGCGTCGGTAAAAATTGGCAAAACCGAGAAAACGCTGCAGCTCGACGCGTGATTCAGGAGTGGGCCAGTCGAGCACGGCCTGGACCTTGGCTGAATCCATCTCAATCCCGCGGCGGAAATAACAGAGCCAAGAAAAACTACTGAAGGGGCATGGAAGGTGCACTTCTCAGCCTTAACGTAGAGGCGATTCTCCAATAAACGTTGAAGTACACGGCGAACATGCAGGACATGAATCTGGAGCGACGGTGAAAAAATCAAAATATCGTCGAGATAAACGAAAACAAAAATGTTCAGCATGTCTCTTAGGACGTCGTTGATGAGCGCCTGAAAGACAGCTGGGGCGTTGACAAGGCCGAACGGAAGGACCCGATATTCAAAATGCCCTAACGGGTGTTAAATGCGGTCTTCCACTCGTCCCGCTCCCTAATGCGCGACGAGATGGTAAGCGTTACGCAGATCCAATTTAGTAAAATATCTGGCTCCCTGCAAGATCTCGAAGGCTGAAGACATCAGAGGGAGCGGGTAACGATTCTTAACAGTAATGTCATTCAGCCCTCGATAATCAATGCATGGTCGAAGAGAGCCGTCCTTCTTCTTAACAAAAAACTCGCCCGGGCGGAGACGAGGAGGGAACTATGGTACCGGCGTCGAGCGAGGCGGATAAATAATCCTCAAGGGCTTGGCGTCGGGAACCGATAGAGAGTAAAGTCTACCGCTGGGGGAGTGGCTCCTGGGAGGAGCTCGATCTTACAATCATATGCGCTGTGCGGAGGGAGGGAAGCGGCTCGGGAACGACAGAACACCGCCGCAAATCGTGATAGTCCTCCGGCACACCAGTCAGATCACCAGGCTCCTCCTGAGAGAGAGAGACAGAGGAGATGGGGGGAATAGCAGACGTTAAACACTTCACATAACACGAGACATTCCAAGAGAGGATGGTGTTCTTAGACCAATTAATGGAGGGGTTATGTTGAACTAGCCAAGGGTGGCCTAAGACAATAGGAGCAAATGGTGACTGAAAAATAAAAAAGGAAATGGTCTCGCTGTGATTACCAGAGACAGTGAGGTTTAAGGGTAGCGTCTCACGCTGAATCCCGGGGAGGGGACTACCGTCCAGAGCGAACAGGGCCGAGGGCTCCCTTAAATCAGAAAGGGGAATGCTGTGCTCTCGAGCCCAAGTCTCGTCCATAAAACAGCCCTCTGCCCCAGAGTCAATCAGAGCCTTGCAGGAAGCGGAAGAGCCGGTCCAACGGAGATGGACAGGGAATGTGGAACAGGACCTTGAAGGAGAGGCCAGGGTAGTTGCGCCACCAGTCGCCTCCGATCACTGGTGAACTCTGGCTTTTACCGGACAGGAAGTGACGAGGTGCGTAGCAGCGCCGCAGTAAAGACAGAGGCGATGGTTAATTCTTCGATCCTTCTCTGTAGCCGAGATGCGGATACCCCCTAACTGCATGGGCTCAGACGGCGCGGCCAAGGAGGAGGATGGTAGAGCAGTGAAAAAAGGGGCTGAGAGAGAAGCAGCATCAGCCTTACGGGTCCGGCGGTGAAGGTCGATTCTCTTCTCGATGCGGATGGCGAGTTCAATCGCTGAATCCACTCGTGTGGGAACCTCACGGGAGAGGATCTCGTCCTTGACCTCCGCGCAGAGACCCTCCAGAAAGCGGGCGAGCAAGGCAGGCTCGTTCCAGTCGCAAGAGGCGGCGAGAGTCCGGAACTCAATGGAATAATCCGTGACGGACCGCTTACCCTGACGTAGTGACCACAGGACTCGGGAGGCCTCCTCGCCGAACACGGAACGATCAAAAACCCGGATCATCTACCTCCTGAAGTCCTGATAGTGGATAATGCAGTCAGCCTCCGCCTCCCAGATGGTCGTGCCCCACTCACGAGCCCGTCCGGAGAGGAGAGAAAGCACATATGCGACGCGGGCCCTGCTCAGGGAGTAGGTGGTGGGCTGGAGAGAGAAGACAACATCGCATTGGGTTAGAAAAGCGCGGCACTCCGTGGGCTCACCAGCGTAGCAGGGCGGGTTGTTGATCCTGGGCTCAGGGGGTCCGGAAGACTTGGAAGCGGCCGAAGAGTCGAGGCGAAGAGTCTGGAGTTGACCGGTGAGGTCAGCGACCTGAGCAGCCAGGGCCTCAATAGCATGTCGGGCAGCAGATAACTCCCCCTCGTGTCTGCCTAACATCGCCTCTTGGAGCTCGACAGCCGGCAGAAGAGGATTCGGGATCGCTGGGTCCATTTCTGGTCTGAGTCTTCTGTTGCGAGGTAAGTGAGGACCCAAAAGCGTATATAACAGAAAGCAGTCTTTAATGAAGTTCAAAATTAGATCACTACAAAACACAAAGTCTTCTCCTTGAGAGGCTAAAAGGTTAACATAAACAATCACGCAGCTGATCGAAGAATGAAGGGAGCAGTCCTCAGCGCTCCTTAGCGGGCCTCCCTCAGGCGGCTGCCGGGGCTTGCAGTGTGACGCCGACAGGCTGTGGATTCTCCTGGGGTTGGCAGGGATAGAGGGAGAGCGTAGGCACCAGACCTCTAGCAGCGAGGGCTGAACTGAATAGAACACAAATCCAGGTGGTTAACGGAGAGAGGGGTGCAGAGGAGCGGAACAAATACAGGACAGGACTGGACAGCGACAATTCTGACGGTAGACAGAAACAGCGTGTAGCGTTCTCTAGTGAGACTCAGACAATGAAGGCAGAGAAAGCAGGGAAAGAAGTAGAGCGCTAATCAGCGGGGAAAACGGAATCAGGTGGGGAAGAATTAGACGAAGAATTAGGGGGAGACGAGAGACAGCTGGGGAGCGAGGGAAAAGGAGAGAAGTAACAAAAGTGGGCCAATAGATGGCATGAGAGTAGAAGGAAAGAACAAGAGCAAAACATACGATATGACAGGACAAGACATGACATCATAACTTTTATGATACTTTTGGGTCCTTGTCTACACTTTAAAGTGTGGCACTATCCACTGTTTTGAAAAGATGAACCATGATATTAAAACATTAAATCATATCCTTTTGTGTTTTAAACATGAGAGTGAGTGGGTGAATAAATTATCACAGAATTTTCATTTTTGGGTGAACTATTCCTTCAAATGTATGTAGATTCGTAGACCAAATTATTTGGTCTTGGAAGAATCTAATAGGAATTTTATACAGTAATTCATATAGAAATCTTGACTTTTGATTGCAGACTTTGGGCCTGTTTAAACTTGGCACTTCATGCATTTTCACTGATCGGATAGCTATCCAATCACGAAAAGACCTTCAATTGCTCAAACCTAATACATTTTCGTTTCAAAATGCATCTTTTTCTCTCCGTTTTGGCCTTCCGTCCACACTGAGATGGCGTTTTTGTCTGTGAAAACTGAGCTTTTTGAAAACGCACTCCAAAGTATAAAAATATGAAAATGCCGTTTTCACATTGTAGTGTGGACTGTGAAAATGGATGCCACTGAGTATTTGCATTGCGTATTTGCATAGGGCCTGCATCGCGTAATAAATAACAACAAATTTAGACATGGATGCACGTTGTACGAAAGACAGGAATTTTTTCTTCATTAATTTGATGCAGATATCTGAAGAATCTGAAACTAAACACTGGCAATGAATGAGTGCAGCTGACACGCATGATACATCTTTCCTATGAGAAGCCCAGAGGAGGGGGGAATACACAACCCACACACAAACAAAAACACATTCAGACTCAGTTGGACTCAAATAACAAATCACATCTTTTACATTTTCTGCCTGGCAAAAGCATAATTACGGAAGTAAACTCTTTTTTTTTTTTTTTTGCATATAGCATGGGAATTGGAGATCGGATTCACATCCGTGTGATGGAGATACATTGATGTGGCCAAGTGTAAATGGAATGTGCTTATTCAATAGGATAGCAATCCGATCAGTAAAAACGCATGAAGTGACCAAGTGTAAATTGGCCCTTTGTTGTATTGGCAATCTGAGCACAGTTTCACATTGTTGAGATCTCTTCTAAAACTCTAGAGGAAACATGCGTGAGATTACTGATTTTCAATTGGCTGTTTATTTCATCTTGTTGTCTAGGATCCAACAATGAATCTGATATATTGAAGAGATGTCTGTGTTTTTCCATCCTACAAGTTTCTATATGTCTTCTTGCTTCAACCTGATTTACAATGGAAAGTTCAAGAGTACAAGAACTAAAATGTGTATTTAACCTTCAGAGATCTAATTCAAAAGATTTTGTGCATTTGAGATGCAAAGGGCGATATCTGCAGGGAATCTGTGTGTGTTTTGGATATGTGTGTGCTTGACGTGGGAGGTTTGTCATCATGCCATTCGCTATGTTGCCTGGGCACATAGAAGTGTTCCAGGGTCCTGGCATTGGACAGTGGAGCGTGCTCTATCTACTCACCTCTTATTGGTGGAAAAGTGCCTCTCTGAAAAGTCCTCGCCAGAGGCTCATTTCCACGACTGTTTTTGTTTTGAGCCGATTCAGCACAATTTTTGTCAAATACACAAATCGGTGAGTGCCGAGGTGTAAGCGGGGAGTTATAATGGCACATAACCACCTGGAAGAGATTCTGCACTGCATCAAGTCTGATTTTTAATAAAACTCTCCAGCACAGGTCCTACCTCACTGTCTTCTATGAATTTGGAGTTTTAGCAGTATCTGAAGCCCCCATCCAGCTATCTGATGAACCATAAACAACCTGGATTAATCACAGAGAGAAGTGAGAGGAGGGTGGAATGAGACACACACACAGAGAGAGAGAGAGAGAGAGAGAGAGAGAGAGAGAGAGAGAGAGAGCCCTGATTCAAGAACGATTGGAAAATGACACTGAATTAACAGGAATCGTCTAAGGAGTGGATGCATTAGAGCCTTACAGAGGCATTCATTCTCTTCCTGCTCCGGGGAGCACACCCTCCTGGATGACACAGTAACAAAATTTCAAATTGCACTTAAAAATAAAATCACATTTTTAACACTTTGTTTTCCTGTAAAAATATCTAAACATCCATACCTTGTAATTTAAATGTGTATATATACATATATATATATATATATGTACACAGTATATATTCACAGGGTTGAGGAGTAACGGAATACATGTAAAGGGATTACGTATTTAGAATGCAAAATATAAGTAACTGTATTTCACTACAGTTACAATTTAAATCATTGGTATATGTAAATACAGTTACATTCAACAACTATTTTGATTACTGAAGAGATTACTTTGCATTTTATTGTCATTTGTTTCATTTAATATTTCAGATGGAAAACATTTATACATATAAATGATGCGATCCAATGTGCATTTGAACAGCAGTGAAACACTTTCTTATGATGTGTTACATTCATACGAGCAGACAGAGAATTAAGTTTGAAGTAAGTTTGGAGCAGAAGAAATATAAATAAATCTTGTGTATATTGTCAGCTTTACGCTAAGCTCAAAAGCTATTTCTAGCCATTTTACATGCACATATTACATGCAGATCATATTTTTTTATCAAGAAAATTCACGTTAGATCATAATTACTTTTTTCTTGTAAGACCTTTGATATTTGGGTAAATATCGTATTTGTATCCTTAAAACAAGATCAGATTGATTAATGAAACAACGGCATAAAATATTTAGGTTTTCAGAGAATGTATTTTTAACATGTGTATTTTGAGTTTTTATATTCAAAACAAGTGAAAAAATCTACCAGTGCTGAAGAAGTAATCCAAAGTATTTAGAATATGTTACTGACCTTGAGTAATCTATCGAAATATATTACAGTTAAATTTTACAGCATGTATTCTGTAATCTGTAATGTAATACGTTTCAAAAGTAACCCTAACAACCCTGTATATACATACTATACTGTAGCTCAGAGTAGGGGTTTAAATCGGACGTTTCATTACGATACGATCTTATATCGATTCTCTTGGCCTTCAGTCTGATATAACAGTCAATAAAAAACATTTTGCCCTAAAATGCAGCCAAAATATAATTTGAATATTTTATTGAGCTCTCTGAAAAGTGCAAATTTAGTATCCACATTGGGAATCCACAATAGATGGATTTCTCTTTCCCTATTTAGTGCTGTTCAGAATGTCGGTGTTGTCAAGACGTTTCACATGATGGTTGAACTGCTCCACGGTACTTTTAAATAGGAAATTCTCATGTAAATTTCAAGTGTGTCACAACGACATCAATGGAAGCCCGAATTAATCGCACACGTGAGACGCACTGCGTTTGTCACCAGAGCTCGTATTTTAAGGAGCACCCTGTTACCATGCTCACACTGATCCAGTCACTGGTCTGGATCTCTCGTATTGCGGGAAGCCCAGTTGACTGCATGGATAGCAGAGCACAGTTTGGCTTCAAAGACCCTGCCGTGGCTTCCACAGTTCCACAGTTTGGCTTCCGTGTCCCACATGAAAAGCGTATTTAGCCCCAATAAAGTGTAATTAATGCAATATGGTTGCTTCATTGCCTGAATGAAATGCGTACGGATGACGCCGACATGACAGTATTAAAATAAAGGTACATCTTATAACAATGTCTATATATCGATATTTACGCATTGTATCAATAACATTGGATCGTTGATTTTTGGATCGATGCATTGATCCAGATCGATTAATCCGTACACCTCTAGTTCACCTCTTGAGGGGGCGCTAATAAAATAATAAAATTGTGTAATGAATGCATAAACTGCAGCTATAGACTAAACATTCAGTTTCAGCCATTTAGCTTTGTTTAGATACAGCAGTTCCTAAACAAAGACATACTATGCATTACTTTTTCTAAATTATATTCCACTTTGCCCAGCTTAGGACACAAATTGTTTACTGATGTTAGTAGAGTAATATAGCTTATCTACTGCCAACAACTCCCAAATGAATACTTATTGAAAACGCACAATAACGGCAGACATATGCACAACTGAAATATGAAATGTTTTTGTACTATATGACTACATTAGCATCACTCATCCCTCCCCATTTTTGGGGGCTTCAAACAGGTGTAGAGACTTTTCTTGTGAGCAGATAGACAGCAGATGGGGCGGCAAGGTGGAAAGTTTTGCACTGGCTGGGAGCTGCACAGAGAAAGTACGGCTGGTTTTGACTGCGGAAATTAATCTTTCTCTCGTTACTCATTGTTTGTTTCTGATAACAGAAGAAGCATGAGGCATAGCTATGTCACTTTCAAAAGCATTTAAGCTAAGACTGATAATCAGGACAAAAGGCTTCCAGACTGTACCTCTGTCAGGATGTGGAAATTGGCTCATAAAATCGGGACTCGTAAAATAGCATAATTGACTCCTGCCCCCTAACAAATATAATTAAAACCATAGAACTTTTCATGCTAGCGCCGTCTTTGATTTATAATGGGAATGACATTGAGTCTGTGAGGGATACACTTACAATCTCTTCAATGACACAAATGTTATAAAGCTCCTATATCACATCTAATGACTCATGTTTGTATACTGAATGTTCTTGGACAGATTGTCCGTGAAACGATCCAAAAACATTTAAAACTGCAGTACAGCCTATTTAAGTGACTGCAAGTCTATCCCTCACAGACTCGTTACCATTCCCATTAAAAATCAAAGATGGCGTTATCGTGAATAAGGTCTAGATAGAGTTTGTTTTATACATACACTACACATACTAAATTATGAAACACTTGACTGAAATGTTTCTCATGATCTTAAAAATCTTTTGATCTGAAGGCGTATGCTTAAATGTTTGAAATTTGTTTTGTAGACAAAAATATAATTGTGCCACCATATTAATTTATTTCATTATAAAACTAAAGTTTAATAAAAAAAAAAAAAACCACATAGATGGGAACTCCTTCAATACTATTTAAAAGGATCTCAGGGTGATACCTCAAGGAGTTGGTTGAGAAAATGTCAAGAGTACACGTCAGCAAATGGTGACTACTTTGAAGATGCAAAAATATTACACAGTTTTGATTTATTTAGAATTTCGTTTAATCACAACATAATTCCTAGATTTCCATTTATGTTATTCCATAGTTTTGATGAATTTACTATTATTCTAAAATGTGAAAAAAAAAATAAAAAATAATAATAATAAATATACATATATAATATATATAATATAGAATGAGTAAGCATTTTAAAACTTTTGACTGGTAGTGTATGCACTCACATTTTAAGCTCATACATTTTTTTTCAGGTTTTTAATTATTTATTTTAAAATGTTTAATGAAAGTAAAGGTGAGAGTAAATAAAATGTACATCTTTAGGAAATCATCTGTCTGTCTGTCTGTCTGTCTGTCTGTCTGTCCCCCTCGTGCCACAAAAACAGCACCAACTTGTGAGCAATTATCTGAGTTACCATAGACTTTGTCAGACGGGTTGGTTTGAGTATTTTTGTAACTGTTGATCTCCTGGGATTTTCACACTCAACAGTCTCTAGAATTTACTCAGAATGGTGCCACACCAAAAGAAAAAACATCCAGTGAGCGGCAGTTTTGTGGACGGAAACACCTTGTTGGTGAGAGAGGTCAACAGAGAATGGCCAGACTGGTTTGAAGTCTTCGGTAACACATATAACCGCTCTGTACAATTGTGGTACATAGAATATAATCTCAGAATGCTATTCTGAGATGCGGGTTGGTGCTGTTTTGACGACATGATGGGGACCTACACAATATTATGTGGTTTTAATGTTGTGGCTGATAGGTGTATTTATACTGTGTATATATATATATATATATATATATATATATATATATATATATATATATATATATATATATATATATATATATATATATGTGTGTGTATTTAATATGTTTTGCAATTAAACTAATATTTATTAAGATAATAACATTTTAATTATAATGTTTTTAAGATAATTTTTTTTTATAAATATGCTTATCATAGTAAATAAGTGAAACATTGTTTAGTTAAATATATTTGATTAAATACATTTAAAAAATCTTTATAAAAATTATTTAAAAAAATTCTTACCTGATTTGCAAATGTAGTTTTTTTTCTTCTTGTTTTAAGCAGAAATCTAATAAAATGTTGTGAAGTTTATGCATAAAACAAGAAAAAACAGTGCCAAATGGGTAAGAAACAAAGCTCATAAAATAAGACATATTCTCTGAAAACACTATCTCACACAGTTGTGCTGCAAGTTGTTGTTAAGGATATTTTATCTGGAAAACAAGACACAAACATTTATGCCATTTTTGCAGTGTAAGACACATCTCAGGCTCTGTTTTTTTGGCTTCACATCACTGCCACATGAGCCTGGACAGCCGGATATGTTTATTGTTGCACAGACGTCAGTTGAGATTATGCAGCAGTGACCAGGTGACAGTACATCAGTCATGGTCAGTTAGTGGGGGTCCCAGAAGAGGGGTTTAGTACTGTGGATGAAGTTTCTCTGTTTGTGAGATGATGGGGCTAATGAAAGGGAAAGAGAAGAACATCTTGGCAGTCTGGCAGCAGCAGTGAGCGAGACGCAAGGGGTTTCATGACTGAGGAAAAGCTCCTTAATCATGAGAATTTTGCTGGGCTGACTGTGTCTCCGTCTGTTCTCTTTGGATGCATGCTGAATTCCAGTGGTACTTACAGCAGTGTTACTGCACTCTGTCTCTGGCTGTGAGAAATACAGCTTATGGCTTGCAGGCAATGCTGATGTTGTATTTATATCACTTGTGCTTCAGGGTTCAGTTGAGGTGCATCTGTAAAAGTGGGTATTTGTTTGTTCCTGTGCCTATTTGTTTGCTTGTTTGTTGATTATTTCATCATGTTGTAATTGAATGTTCGTTGTTGTTTTTTGATTATAATTAGGGCTTTATTTTAGTTCAAATTGATAAAAATAAATAAATCTATCTATCCATCCATACCAGTCAATTCCAAATCTTTGGTGATTCTATGGGCTTTTATCTCCATGAATTGTCTTGGCAAAGTTTTTAACAAGTAGGTTCCCAGGTTTTTCCTCAACCCTCCCCATTTGCCCAGGCTTGGGACCAGCATGCAGGTGTTACCCTACATGGCTGGGGATGCAGACAAACAAACATACACACAAATTCACACATACGGGCGATTTATAGTCTTCACTAACCCTGTATGTTTTTGGAGGGAAACCGGAGCACCCGGAGAAAACCCAAGCGAACACAGGGAGAACATGCAACATATAGCGCATGTGAAACACAAGAACACTGTATGAACAACTCCTAATCTTCTCTAATTTCTAAAGCCACTTTTTGTATTGTTTATTCAATATTTCGCTTGCAAGCCACAATAATGTCTTAAAGGTATAGTTCACTCAAAAATGTTTATTCACATATCATTTAACCTCATGCAATCCCAGATGTGTATGACTTTCTTTTTTCAGCAAAACAGAAACAAAGGTTTTTAGGAGAATATGTCAGCTCTGTAGATCATTCCAATGAAAGTGAATGGTGATCAGACCTTTGTAGCTCCAAAAATCACATAAAGGAAACATAAAAGTCCATATGACCCCAGTGGTTAAATTCATATTTTTAGAAGCAATATAATTGGTGTTGGTGAGAAAAAGACCAATTTTTACATAATTTTTTACTCTAAATAACCACTTTAACTTTCACTTTAAGATGTGAAAAACAGGCACTACATGTGACTTTCAAATGTAAAAGTTAAATTGGAGATTTAGAGAATCAAAAGTTAAATTTGTATCTGTGTCTCACCCAAACCTAATATACTGCTTCTAAAGACATGGATTTAAACACTGGAGTCATATGGATTACTTCTATGTTTCCTTTATAAGTTTTTTGGAGCTATAAATGTCTGGTCACCATTCGCTTGCATTATGAGGCCATACAGAGCTGAAATATTCTTCTAAAAATCATTGTTTGTGCTCTGTTGAAGAAAGAAAGTTATGCACATCTGGTATATCATGAGGGTGAGTAAATAATGAGATAATTTCCTTTTATGGGTGAACTCTCCCTTTAAAGCTAAAGTTTGTATCTTTTTCAGTGTTAAAATACTTCCTTCTGTCCTAGTTAATATGCAGAGACAACTACAAGTCAGTCATTCAGAGGTTAATTTTCTCGAAAACTTTAAACGCTTTGTCTCTGTGGCACTATAAAATTACTGTTTGTTTAGAGCGACCCGCTTAGACCCACCCCAACAGTGTGACTCAACCAATGGTGTGAGTTTGGGGCAGAACGATCTGGTGACAACAGCAGATGAGGGGCGTATTATGAAATCTGTTTTGAAAACATTGTTTATATTTGCAAATCCGTTCAGTGGCACTAGTGTTGCCTACATTACATACTTTAGCTTTAATAATTAATAATCTTAATTTATGGACCTTTTAAAGGGCCCTTTCCAAAAAACAATTCTTAATGCATTTATTTGTGATTCATTTAATTAATTAATCATCATCATGCAATTGATTCCTTTTTTTCTTAACAACCAACAACCCTAATTATAATAATAATTTGTACATCAGAGGCATGGCGCTTATATGAAGCCGAACGAGTTTGAGTCTCAGGTCATTGCACCTCTAAGTTAAAAATGTCAATAAGCTTAGAAATAAAATTAAAAACATTATAATTATAATATCTGTATGATCATGAATGTATGAGATTTCCCTAATTCTTGAAATGTGTGTTGTAGCTGCAGGGCGGCCCTCGTGGCCGGGATGCCACTGTGTACCCTGCCAGTCGGCGGTGGATCCTGAGGGGCAGGAGCTGCCCATCCAGTGCAGGGGGCAGAAGAAAAAGCACCCTGACCAGGACATGAACCTCTGCTGGAACGAAATCAAACGTAAATCCCACAACATCAGGTACTGCACTCTCCATTATCACTTCAGATCACCCCATATCTTCCCGGGTTTAATAACTTTCCTTTCCTAGAGATGCATATATTGCTAATTCTCCCATGATTCTTATAAGCACAAATGAATTAATTGATTGGGCAGTGTACGCACAGCTGTTTTGCATATCATTTGGATGTCTGTGATACATGGAGCTTTGTTTACATAGCCTCCTAATTACAGTCTCGACCCCAACATTTCTCAGGGGACACATTTAACAGTGTGGGATTGGTTCAGACAGCTTCCCTGCAGCACAGGGTAATAGGTTCATCCCAGGATGGCCAATAGTAGCAGGGCCTTGTCAGTATGCCGACATCATCCGGCCCAGAAGGAAGGATTTGTTCATACAAACATCGCATATAATGGAAATGGATGGAACACTAAGTGGCTTCCACCCTCAGGGATTATATTGCACCAGCTTTCCGGTTGCTGGATGACATTTTCTTTTGACATACAGATGTCCCACACATCTAATGGCTGGATTTTGTTTTGTTTTGGATCTGTAAAA
The DNA here is from genome assembly GCF_025860055.1 of Xyrauchen texanus. Taxonomy (NCBI): domain Eukaryota; kingdom Metazoa; phylum Chordata; class Actinopteri; order Cypriniformes; family Catostomidae; genus Xyrauchen; species Xyrauchen texanus. Next base: position 25,511,205 of record NC_068298.1, on the reverse strand, counting down.
TGCAATGGCAAACATTTAAAAAGGTTTAAATAATGTTTTGATTTTGCAAAATGTCATTTGCGCAAAAAAATACAATAATTTACTCACCCTCATGTTGTTCCAACCCCAAATGACTTCCATTTTTCCATGGAAAACAAAATAGGTCACACTTTACAATAAGGTTACATTTTTTAACATTAGTTAATGCATTAGGTATCATGAACAAACACTTAACAGCACACTGTTTTTTACAGCATTTATTAATATTTGTTCATTTTAGTTAATAAAAATACAGTTGTTCATTGTTAGTTCATGTTAAATTAATGCTTAATAAGTATTGTTAGTTAATGTCATTGTTGTTAACTAATATTAACAAATGGAACCTTATTGTAAAGTGTTGCAACAAAATGAAATGTTAGGCAAAATATTAGTCTCAGTCACTATTCACTTTTATTGTATGGCGAAAAAATGCAGTGAAAGTGAAGGATGACTCGCACTGACATAACATCTCCATTTGTGTTCCAGGGAAGATAGAAAGTAATTCGGGTCATACTGGGCAAACTGTTCCTTTAAATGAAAGGATTAGATTTTTGTTTTTTGTTTTATGCCTAATGCTGAATCACTGCTTGATTTTGTAGATTGTGTTCCAGAGCAACATTGTATGAATAATTTACTTAAAAGTTTACCAGTTTGTTTTCGTTCACTGGCAATGTGGCAAAGAAAGAAATTAAACAGACTTGTAGAACAGAGCTTTTCTTTGTCATTCTCATCTGAATGTTTGACTTTATAGGGGTATAATCACACTGTGGGGGGGGGGGTTATATATGGGTGGACAGAGGCATGTTGGGAATGTGTGATCATAGACTTGTCTGGATGCTTTTCACCTCTGATGGCCCAGCTGTGAGTGAGTGCTGATGGTTTGAGTCATAACCCACATCCTTTAATCCACTCAGAATGCATTGCCTTGTCTGTGGCAAATTATAAAAAATAATCAAAACATCAGAACTGTGACTACTTTGGTTATATTTCAAGATTGCTAAATACTGTTGCTACAAAATAAAGCACATTTTGGTGTTAGTTTAAAGCAGGGGTCACCAACCTTTTTGATACTGAGAGCTACTTCATGGGTACTGAGTCATACGAAGGGCTACCAGTTTGATACACTCTTCTGAAATAACAAATTTGCTTAGTTTGCCTTATACATTATTAATAATGTAAAGACTCTGATCACGTTAATGATTTCTCACAATAATTACCAACAATGACAAGGTGGGAAACAGATATCAACATTCAGCACTTTATTTCTATTTATCTCAGTAATTGTAAAATGTTCAGATGATCACTTACATTACATTTCTTAGGACAAATGTCCCATTTTCACTAGCCACTGACAAACCTTTTAAACAAATCATGAACTATGTTGCACCATGTTTCAAAAAGTTATCAATTATGTACATTGTAATGTCTGTAATGTAGTGAAAAATCTTAAATATTTTTAAATAAATCTTGTCACATTTTGAACTAATGACCAAATCTGCTGTATTTTTAATAAAATAATAACTGTTACATGTCATGAACACACATTTTAAATTGAACAATTCTTCAATATTTTAATTAAACTTTGCCATGGCACTGACATGTTGCCACTGACATCTGGTATAATTTTCTTTGTTAGTGGGAAGACTGGCATTGCATGCTGTTTACCATTGTATTGTAATCTGGTGTGTAACTTGACACTGCAACTGTGAGTAACTCTTTCAGATATGCATCAGTGAGGCATGTTCTGTGTTTGTTCTTGATGAAGTTCATGTCAGAAAATGCTGATTCACATAGATAGGTAGAACCAAACAGGCTGGCAACCTTCATAGCTGCTGTACACACACACACCACTGTACTTCTGTGTCAACAAGGCACCAAAAGTTTGGTCCAGCCTGGTAGGCTTTGAGGTGGAGGTCATTTTGCAATGTTATGATTTCAATCTCCACCTGTCCAGCATCCAAGTTGAACGTTGTACTTAGTTGCTCAGCAAAGCTTGTTGTGTCCACATTCATGAAAGGATTGGAAATGAATGATACACATGGCTCAAGCTGATCTAGGTCACAAAACCTATTCTCAAACTCTTGCCCAAGTCTGTTTATGACTTCATAGTACTTGTCTGCAACTTTGTCAAATGTATCAGATGCAGAAGCATTGTCTTTCAGCACTGACTGCACAGAGGGAAAGTGCAGCACCTTTTTTCTCTGTAGATCCACAGACAAAATGTTCATTTTGGCTTTAAATGCATTTAAAGCACTTATCATATTAACAACAGTCTTGCCTTTACCTTGCAGCTCGCAGTTTAATTGGTTTAGTTTCCCAGTAATGTCCGTCAAAAATGCAATGTCAAGTGTCCACTCTGTGTCCTCTAGCAGTGAGACGTCTTTGCCTTTGGACTGCATGAACTCTTTGATTTCACCCAAAAGTGACAAAAAACGAAGTAAAACTCGTCCTCTGCTGAGCCATCTGATTTCTGTGTGTAGTAGCAGGTCACCATATTCAGCTGCCATCTCCTCCAATAGCACTTTGAAAATCCTGTGCTGTTTTGCTTTGGAGCGGATATTGTTTATGATTTTCACAACGGGAGTCATCACGTGCCCAGAGCCGATCACTTTGGCACACAATACCTGCTGGTGAATGATGCAGTGGTAATGCAGAAATTTTGGGAAGTCTGGGTCACCTTTACAGTGAGCGATGAAACCTGCATATCGGCCAATCATAGCAGGAGCCCTATATGTGGTCACCACTACCAGCTTTTCCAATGGTACCTTTTTCTGCACGAAAAACTCCTTCACTGTGTTATAAATGTCAACTCCCCTCGTAGTTGTCTTTATGGGCAGTAGTGTCAGGAGTTCTTCTCTTGTGGAGAAATCTTCAAACACCATCCGGATAAAAACCATCAGCTGCACTGTGCTGTCCACGGACTCGTCGCACTGGATGCTAAACCACCTGCACCTCGCCAGATCCCGGTCCAGCTGATCGACCAAGTTACTGGACAAAGATGACACTCGTCTAGCCATCGTAGATGCCCCCAGTTGGACGTCGGTGAGAGTGGCGATTACATCGCTTCCATATTTCTCGTCTTTAAGTACAGTGTTAGCAATTATCATCATTGCTTCTTTGACAACTTCTCCATCTGAAAATGCCTTCTTCTTCTTGATCAGGAAATGCGTAGCTCTAAAAGAGGCTTTTTGTGACTTTTTTGCCGGCCTTGTGAAAAAAGCTTGTTGCTTACCCAAAGCTGTCTTTAGCTCAAGGGCTTTTTCTGCCTGTAGTGCGCTTCCCGGTGGGTAGTTAGTAGTTTTTGTGATTCGTAGTAAAGTGTCTCTCCACATTGTGCCGCTTTGCCGTTGCCACAGTCGCTCCGCATATAAGACACACGCAGGTTTCTTTCACAGTCGTAAAAAAGAACTCCCGACTCCCATTCGTTGTGAAAGTGATACGTTTTCTTTCTTTTTTCTGCCATGTTTTTGGGGTAAGAAACTACGTTCAGCACCAATCTTCGCTGCGCCCTCTAGCTTAGCCTACTCTCCACGAGCACTGTATTGTCACACGCACAATACTGACCGAACTGGAGTACGTCAGATTTCACCTAAACTTATCTAAACTTCATGTATAAGAAACATATTTTTAAGATATTTTCATTTTTTTAAATCTATATAAATGCAAGTGTGATTCAAAAAAAATGAATTGCAACAGAATAAAATACAATTTTATACGCAGCTGAGTTGTGCTATTTTTAGAACAGGCCTGCGGGCGACTCATGTGGTCTTTGGGGGCGACCTGGTGCCCGCGGGCACCGTGTTGGTGACCCCTGGTTTAAAGGAATACCCATACCCAAAAATAAAAATGTTGTCATAATTCTGTCTCATGTTGTTCCAAACCTGTATGACCTTCTATCCTCCATGGGACACAAAAGCATAAAAGGAGTTTTCCCCATGTAATTACAAAGAATGGGGACTTGAGTTTCGATCTTCAAAAAGGATGCCTAAGCACTTTAAAATATCGTAACATTACTTCATACGACTGGTGTTATATATATATATATATATATATATAGGTCTTCTGAAGCAATGCAATGACAATTTGTGTCAGGAAAGATACAAATTTAAGTTGTTATTCACTGATGATCTTTTTCTCCTAAGAGCTGTTAATCTCCTTATGGTGGGGTGAGCTAGAGACAGACACAGTGGGTGTGGTTTCAGGCCTCGGATAGTCATTTATTGGTGTAAGGATATTTGGTATGCAACATTTGAAAGGGAAATTTAAAGTGCCCTCATTCTCACACCGTTATATGTAAGGGAATTTAGAGTCTCGAAATATGTGAGCTATGAACAAAATTAAACTGTCCTTATTGTACATTATTAGTAATGAAATGTATAATGGAATTAGTCACATTTGACAGCCATTATAAATTAGATAAATGACAAAAAACTTGATTATTTCTCATTATAAAATTCTCCACCAGAGTTGTGACAGAATGTGAAGTAAATGATAAATACAGAGAAAATTTACTTTTTGGAGTCTGTTGACAATGCCTTAAGAACCAATTATCCTTCTTTGAATCTAAATCGATTTGCAGTCGGATTACCCAAAGTATTCAACTAATACACCACACTTTGAGCAAAAGTCTTGGAGATGTACATGCATGTCGTTGCGTTTCCTTGCTTTGTATTTTTTGTGTTGCTTGGTTCTTTGGCTCTTTGTCGAAAGTTTGTTCCGTCGATGTATTGGACTCTGATATTATTGCGGAGATTTATTGTCTGGTTTAGTCAAGGCCTTCTGCAAGGACTCGTGACTCCCGTTGGGTGTGTGAACCATAGAGCATAGAGATTGAGAGGCGTCCTCTGGACTTTTGGTGTCCCAAGTTTTCCTTGGACTCTACATGTCACGGAGGATCTGGAAGCAGCAAGAGACGCTTCCAAATAGAGCGTTGCAAGAGAGAACTTCAGCAGAAGAGGAAGTTCAAGAGAAGAGAGCGAAGAGCGTTCTTCCTTGGGTAGGAACGTTTCGAATTGAAATTGGCCGCACCCCAAAGGTATCCTGAGCCAAACAGAAGTGACTTGGTCAACTGGGCTGTCCTTTTCAAAAGTTAATTTATGATCCTTTGTGGAGGATTCTTACAAACTCCCGCTCAAAAATAGTGCATGTTTAGTGCAACTTTTATATCTTGAAAACTGTACAAGAGACATGGCATTCGTTATCATCAACATTCTCTATGTAAACAAGCAAGCATTTACATACTAAATGTGACATTATTTCATGAATATTATACGTGTAAGTAACAAAACATGAACATTCCTGGTTACAAATCATACTGGTTAATTCATTAGTTTTACAACATGGATAATATATTACACGTAACGAGAAACCTGATTGTCGGGGTATAATATCCAGTTGAACCTTGAAATTACCATACAAGATTAAAGATTATCATCATTGATTTGTTAGTTAGAAGTGATTACCAATTACTACACTTATTTTAAAAGGTACATTTGCTATAATTATTCATTTGACATTGACAGTGAGGTTATGCCGCAAAAGTGGCTCGGTTCAACGACGTGGGGAACGGAGGTTACATCTGTAACCCAGACATTCCCCGTCTGTTGTTCGAAGCGACACTAGGGGTCCAATTTAATTCACGCCATGCGCTGAGCCGTGTACGTGTACTGCTGACACAGGAGCGGGCAGGTATTTTACGTGCCAAAGCTACCGGCTGTGTCAGGCTGCCTGTACCCTTCCTCAACACCCAAATTGTCAAAGCCTCTCAAAGCCAACAGGGGGGAACAAGGCAACGTGCCAAGCATGGGAGCAGGCTGTGCCAGCCGCGCCTTTTCTCTCTCTATGTTTCTCGTATAGAGTTAAAGCGGCTGGGGCCAACTTAACGCTATCATACTCATTGGGGAAGGCGATCTTTCCCAGTTTCCTATTCTTTCAGGGGGGAAAGACCCTGCAGGGACCACACCTGACCAGACTGGGGGAGGTATATAGTGGTGAAATACATCACATGGGCTTTTAGGTCACATGTGGAGAATGGCGCCGTGGTAGATCCTACCTCATTGGGAGGGAGGAGTTGCTGCAGACACGGTGACCAGGGGCCAGTGGGAACTGCCCAAGGGAGACGCGGGTCCACTTGCAAGGGGACCGTACCGCGGTAAAATACATACAGGGGGGAAGTCCACGTAAGAGCTTACCCAAAGACTTGCCGTCTACTGTGTCGTGGTGGGCCGCGATAGTGGCTACATACACCTTCAAGGTGGAGGGGGACAGCCTCCCATCCAACCACTCCTGCAGGAATGAGAGCACTGACCTAATTGTTCACCTCTGTGGGTCTTCAGCCCGGCAATGAACACCCGGCAGGGGGTGGGTTAGTGACTGAGGAGGAGGTCCCGTGGATTCGGAGAGCACTCTACCGCATCCAGGAACTACACAGGGGCTGAAGGGCATCTTTATAAATACGTGTCCTGAAAAGGACGTTCAACGCTAGCTGTGTATTAGTCGGCTCCGAAGAAAATTTCTGAATGAAACAGACGCATTTCCCTCCCTTTGTACCCGTATGTCTGGGGGCGGGACATGCAAATTCTGTCTGCCAATTTCTCATAGATCAGAGATGCAAAAGGCGCTCAAGAGAGACCCCTAGTGTCACTTCTTCAACACAACATCGAAGTGAGCGACAGACGGGAACAGAATGTATCATGGTTGCTATGACTACATGCAATGTCGCAATCAAATATCCAATATAAACTATAGGAGAGTTATAATGATGTAGTGTAGAGAGAAAAGAAAATTAATTTTGCGGCTGTAGTTTTATATTGACTTTGTAATAATTTATTTCACATAAAATATATATTTTTATAATTTTACATATATATTTTACTCCCATCTACTGAGGTACATCTACTTGGGGATTAACATAACTCAAATTTGAACATCAAATTTTTGGGTAAACTGCCATAATTTTTAATTCATAATTATGTTTACGCTGAAGCAAAGAATTGTGCATTGTGAGTGCCAACAAGGGATACACCTCTTGCATCCTCCGAATTCCTGTGCAAGAAGGTTGCATTCAAAGGCTGTGGAGTGTCCTACTTGCTTTTCTGAAATGAGACAGCCACTGTGACGTATGTGGCCAACAAATCCAAACTCTGCAGCATGCAGACTTTGAAACGAGACACAGCAAAAGTGTATCATAATCCTACTTTAAATTTAGTTTTTTTTTGGAGTTTTAGCTCAGAGCTTGCAGTGGTAAAAAGAAGGAAATTGAAAGAAGGCCATTACATATCGATGCATTCTGTTCCATGCTCAGCATTAAAAGGCAGGGGAATGGCATGGTGACCTTTCAGCTATCCTCAAAGCCTCGCCCCACTCTATTCAACAGCAGGCAGGAAAAGGCTTGATTGAGCAGCACTAACAGTATGCTAATTGCTGTCCTTTCTCTCTGCTCAGAGGCTCGGAGATTAGAATGTTAAAACCTCTTGCTAATGGGTCTACTGTCATGCCAAATTTGACATATAATAAATGTTCTTTGTGCATTTGACTGTAGTTTGTGCATTTGACTGTAGTTTGTGCAAGACAAAATTGAGTATTCTGTGAAGTTTTGCCTGTTTTTTTTTTCTCTTTTAGATGTTCCTAAACTTAAATCACTTTTTGAACCATTAAATGTAGATGTTACACTGTGTGTAGGCAGCAGGAAATATTTTGTTGGTTGCAAATTTTCAAGGAACCAACTACAGAAATGCCACCATTTTTATGTATGTTTCCAGTCTTCCCCTTTATGTAAAGTAAGTAAATGTAAGTTGAATTGGTCTCAGTACTGTTATAATTAGGGTTAGATTTAGGATTTACATTAGGGTTAGGAGAATATTAATGTTAGGGTGACCATTGGGGTAGGATTGGGGTGGGGTGGAATAATAGGGTTCAAAACAGTGTTACAATGAAAGCAAACGTTAATACAGTGAAAAAGACACTATTAGCATAATATAAATAAATAAATAATTTAATATTCTATTGAATGTCTTTTGAATAAAATATTTGATGCCATGAGTGTACCTTCATTTTACTATTATTGTGAATGGCCATGAAAAATTAAGCAATGTAATAACAATTTTACCTGGTAGCAAAAAATAGTCAGTTAATTTACCTGATGAACTTTCAGTTTTTACTGACCCTTTATGCTTCGCAAAGCTAATGTGTGCTTCTAAATCACTTCTCGACCTGGACGAAAGCATGGGAATTATTTGTGCAAATGTGCACTTTCGTTTCAGTATTGTTTCCACTCAGCTGTAATTTGCTGCTACTGTTCGATGTGGAACACAACAGCACTTCGAGCATTTGCGGAGAGATTGACAGGCAGGAATTTGGCCAATAGTTGCTGCGAGCCTCTTTTAATTGACCAATTGGTGTATGAGAATGCAGGACTTACAAAGCGGGGTTAAAGCAAAGCAAATATGCACACACAAAAAATTAAGTATTAGACCACTGTTGAGACTAGATGCACATCATAATGCAAATAAAGCCGAATCCCGGCCATTTTTGCAAATTTAGAAATCCCGGCCGGACGGTTTTTTATGGTCTGAAAAAGAGGACATGTCTGGGAAAAAGAGGACGTATGGTCTCCCTATTGATGTAATTACTACTCAAATGTTTACAAATATCGGACATGCTGTGCTATTCACATCACATTCACTCAAAGAAGTGAAAGAACACAGTTTAGGTCTCAGTACTGTTGCGCATGCGCTAGGGCTGGGCGATAGGATGATGTAATCGTATATCAATGATACCTTACAATTTGAGTTACGATTGCGGCATTCAATTAACAGGCGATGATCTACCATATCAGGAAATGGCAAAACCATGGATCTGGGAAGTCAGCAAATATATTAAACAATAACCCAGGTTGTGAAACCAGCTACATGATTCAATAAATTTATAAAAACATTTTTAAAGAAAAATCAATAAAGCCTCGGCAGGGTCAGTGAATATATTGCAATATTTTTTGAGGCGATTATATATAAAATATTTTTTTCATATCGCCCAGCCCAAGCATGAGTACAATGACATGTAGTTCCAGCTTTGTTCACTGACAGTTAAGAAATTTGAAATGCTAACACCAATTTTAGCTGACAAAAATAAATAAATAAATCAACCTCCTGTTTTTGATTTGTCTGTTTTCAGCAGGGTTTCCAACAAAAACAGTTATTAATTTAATACAAATGTTCTAGATGGTACAGTCACAAGTTGTCCAGGACAGTATGGTGGACAAATTCATTTTTTTGTCTGCTTGGCTTTTCTTTTTTTTTCTTCTTTTTTTTTTTTTTTTTAGCTTAGTCTGTATTCTGGCATTGTCTATTTATTATGAGCCACTTTCAAAATGTGTTCCAGCCAGCTGTAAGTACACTGTGCTGAAACCCACATATTTGTGTTTGTGCTAGACATTTATTTTTCAGTCTTCTTGGCCTTGTAGGAAACGGCATCAGTTGCATCATGACAAGGGACCAGAGATGAAGAACCACAAAAAGTAGATTGTATCTGTGATTTTTTGGGGATGGGTATGCTGTTGTGTTTCAGGCTCGTTGAGTTTTTTTTTGTTTAGTTTTTTTTGGCTAGGGCTTGCAATAAACCCACTTTTCAGACACCTTAATGAATGAACAAGTCAAAAGGGATTTAGAAGTGCATGAATTATTTAGTTCAAGTTTGCCCGGCTGTATTTGTAGGCATTACATCAAATAAAGCTAGTCCAGCCTGCTGATCTATCAGCATAAGGCCGAGTGGATCTCTCTCTTTTGCTTGATAGACACAATGCACTGCATACAGTTGCATTCTCACCTGCTGCCATTCTCCGAATCTCTTTGAGGGAATAATAGTCACGCATTGAGATAAACAACCAAACAACATTGTATGCTCAGCATGCAAAAATATATTTCCTTTGGAGAAATGGGAAATTTTAGTTAGGCTGGGTCAAATTTTGGTATGAGAGGCTGCCAGGCACTTAGGCGGCACTCATCATCCTGGACTTGGCACAAGTTGTACTTTGGGGAAGATAATGGTAAAGCTGGCTTAGAATAGACCATCCAGCTCTCGCTCACTCTTAACAGTGAAGTAGCTAAAGCTTGCACTCTCTTGCCAGGCTCTATTAAAATCAAATGTCTGCTCAATTCCACCTGAGACCTGGCCACGATCTGCTCTTAACAACTTATGTACACTCATCTTGCAGGTTAGCAGCACACATAATTTAGTCTTTAAACATGGTTTATTGGATGTGAGTAAAGTGAATATATGAATACATGAGTGTCTATGCGGGATGCATATCTAAAGCAGTGTCTTGCAGGAAATATATTCCTCTATATTGGAGTGCTTAAATGAAATAGTTAAATGGCATGTAACTGCTTTTGCAGTCACACTGGCGTGCAAGGCATCTGGCTGATAATACAGGTGCAGTATTTGTATGCATTTGCCATAAGTGCCTGTGCAACAGCCCATTGTGTTTGCCTTACTGTCTTATAAACAGAATGTAGGTTAATGAAGAAAGCAAGACAGGCCGTGAATGGTAAGGCTCATTTCCCCCATGGCACCATCGGCATCTTTAGCCAATAGCTGCTCTGCAGACAAATTTCCCACCCTTATTTCATTTTCATTTAGAGTTATGTTTTTAGAGAGTAATTTTGTTGACGGGACAGGCCTCAAAGAGAATGCTGCACAGAGCCTTGGGCTATGCTACTAAAACGGAAACTCAAATGAAAGAGAAAGGAAAATCATCATGCACCTCACTCTTATCTTTAGCATTTAATTATTCGGTGATCCGTAAAGCTGTCTGATGGTTATCGCACAACATGACCATAGAGTCGTATTTCTACTAATTAGTTTTATCTGTTTTTATTTCACTTAACTTAGTACAAATGAGCCAGGTGATTGAAGTACAAGTGCTTCTGCTTTGGATAAAATGTCTGCAAAATGATTCAATGTAAGTGTTTATGAACAGATGCTCTAAAAAGATGTGTATTTTCCTTAAAGGTGATGTGAGAGATTTTTTTAAACAATGTCACACAGAAAAAGTCCATGTTAACTGAGACATATCTCTGAAATAGGTGTCCTGAAATATCAAAATTTTCTCTATGTGTGCACCCTTAAACAGCAAACAAAAATGTGCATGTGAGTCACTGTCAGATTTTTTTATAAAGCCAATCACAAGACAAAGGGTGCCTTTATGTGTACAGCAAAACACTGAACACGTTTACATGCATATTCTTATGCTGATTATGCTTAATAAACTGTCAACATGTGTGGTCATGTAAGGACAATAAACGACTTTCATTTTCTGTTACGTCATACACGGCTTGAGAATAAACCAGTCGACACAGGTAGATTTTTTCCCATTACCCCAATTTCACATTGAATGTAAACACCTTAACTGGTGTTCTTACCAGCTTATCCAATGAACGCAAGTGTTGTGCGCATATCTCTTCATGGTTTGATGTCAGAAGAAGAGAATAACTTGCTTTAACTTATTTTAAATAAGCTAATTGTTGGGAGTTATCAACGTATAGCGGTGCATGTAAACAGGTTCACAGATACTATAACAATAAAAATAAAGGGTATAAAGTGGAGCGGGTGAGCGAATGACAGACAGGATTTCAATGAGGAGCCGAAAATAAGGTTACGGCGCATTTCAGCGATAGGGATAGTGACGTGGCAAGGTGAATACAACATCTCGTTCCTTCCATCGGGGAACGGAGGTTACAACAGTAACCATGACATTCCCCTTCTGTCACTCACTCGACGTTGTGTCGATTGTAGTGACACAAGGGGTCCCACTTCAAAACGCCATGCACTACCCGTGTTATGTGACTACAGAGCCAGGTACAAGCAGGCTGCTGCTTGCTAGAAGCAGCTGGGTCGGCTGCACATAACCCTCCCTAATGCACCCCAATAAAATGTGTCATATACTGCTCTTAGGTTCCCAGCACCCATACGGGAACAGGCGACATGACTTGTATGGGAGCCAGCCGGCCAGCCGCGCCTTTTCTCTCTCTATGTTTCTTGTCATAGAGTTAAAAAGTGGCTGGGGCTGTCTTAGCACTATAGATGCGTGGGGTAAAGCATCCTTTTACGTTCCTGTTTTTCAGGGGGAAAAGGCCCTGCTAAGACCACAACCTGCCCAGACTGGTGGGAGGTAACTTTTGGCTAATAGCAGGAACTACGCCTGTGGAGCCCAAGTCCAACACAGAGCACTCGAGTCGTGGTGGGTCTGGCGGCAAATTCTTCCGCTGAAATTGGAGGAATTATATAGGGAGGAAGAGCATCCAGGAAGCGAGAGCTTCATGGCTAACCTGGGAAAGAAGGCGCACTGGATCAACTTGGTGCAGGGCACAAGGTGCAACGGAACACCTGGTCGGCTGTTCCGTATTACCGAGTTCTACCGGCTCGGACCTGGCAAAACACGGGACGAGACCGACTCAACCCAAGGGGGACAGCCTCCCCTCCAACCTCTCCTGCAGGAATGAAAGCACTGACCGAACTGCGCATCTTTGCGATCTGGAAGAGCACCAATTTGCGAACAGACGCCACTTGAGGGTGTAAAGACACGTCTGGACACCTGCTGTAGGGGGACTCCTGTCCGCAGAAAATAGAGGTCCGTACAAGGGTTGAAAGTCTGACGGCAGGAAGGGGTGATTAACACACGGTATGTGCCGCAGTGCCAAACCCATCTCGGGACTCGAGTCCGAAGCCAGTGCTGAAGCAGTCTCATATGCATCGAACCGAGCGGCGCAACCACGCTCAGTTGTGAGGCGTGCTGATATTGAGACTGAGTCTAACTCAAAGCCGGGAAAAGAGATGCTCTGAACCGGAGAGAGCTTGCTTTTTACCAGTTGACCTGAAGCCCCAAACGGCTGAGGTGCGCGAGTACCTGGTCCCTGTCGAGAGTGTGCTAGGATGGGCCAGTCGTCGAGGTAATCAAGTATGCGGATGCCCACTTCACGTAGTGGGGCAAGAGCTGCCTCTGCGACCTTGGTGAAGAGGACAGGGACGGGCCGACAGGGAAGACCTTGTACTGATACGCCTGGCCGTCGGACACGAGCGATAGGGAGGGTCAACGGCGAGGCAGAATGGAGTACGCATCCTTCAGGTCTACCGCTGGGAACCAATCAAATGCAAACGCAGGTTATAATTTGTTTCTGAATGGGAGTTTGTGTAAAGTCCGCAACCAACCGTAGGTACGATGAAGTAAGGGTTGTAGAGACCCTTCTCCATCTCGGCTGGAGGGACAGGCTCTGTCGCAACTGAGTAGCAGGGTCGTAATTTAAGGTGCTGGCATTTCCGCCGTGCATGCAGTGGAGCGAATACTGCCGAGACGAGGCGGGTGCCCGGCGAACTGAATCGCGTAGCCGAGTGGGATGGTCCTGGCTAGACAACGCGACAGGTTGAATAGCGATGTCCAATCTCCGTGCGAGGGGCATTAACGGGACGATTGTTTTTGACGTGCCGGGTGGGGCTTCGCAGCGGGGGGTGGTGGATGGTAATAATTCGTCGGGAGGTAGAAACGCATCCCAATGCTTGGGTGCTGAGAAAGACTCAAAGCACTTACCTTTTACAGCCCGAAGGGGGTGCGGCAATGAAAAATAAAGAAAACAAGGGTTTTCCTCCCTCCACCAGGGGACAGAGTGGTCTTGGTACCAGCTCCGGAGCGAACATCTGACTGCCTGGGTCTTCCATCTCAGGGGCGCCTTGGAGCTTCATGGGTCTTAGAGGGGATCCTGAAGACGGGTGGCGTACACTGCCTACGGGGATTTTGACACTGGGACTGAGAGCTGGGCCCATTTGAAGTGGAGCTGCCTGGTTTAGTCACAGGGGGGCACCCTCGGCGGGCAGACGGGGTGCGGGCTGCGTTGAGGCGGCGGCGCGGCATGATATGAGATGTAGCTTCCGTCTGCCGTTTCACCGCCGAAAACTGCTGGGTGAAGTCATCAACGATGTCACCGAAAAGGCCAAACTGGAAGACGGGGCACTGAGAAAGCATACCTTGTCAATGTCACGCATCTCGACCAATTCAGCCACAAATGGTGTTCCTGGACCACGAGGGTGGCCATCACCCACCCGAGTGCTTGCGCTGTGACCCTTGTAGCTTTGAGAGTGAGGTAGGAGGCAGGGTGCAGTTCCTGCAGCACATCAGGATCGGGACTACCCAAGTGCAGATTAAGTGCCTTGGCTTGGTGAACTTGCAGGAGAGCCATGGCATGCAGGGTGGAGGTGGCCTTTACAGTGGCGCTGTAAGCTTTCGTGGTCAGTGACGACGTTGTCCTACAGGCCTTGGAGGGGAATACTGGGCGGTCCCGCCAGGTGGCGGCATTCTCGGGACACAAGTGGATTGCAACCGCCTTATCCACCTGAGGGACCTCCGTGTATCCGTGGACCGCACCATCATCCAGGGAAATGAGAGCGGACGAGCGAGGAGGTCGGTTCCGGGCAGTAAATGGTGCCCTCCACGAACTCATCGGTTCGTCATGCACTTCCAGGAAGAAAGGTACCGGGGGGTGTGGCTATGAACGGCGCCCTGGCCCGAGGAACCGATCGAGTAGCCGTGAGGGGGGAACGGATTTTTCCAGTCCAACTCGTGCTCACGGCGGCCCGGGAAAGCATAGCGGGCATCCGTGCGTCAAGCTCAGACTGGGCGAGCAGACCCAAAGGTAGCAGCCCAGACGAGCATCAGACACTGCTGTGACGCTCTCCGATGCAGCGGCAAAATCGGCATCCAATTCCAGGGGCTCAAAGGAGAATGCTGGCTGGCAGGCAAGCAAGCGTGCCGGGGTCGTCATCCCTGAATCGCTTTCAATGCCAGCCGGGTCGTCCTCAATCCCGTAGGAAGAAGGAACGATACGGGGCGGCTGAAGTGGCTTTCTCTTGTGACAGAGAACATGAACCATTTGTAAAACCTGCGTGTGCTTTTATGACCGTCAGAAGTGGAGAGAAATCGACCACATCCAGGAACTACACAGAGGCGGAAGGGCATTTTGAAAAAAGCGCGTCCTGAAAAGGACGTTCAACGCCTGCTGTGTATTGCTATTTTATGTGTGGAAACTCAAACTCTTTTAGAGGAAATAAACTCTTTTAGAAAGAAAAACACTCTTTCAGGCAATGAAAGCACTGCTGAAGTGCCCAGGGGGCGTGGACTGCACAGCGTGCAGAGAGAAAGCCGCTGGAATGCGCCGTAGATCCAACAGCAGTGCTTATCAGACATGGGGACTTGTGACTTGGTGACTTGGACTCGAGTCGACTCGAGTCGCTATTTTTATGACTTGTGACTTGACTTGACAAAAAATAAAATACTTGAGACTTGACTCGGACTTGGAAGTTAAAGACTCGGGACTTGACTTGACTTGAGACACGAAGACTTGAATGACTTGAGTGTTAATGACATCATGTTTTCAATCTGAATATAAAATATGTAAATTATTTTAAAAAATAAAGTTGATCCAGCTGGAGCGCAGGCTGACACTATAGGCTATCATCAGCCATGCCCTCTCGTACCTTACGCACACCACGCCCACTTAGATCAGATAACACATCAACATGTCAGCCGAGGGGTAACGTTACCGAGGGTCATCGCTTTCGGCTTCAAAAATTATTATCAAGATGGCAAAAGATCGAACAGCTTTGCAAGACATGCAACGTTAAGATCGCGGACAGCCAGACGACAACCTCCAATTTCGATCCGCCATTTGAAGAGCCATTCTGCCCAGTAAGTGCTTGTCAATTTGTTAATTTTATCTGGTTAGTTGGTAGTTAGCTAATGTAATAATAGCAGGGTTCCCACGGGTTCTTGAAATACTTGAAAGTTTGTGAATCTGAAAAATAAAATTCAAGGCCCTGGAAAGTTCTTGAAAATAAACATACATAGATACAGGTCCTTGAAAGTGCTTGAATTTATTTTGTGCAAGAAGTTTTCTGGAAAAAAAAAATCTGTCCATTAATTTTTTATTTCGCCAACACTTCGTGGCTTATGCTGCATACTAGCCTGCTTGATTTACGTTAGTTACGCGCATTTACGTTAAGTGTTTCCCGCTCGAGGTACTTTGTTTTGTACGTTGCCATGACGTTCACGCGCGCTGGTACCTCAAGGTGCAATACCTTTTAAAAGAGGTAATGACTAATGGATATACTCTTGAGTGTGTGTGTGTGTGTGTGTGAGTGAGTGAGTGAGTGTGGGTGTGGGAGTGTGAGAGCGCGAGAGACGAGAGTGAGTGTGTGTGTGTGTGTGTGTGAGCGCGAGAGTGAGTGAGTGTGGGTGTGGGAGTGTGGGAGAGAGAGTGAGTGTGGGTGTGAGAGTGAGTGAGTGTGTGAGAGAGAGTGTGTGTGTGTGAGAGAGAGAGAGTGTGTGTGAGAGAGGGAGTGTGTGTGAGAGAAAGAGGAGAAATGTAACAAAGTTTAATGTAGGTAACTGTGTTTGAGATGACCTTACACGTGGTCGGCCTATTAAGCATAATCTTTGTAAGATTGGCACTATCTGCCTTTCATTTACTAAGCACATTCACAAGGTGGCTCATATATGGGAAGCAGAAAGCTCAGAGCATTGTAATTGAAGTAGATCTTTCAAGTTTAGTGCATTTTCAACTTCAAGTTATTGTCAATTTGTTATGCAATGGAATTTTTTACCTTATTTTTGACTCTGATGAGATTAAGATGATGCACCGCTGCTCTCCTGCACCATCTCTGCTGATCTCATCAGAACCCGATACTGGAAGGCTTTGTCCCCGAAAGCGAACCTCAGGTACTTCCTGTGCTGTGGCAGTATTCCAGTATGGAAATATGCATCCATGAGATCGATCGTGATCAGCCAATCGTAATGTTTGATCTGAGATACGACCGTCTTGACAGTTAGCATCTTGAACTTGAACACCCTGACCGAGCAGTTCAAGCCTCAAAGATCTAAAATCGGATGCACCCCCACAAGGCTGGGTACAAGACCATCAGGGTTTCTTTCTTTTAGAAATCACGACCCTAAGGTCCTGCTTCGGGGACTGCTGAGGGCGACGAGCCTGTCCTCAGTCTTTACGAGGGGAGCACGACTCGCTACGCTCTGCCTAGCAGAGTCGGGGCAGGACTGGGTGGCCGACGGCCCCGCCCCCCTGAGTGTGGCGAGGAAAAAACTGCCCGAAGGCTTCCTCGTGGCTTTTCGCCTCCTGGAATCTGGAGATAACCATATTCATGGCGTCTCCGAAGAGACCGGAAGGCGAAACCAGGGCATCGAGTGGGAAAACTCTGTCCTTGTCCTTGATGCCCGAAAAGTTAAGCCATAAATGCCTCTCCGTGCTGACTAAAGCGGACATAGACCGACCAATAGCATGGGCTGTCTGCTTGGTCGCACGGAGAGATAAATCTGTGGTCCGACGAAGTTCAGAAAAGGCTTCTTCGTCATGCGTTGCACCCGCACACAGGTCTTTCATTAGGTCAGCCTTGTACGCCTGTAACACGGCCATGGTGTGCAGCGCAGCACCAGCCTGACCTGCCGCTTGATAAGCCCTCCCCACTAGCATGGAGGTAGTCCTGCATGGCTTAGTGGGGAGAGCAGGTTTCTTGAGTGATGATGCCGAACCCGGTGAGAGATAGCCCGCAAGCATCTCTTCGACCGGCGGCATCATTGAATACCCCTGTGTCTCAGCACCCACGATAGTCGAGTATAAAGACGTTGAGGGTACGTGAACACGGGAAGTATATGGGTTCCTCCATGAGTAAGAAAGCTCATCATGGAGGTCATCAAAGAAAGGAAGGGACTAATATAGCATTCCATTTTTATTAATTTTTTTTTATTATTATATTTTTTTTTTTGCGCCACCAGACATAAATCTGTCTTATAGTTTGGAGTTTTGGGGGGGGGGTTCTCTTGGTCGCGTGGCCAGTCTAGCTGTCTGGCCACAGTCCGAGTAACCACCTCGAGTAATTTCTCAGCCGCTTTATTATTATGTGTGAAATGTACAGAGGTTCAGCACCCCCCTCGTGAAACGAAGAGGCGCCGAGGCGCGCTTCATCTTATGAGAAGGATCAGCTGGATCTGGGGAGAGAGTGAGCGATAGGGACGGACCCGTCTCTCGCTCCTCATCCAGATATTTGCGAGAGCCCCACGATGAAAGAGTCGGAGCTGACTCCCGGAAGTAAGCGAGGCGAGCACGAATTATTTTGCCCGAAAGTAGGTCGCAATGTGCGCAAACGCCCCGCCCCAATGCGAGAGCAGCATGCTCTTTCCCCAAATAAACAAAACAAAATTGATGCGTGTCCCTGACAGTCATAGAAAGTTGACAGGGAAACACGCATTGTTTGCTTCTCCGACATTTTTCCACCTTTTTCTTTTCTATTTTCTATTTTATATAGAAAGAGGGAAAGGAGAAAAGGTTCACTGCGCACTGCCTAACAAATTCTAAATCCGAGCAGAGGAAAGAAATTTTCTGACAGGCTTGTGAGACACACAGCACAGTATGCTCTGAAGAAATGACGACGACACGTGATCTGACGACACGCTGGTGACATGTCTATTTATAGCCTGGCCACAGGTGCATCTAATGATCTCACCAGCTGAGGCTATAAATTCCAGTCAATGTTCATTGACGTGTTACACACATATTCACAGCTGGTCACAATGCAGGGTTGTTCCCAAAAGCGCTTAGCAAAGCGCAGCAACATAGTGAAGCTTTTTGTAAAGGGAACACTAGTTTTTGAATGGCTTAAGAGAGTTTCCAAAGGGACCCTTCCAAAGACAGTTTTCAAGCTCTCTCTTGTCTTGTACAAAGTTTCTTAGCAAGTGACATTAATGCTTCCACAGAAAATGTCTCATGCTCCCTTATTAGTCTATTTTCTAAGTGTAGCAAATTGGTTAAATCAAAGGACAAAGAATTGTCCTGAGTAGGGTTTTGGGGGAAGGTTGTTGCTTCAGCTGAGAGTTAAAATCGTTCTTTTGTTCTGGAAGACAGTTGACGCTCAACAGAGCAGCTTTTGTGGACTCGTTTCAGGCATCTTTAACTCATTTACGCCCGTTTTGGTAGACTTTTGGGCATCAGCAGCAAATCTTTAATTTTTTAATGTTGAGGAACTTCAGGGGCATCTCTGTATAATTTCTCTTACTATTCTTCTGTTTCCGAGCTCCTCAGATCTTAGACTAATGCATCACTCATGTAGCCACAGCCAGCCATGGGTACACACTAACATGCTGTCCACATCCCACAACTGAACTGTTCCAGATGCATCCCGCATATGCCATCTCAGTGCTGCAGGCCACATCTATTGAAAGCCTCCCATTTATCTCCATTTTTTAATTGAAGTTTGCCTCCTTTGTGCCTGATTCCAATAGGTTTTTATTAAGTACTTTTAATAAATAGGGTATCAACTAGGCCTGAAACCCAGTCCTGGGCTCAAGCCCCACGGCTACTGTCAGCACACCAAATACTATACCTTAAAGCACTCCAGGACTACATGTACCAGCGAACTCGTGAAATATAGTTTAAAACCCTGGTGTGTGATTTTGTAATTGCCTTGCAATACATATTAAATCAATAATATTATAATTTGTTTCTTACAAAATAACTTGGGTTACAGTTTAAATGGGTAACTTGACAAATGTAAACAACATACTGTAACATTATTAATGAAAATTGAGAATATAGAATAAGATTTTTACTTGATTTACCACCAGGTTGTTGAAAGTGTCTAAAAGTTGCTGCTTCTTGGGTCTCACTTTTAAGTAATGTAAAATTTGATGTAATGTGGTAAAATCTTACAATGATAGGGTTGTGCCCAATGTGGGACACAGCTAAATATAAAATTTTTGATAATTCCAAAAAATAATTATACAATTAATTGGATATCAATTCAACATTTTATGTCAAAATTATTAGATAAAATGTACTTTTCATACTAGGTTTGCATACTATCTATCTTACATATTTAACAGTTCTCACTACAGAACATGATTTGTGCCACTAATGCTCAAAAGGAAAGTCATAGGATTCCAAAGTGTACCACATTTGTGGAAAGTACCGTTTGTTTCTCCTCTGTAAAGCGGACCTTGGGATTTGGATGCTTGTCTGGCTGAAGTATTGTTTGATTTATGGCTTTTGGAGGCATCCCAATAAAGCCTCAGAGAGAGATGGGATGATCGATGGTTTAAGTCTGAGGATTCAGAGAGGCTAGAGATACTCAGCGGGCTGTGCAGGATAGGTGCAGGATGTAATGTTCTGTATCTGTGACAGTGAGTGAGGCAGAGAGATGGTGTGCATTGCTCAACAAGCCACAGGTGTGAAGTGGTACATTCCTGCTGTGAATCAGTGAATTGGTAACAGGGGTAAAGAACTGTAAAGGACAGATTGTACCCCGGGGGAACATAAAGGTCACATGTGTCCCATGTGCTCAGAGCACTGGACGCTTCACTGAGAGAAGCTGAACCCAACAAGGAGAAAGAGGAAGTCTATCTAATAAATTGTTGTAGTATTGTTGTAATTGTTTAATAGTGTATATACCCATATCTGTGCCAAGTGCCTCTCTCTCTCTCTCTCTGACTGTTTAGATGTATTCATTTGGAAGATGCCTTTATCAAAAGCAACATATCAAGGTATACATTTGGGTTCAAAAGTTTGAGAAAATTCTGAGAAAGTGCTACATTTTTGCATTTTTCTTCATTTTTAAAGGATAGTTCATCTAAAAATGACAATTCTCTTATAATTTACTCACCATTATGCCTCTCTCAAACTCGTAGGACTTTCTATCTTACAGAACACAAATGTTTTTGTCCATTCAATGCAAGTCAATGGGTCCAACACATTCAAACTTCAAAAAGGACATAAAGGTAGCATAAAGGTAATCCACAAGAAAAAAGAGGTTTTGTCAAGCACTAGAAAGTGCAATCGAGATGCAAATCATGATCATGCCAAGGAGACTGCAGATGTCAAGATTTATAGTGAAGTAACATATTGGTTTGTTCTCACCCAAAGCCAATCATATAGACCCCGTTTCCACCTGGTATTAAGATGCGTCTCGGGCGATCTGATCACATGTGGTCAGGTACGACACATCGCTGTTTACACCTGGTCATTTAAATGCGACCACTTGTGTTCATATTTGTGTACATACAGTTATTTTCATTAAAAACCGCTTATAACCAACAAAGTTTAAACTCTTGTTTTAGTGCAGCGGTTTTAGGGCCAGGCAAGAGGTGGTGCTTAGCTGCTGCCAGGATGGATAAGCATTTACACATCAAATGTGATGCAATCAGATGCATTTCGACCACATACAAATGTGTTTTTTGTGATCCAATTAAACACTGTTTAGACCTGTATTTAGAGCTGACCAGGAATGGGCAGTATTTCAGGTACATGTATATAAAATACATATTTGAAATACAAAATACCATTTTGTACTTTGTATTTGAATGTCTTAGAAAAAAAATCAAAGGTAATTTGTATTACATTTAGCAAATATATACCAAATTGTTTGTTATTTGTGTATTTTAAAAATACATAAAATACTTTGTGCCAGTCAACTTCTTTATTAGGCTGCTGATTTCCTGTATCAACTAGTTCAGGCATGCCTCCCAACCCCAATTTTTTATGCATGCAAACTGCAGATGTTAGAGCGAATGACTCCATCTAGCATCGGGTGAGCAAATCTTCTGCGTTCCTCCAAGGAAATATGTAGTCATGCTGCGTTCCATTCAACTCAGATGTGGGATCTACTTGGTACCAACATGTGACGTCACACACCTGCATCTCTGAGAAATCGGACACTGCCTTTAAGTGCATCTTAATCCCATAGAGAACCAGTTGTGAATCCTCAAAAGAATGGATCGCCATCAGTCAGGCTTTGGCCCAGAAATTGTATTTTGATATATTTAAACTGAGGTATTTTGTATTTTTATTTTAATGATATTTTTATGTATTTGTGCCCATCACTGAAGCTGACCAAAAACACATCTTAATATCAGGTGGAAATGGGGTTATAGCTTCAGAAGACATGGATTAAACTAGTAAAATTGTATGGATTACCTGTATGCTTTGTGTGAGATTCAGTTGAAGGAAACAAAAGTATCTTTAATATTTTGTAACAAAGTTAATTTGCTCAGAAGCCCGGCTCTCTTTTTCTGGGTATCTGGTGTGGTCTCTCCTTATATTGCTCTCCCCAGTGCTTACTGCAATCAGAATTAGGTGTTGGACCCTTACCGCTTTCTCTCAGGACAAACGATCGACCACGCCCCCACCGCCACGTATTTATTATTAATTTTTTATCATAAGTTCTGAAACCTAATAATGTATTTTTTCAGGTGCTCAAATTTTGGGTCCTTCTGTACGCTATTAGTGTGTTCACTGGATTTTGAGCCCATGACCTTGGCCTTTGAGCAACAACAGCCCTATTAACATTATTGTAACATTTGTGGACTATTTATACCAGTGCTTGCACACATACATGTAACACACTACCACTTTCAAAGCTTTATTTGCTCTGCCTTGCTTGTAGAAGTGCACACATACCTGTGATAGAGGATTAAAAGCAGTGTGCTTATAACTGAAGGCTAGCTGTGTGACAAAAGGCCTTTTCAAGAACCCTCTGTTCCACTTCTAAGTAAACCGAGCCATTAAAAATTTGTGGAAATTCTGCCTGAACTCATTAAACTCACACAGACAGGTGCTAGAGTTGATCTTCAACATTATAGTACAAGAATCCACAGTTTTCAACATGTCCCTTTGATAGTAGCAGCTGGGTGTGCAGCATTTTCCGTTCTTTTATGTTTGTATGTGTGTTTATTTATATATATATATGCTACGCACTGATGGAGGAGGTGTGTGTGTCTGTTTGCATTTGTGTCTGTATAATGAAGGAGTCTTCAGGAAACTATAGAACACACAGGCATGCTAATGAAATGTCTGCTGTTTTTATTGAGTCTAATAACACATCATCATAGATAGCACGGTGACCACCCCTTTTCAATAAAATAGAGACTCAGACAGGGGAAGGTGGTCCACTGTTTGGCTGTTCTCTCTTTTCGTCTCCGTCTCTCACATCCTTTACCTCTCTTTTTAATTATACAATGTATAAAAGCCAACTCTTTCAGTTTATAAAGAATGTGATGTATATAAATCACCATTGTAATTTCTGTGTGCTGTTTTATTTGAAAACTCTAAAACAACAGATTCATTTTTTTTTAATGTGACAATTGTTTTATGCCCTTAAATAAAATAAAATAAAAAATTCTGTCCTGATTAAATATTCACTCCCTGTGTTGCAGAATATATACATTTAAAAAGATGCAACATATTTGTGTTAACAAGGACTCAGTTGCCTGACAATTGGCCTCTACTTACAAATTATTAAAATAACAAGCACATTAGTGTTCAGATGTCCCAGTGGGCACTATTGGTCCAATTGTAATTTAGATGTAATGTAGAAGCTACATTAAACCACCTAGACAGACTGAAAAAGTCATCCTTCAAAACAATCTGCATGAACAAGAAGGAGACTTATTAAGTGACTTACAGTAATGGATAGAAGAAAGAGAAACATCTGGGTTTTGGATGAGCATTCTTTCAATTATTCCAAAGTTTAACTCTTAATCCAAACCTTAACCTAATTGTAACCATACAGTTTAACCCTTACCCAAACTGTAAACAAACCATTATTTAAATAGAAAATATATATTTTGTGTACCACAGAAGAAAGAAAACATCAGGGTTTGTAATGAGATGAGGGAATCGTATTACTGGTTATTGACATACAGTTATCTGTATTGAATGAATAAGTGGAAGAGGTACCCAAATTTGTTCACAAACATTTCCTTAAATTAAGGAAATGTGCTTCAAATAAATCATAATAAAATGTAGCTAAAATTGTGTACCTGTATTTCATGAAATGAAATGAAATTCTGCTGATTAGTTAGTCTCTAGGGGAATAAAAGTTGTATCTGTTCATACAAGCCAAGTCGTACAATATCTTACGATTTCGCCATCTCAAATGAATTATCATGAGAGTGTTGAGGCTTAGTGCTTTTTTTAAAGGCACATTGGTCACAGCCTAAGGATTGCTGGGTTTGGTAAAATACCTAGTGTTGCAGGGCTCTACTTGGACAGATTTCGGCACCAGTGTAAAGGGATTAAAGGGAAAGGAGGAGGCGAGAAATGGCTTGATAATATAAATAATAGTTTAAATTTAAACTTAACCAAAATACACGCACGCACGCACGCGCACACACACACACACACACACACACACACACACGGGTGTCAGGCAACTGCCCGTAAATTCCTCTCTCTGTCGCACTGCCGTCTCCGGTCGGCCTTTATCCCTCTCGAGGGCTAATTAGCCCGATTAGGGGCCGGGTGTATAGCATCACGACTCTGCCACACCCAGATCTTTAACCACACTATATAGAAAGAAATTTCATTTTATCAAGATTTTGAGTCACATAAACTAAAAAAAACACATGTTAGACCAACAATATTTCCCAAATTTTGTCCCAACTAGCCCAACACTGTCTCCTGAACAAAAAATTTAATATTAATAATGCTGATTTGCAAGTTCCTAACATGCATTGCAAAATGAATAAATTATGCTGTTAGTGTTATAGGCTTATTTTGTTATTATGCTGTTTGCAGATTTTAGTTATGCTGTTATTGTTGTTTTTTGTTGCCACTGTTAGTTAGTGTGTGTTGATGTTTGTTGATTGTCACTTATTGAGATTTGTGTTATGAGTTTAGGTCTGTTTTGTGTCTATGTCTAACAACTGTACATACTGCCTTGCAAGACATACCTGTCTTCAGAGGGAGAGATAGCAGTTAACTTCAAATATAATTGAAAATAGTGACAAAATGAAAGTTATCATATTGCAAATTGATTGTTGGCTGAATAACAGATTAGTAGTTTTCTCAACAAGAATGTTTGCATTTAGTGAACAAACAAATTCAAATTGACCAAACAAAGCAATGTTACTTAGGACAATTATTAAGAGTGTCTTTGAGAGAACTCAAAAATCTTACTGCATCATGTCGCCATTCATTTTTAAGTGTGCTCAATACTATTTATACAGTGCACTGGCCTGCACCATCCCAATTTTTTTATTTGGTAAGCTGAGAATGGATTGACCAATCAACATATCAATAACAACACAGACCTGTTTGGCAAGGTGACACACAAGAAGCCATAACCCAATAAGAATCATGCTAAATCACTATGGAGTTCACAAAAAACATAGCAACATACTAGTCGTGATGTGAGAAAAGATGTCATATTAGCCTGAAACAGGGCTTTTCATTAAAAATTTTAAAAGATGTGTGTGCTGCAAATGTAACAGTGCCCACACCTCAAACATCACACTACATACAGTGATGGTGATGGTAGTAGCATCATGCTGTGACACTGCTTTCACCAGCAGGGATTGCACATCTTGTTAAAATAGAAGAAATACTGCAAGAGGGAAAACTATAGTATTTCTTGTATTGTATGGTCGCAAAAAAATACATAAAAAATAAGTGGCACAAGAACAACACTACAACAGCCTACAACCAGGGTTGGAAGGGATACTTTTGAAATGTATTCCAGATTACAGAACACATGCTGTAAAATGTCATTTGTAACGTATTCTGTTAGATTACTCAAGGTCAGTAATGTATTTTAAATACTTTGGATTACTTCTTCAGCACTGGTAGATTTTTCACTTGTTTTGACTATAAAACTTTGTCAGTACAGTAAGACAAAATAAACATGTTAAAAATACATTCTCTGAAAAACCTAAATATTTTATGCAGTGTTATTTCTAAAACAAGATAAATCAAACTGATCTTGTTTTAAGGATTTTATGATATTTTTACAGATAAACAAAATATTTTTTTTTTATCAAGAATACGATTTTTGCCCTAATATCAAAAGTCTTACAATAAAAAATAAATTATGATCCAACGTGAATTTTCTTGATAAAAAAATATGATCGCGTCTAGCAACATGTGCATGTAAAATGGCTAGAAAAAGCATTATAGCTTAGCGTAAAGCTGACAATATACACAAGATTTATTTCTATTTCTTCTGCTCCAAACTTAATTCTCTGTCTGCTCGTATGAATGTAACACATCATAAGAAAGTGTTTCACCGCTGTTCAAATGCACATTGGATCGCATCATTTATATGTATAAATGTTTTCCATCTGAAATATTAAATGAAACAAATGACAATAAAATACAAAGTAATCTCTTCAGTAATCCAAATACTTTTTGAATGTAACTGTATTCTAATTACCAATGATTTAAATTGTAACTGTAGTGGAAGTGGTAAATACATTCCCAATGACTAAAAGAGGTCAATGCTGCAGTAAGCCTGAAACATACTCTATGCATGTAAAAGAATGTAAATGCTTTTTATTTTTATTTTGTGCGTGCGTTTCAAAATGTGTTTGCTCGCAGTTCATTATACAATACATGTGCGAGTTGCATTTTCAACATTGCCACAAGGGGTGTTATTGAGGACATTAGTGTGTGTATATACTAATGACACTGTGATGAGTTTTCTCTTTCAAGTGTACTACTGTCATGGCAGAGCAACAGTTTGAAGAGAATATTGCTGAGCAAGTAAATTAAAGTAAACATATTCATAGCAACTTACCTGAATAACAACGCATCTGGTTTGATCGCTCAAACTTAAATAGTTAACTCTATCGCCCCATTGAGTACTGAGGTTTATTACCGCATTTAGTACGTTGAACAGCACCATGCTTTTGACCAATAGGTCGGGCCTGCACTTGTGTACTTGCGAAGTATGTTTTTGGCCTTAAGCGTCTCCACACAATGCATTTTATGTGTTATTCCAGTGTAATGTGGGGATCGAATATTCATGCAAGCAGTGTATTTAAATTATTCTTATATATATACGTATATATATATATATATATATATATATATATATATATATATATATATATATATATATATATATACAGTATCTCACAAAAGTGAGTACACCCCTCATATTTTTGTAAATATTTGATTATATCTTTTCATGTGACAACACTGAAGAAATTACACTTTGCTGGTCACTGGAAGTTCAACATGGCACCTCATGGCGAAGATCTGAAAAAAGAATTGTTGCTCTACATAAAGATGGTCTAGGCTATAATAAGATTGCCAAGACGCTGACACTGAGCTGCAGCATGATGGCCAAGACCATACAGCGGTTTAACAGGACAGGTTCCACTCAGAACAGGCCTCGCCATGGTCGACCAAAGAAGTTGAGTGCACATGCTCAGCGTCATATCCAGAGGTTGTCTTTGGGAAATAGACGTATGAGTGCTGCCAGCATTGCTGCAGAGGTTGAAGGGGTGGGGGGACAGCCTGTCAGTGCTCAGACCATACGCTGCACACTGCATCAAATTGGTCTGCACGGCTGGCGTCCCAGAAGGAAGCCTCTTCTAAAGATGATGCACAAGAAAGCCTGCAAACAGTTTGCTGAAGACAAGCAGTCTAAGGACATGGATTACTGGAACCATGTCCTGTGGTCTGATGAGACCAAGATAAACTTATTTGGTTCAGATGGTGTCAAGCGTGTGTGGTGGAAACCAGGTAAGGAGTATAAAGACAAGTGTGTCTTGCCTACAGTCAAGCATGTTGGTGGGAGTGTCATGGTCTGGGGCCAGAAAAACAAAAAGAAAAGGTTAGAGTGGGCAAAGAATCACGAACAGCAGATCATTGGAAAAGTGTGTTATGGATCGTAACCCATTGAGCTTTTGTGGGATAAGCTAGGCTGCACGTGGAGGATTTTTGGATGAGAACTCTTTGAAGTAGTTGAAGTTTTGAAAAAAAAAAGTAAAATTGTAATAGTAATTTTTCATGTTATTATTGTCCTGACTATACATTGTGATCAGCAGAAAGCCGCTTAGGTGATTAAAAGTACCAATTTCTTTCCATAAGAACAAAATCTGTCCATTATTTCAAACTTTTGGCCACCAGTGTATATTTGCAGAAAACAATGTCACCATAAATTAATACATTTTGAAGATCAGTGCCTTAAAATGAACATTTCACTGAAGAATTTGCAATTGAGTAAATAAGATAATTGTGTCTATATACTGAATTGTTTTCCCCTCTCATTCCCTGGGTTTTGACAATGCTCTAGTGTGGCTGGCAGAGAATAATACAGTTGTGACTGTCTGCTGCATGCTGGGAACCTAGGGGTAATTGAAACACAAAGTTCTTCTCTCATAATCCTCCCTCTCTGTGCAGCCTCAGCTGGGATGCGGGCAGAACCCACCTGACTCCAAAACATTTGCAGCCCATGTGGGCAGGTGGCTAAATTACTCACATTATATTTTATTTATCACCTTGTGAAAATGTGATTCCTGCAAACAGATAGGGTTTTGTCCCATGAGTTACTCTATATACAAATGTGTTGCTTTCCTGTTTCATTACATGCAAGGACATGATGTAATGTATGTTTTGTGTTATGGTCTTCACTAGACCATAGAACTGATGGCAGGTTGGAGCCGTCAAGGAGGTCTATAATATCAGGAAAGAGCTAACTATTAGCATTTCTATTCAGCTCAATGGCAGTTCCGCCTGGAAGTATGTGGCCTGCATCCTGTCATCTTTGCTTTGTGTTCATTTGTGTTAAACTATCTATAGGTCATGGTTTATTTAAAAATTATTTTTATATTGACAATTTTATTTATGATATCACTTATATTGGTATTTTTTCACCTGTTGTCGTATAGTGATTTTTAAGTCACTGCAAAAAAGTTGGAGAGGGTAAAATGTTTTTTTTTTATTTGATTTGATTAAGTTTAATTGAGTTTTAATTAAGTTTAATTAACTGTGCTTAGCGCTAGTGCTCTTAAAATAGAACCCATCCTGACAACGCTGATTGGCTGATGGCATCACAAGAACACACATGGTCCCATTTAAATTTTTTTTAAATACATTTTTAAGAGCTCTCCCAAAAATCTGGCAATGGTAAAGCATTGATAATAAATCAAAATAATTGCTAAAAAAAAACAATAACAACAATCAATTTTTTAAAAAAAAAAACCACAATAAGCTGCTTGGCTGTTATAAACTTGTTTAAGCTTTTTTTCAGCAGGGAATATTGCAGAAAATTATATTTAATTACTATACAGGGTTACTTTTTATATGGCCGTCAATGGAGAAAGATGGTTTATGCCTACATATTAGACAGAGGTTTGAATCCAGCCTCTGCCATGTCCTGATTCCTGATGTATCAAAAATGTATTCTTGGTGGCAGGGTAACTGTAAGCTCATGTGGAGGTTTGTTCAGAACTGTGATCTCAGGGGCATGCTGTCATTAACTGCATGTTCGTGCCCCGTTGGGGGCTGTCGTTTTCTGTGTTGGCAGGGTACGGCTGGAAGCCTTTTCAGACAACAGTGGGAAGCTCCAGCTCTCCCTGCAGGACATCATCGAATGGCTGACAGCTAAAGATGAGGAGTTGTCTGAGCAGCTGCCCATCGGTGGCGATTTCGGAGCAGTGCAACACCAGCAGGAGTTCCACCAGGTTTGCTTAACACAAACACATACATGCAAACTCTAACCTATGCTGTCTCTCCTCACATTAGCTTCTTTTTCTTTTTGATGCTTAAAGGGAAAGTTCACCAAAAATGTATCATTTTAGGTCAGTTTTGGGTTAGACATTTTGGAGCTAGAAAGTATTGAACCCCATTGTCTTGCATGGTATGGATATGAGCAATTCATATCTCAATCAAAAAAGTCTTTGTTTGTGTTCCGCAGAAGAAAGTAATTTGCGTTTGAGATGGCACAATGGTGAGTGAATGATGAAAGAATTATAATTTTTGTGTGCACTATTCCTTTAAGACTGCAACTTGGCAGCAGGAGTTCAGACAGAATGACATTATAGGTTCGAGCCCACTCACCTGTAGACTTATACAAAACCTCGGAATCTATTGTCAAGATGCAAAATGAGACTTGAATGGAACATGCTAATTGGAAATCTAAATCCCTCTCTGTTTAAAATGCACAAAGTGGCCTATAAGATCAACAAAAATAGAACAAAGACAACAGTGGTGTTAGCACATGCATACATGCACAATACATGGTTTAAGATGCGACTTCTTTTATGTTCACAACATTTTCCTCAGATAAATATTTAACACACTGTTTTGCTTACACATTATGTAAGCACAACAGTTCTGGATTCAAACACATTTTTTCCCCCTGATACACAATCACGCTCCCAGATAAACACACACCTTGTAATTGGTCCTCTACTGTACTACTGCAGGATGCTGTTTCCATCTTATAACACTTTTCAGTGCTGTCAGCTGAAGAGAGAGGGAGAAAGAGGGTGGAAAAAGAGAGCCATAGCGAGATCCTCCTTCTAGATCGACATACTGTGAAATGAACCTCCCAATTAACAGTCCAATATCTCACTGTTTCATTCTTGGATCTCACATATTCATCCATTCTCTTCCTCGGTGCTCCCAACGCAACGGCCCTATCAGTCGCATATTGTCCTCTTTTCCTCCAATTCACCTTTAAAATCTAAGATGTTGGTATTCCCAATGTCCCACATTTACCTAAATCTTTTCTGACAAAGCAGAGAGCGAAATCATGTATGCTGCTCTGCAGAGAAAAACAGTGTTTTAAGAAATTTGAATTATTGATCATACAGTAAGCTGATTTATTCCCCTGTGTTTTGATACCAGCTGGTTTTTGACATGAAAGCTTTGAAGCTCATCATGACACTGCTCTAGGTTAAAGTTATAAATGTTTGCTTTTAGACTTTGAACAATAAGTAGGCGTCACCAATATGCTTGAGTACTTAGTTTGAGAAATAGAGACATCACAAGACCGAAACATAAACATTTCATGCAGCATCCTCTACAAATGTACAATTGATACATATTTGATTTTATGTCTTTATTTTAGTTCACTCAGAAAAGGCAAATCTCTTGAGTATGAAGTTTAGCTACTATAACATTTTTAAATTGAGTGAAATTAATAAATTCTAGGCTTGTCAAGCGCAAGAGACCTCATTTCTAGCAGCCTGCATAAAAACGTTTCACAGAATGACGCATTTCCGCCCTAATTTAGCGGTGTAAACATATTTGTTTATAGTATATTTTCAACATTTCACTTTGTGTGTGATAGTAAATTTGTCAACTTTCTCTCATCTGATGGTCAAAATGCATCTCCCTCCCTCTTTTTAAAAATCACAGAAATGTTATAGTGTATTTTTTGTTTGCTGTTGGAGCAAATGGGTATTCCAAAATAATATCTGCTATGTTCGCCATGTACCTCTATGGAAGTTTACCTCAATAATAGTTCACTTCCGTGTACCAAACCTGAAAATGTGTAAAGAGTCAGAAAATGTTTTATGTCAGCTCTGATTTATTTCAGTTAAGAGTTGCTAATTCAATTTGATTTGAGATGTTGCTGTGCTGCCATATTGGGGGCTGAGCATCTGTAACTGGCATGCAACATAGCATGGGGTAATTCCTGTGGTTAATATATAGTAGAAGATAAAATAGCAGTAATCTCTTCATGCTGTAAAAGGATTGAACTTTTAGATCATCCAAATAAATTACTTTAGAGGAGGAGGTAACATTACCCTGAGATTTCAAATGGAAGGATGAATGAATAATGTTGTTACCTCAGTAACTATTAGGGATTACTGGAAAGACTGCAGGTGGTGCTGGGAGTAGGGAATTTACCCCATGATAGATAGATGAGTAGCTCTTGCCTGGCTTGAGCTGTGCATCAATGCAT
Organism: Xyrauchen texanus; assembly: GCF_025860055.1. NCBI lineage: Eukaryota > Metazoa > Chordata > Actinopteri > Cypriniformes > Catostomidae > Xyrauchen > Xyrauchen texanus. The sequence continues at coordinate 25,479,447 of NC_068298.1, read as the reverse complement.
TAGAAACAGCCAAATTGGATTATATTGGTGCCTAGAAGTAAAAAAAGAAAAAGAAAAAAGAAAATAAGTGTTTGCAGTTTAATTAGGCACATTGTAATTTATTTAGAATATTCTTAAATGTGATGAGTGTGATTCCTGTGCAGGCTTTCATGGAGGATGTCAAATCCAGAGGGCCATACATCTACTCAGTGTTGGAGTCTGCTCAGACCTTCCTGGCACAACACCCTTTCCAGGAGCCAGAGGAGACATTGCCTGATGGCAAAGGTCTTTTCCCTAATGCATGAAAATATTAGATACACTACATGACCAAAGAATGTGGACACCCCCTTCCTTTTAACAGGTTTGGCTTTTTCAGCCACACCTATTACTAATAGGTGCATAAAATCAATCTCCATTTTCAGTAGAATGGGTGAACCAAAGAGGTCTTTGACATTCCACCAGTAAAATGGTTTAACGAGTCTGCTATAGAAGAACTTGACTAGCCTACACAAAGTTCAGTCCTGAACTCCACTGAAAAGTTTTGGGATGAATTGGAATGACGACTATTGGATCAGTGGTGCTTTTGTGTCTAAATGTGAGCAAATCCATACAGCCATGTTCCAACATCTAGTGTACAGCCTTGCCAGAAGAGTGGAAGCCTTTATAACAGCAACTCCCTATTAATGCCCATGATTTTGATTAAATGTTGACTTTGATGTGTTACATCAACTAGTACAGGTGCAGAAATAGTACACTGTTTGATGAGAAACCATCTCTTCTCTTATAAACCATCAACCCAATTCAGCATCTACATGTCATCATGAGTGTATCTATGTCATATGGAGAAATGAATTATGGATCACAGCCATTGTTTTTTTTTTACTGTTGGCTCACAGCTATCCTCTCTTCTTCTTTTAATCCTTTATCTTCATTACAGAGGTTTCACCTCGGAGGCGAATGTTGAATGTAAGTCGCTCCGTGTGGAAGCAAGCTAACGTGGCTAGTGACCTGTGGGAGAAACTGACGGCACGCTGCGTGGACCGACACCGGCATGTAGAGCGAACCTTAGAGCGGCTGCTGCAGATCCAGGCTGCCATGGAGGAGTTGGCTGTGGCTCTAGAGCAGGCGGAGGGAGTGAGGGACGCCTGGGAGCCTGTGGGAGACCTGTTCATCGATTCTCTGCAGGACCATATAGACGCTACTAAGGTACTATGGGAATAGAGCCATTTAGATTGTCAGTCAAAAGTTTGGTCACACACAGGGATATTCTGGGTTTCATACAAATTGCTAGCTGTTGTATGACCCACAAATAATTTTGTAAATACATGAATGGCTCTTAAAGGGAAAAAGGTTCCCTACCCCTGCTTTAAAACCTCCAAAAACTGTCCCCACTCATTTCATAGTAACTGGATCACTGTAACTCTGATTTTTGCTTTTTTTAAATGAAAGAAGGGAAAGTCAATATTCATTTTAGTTGTAATCAACATCATGCCACAAATGCTGTTGATTGAGCTTAACTTGTATTGAACCCGGAATATTCCTTTAAATTACGTTTCTCATTTTCTTAAAAACATTTTTGTCTAAGGGCTTGTTGCTAAATGGTTGAATTTGTGGGTGAATTCTTGATTCTCTTCAATTTAGTTTTCTAAGGTTTTAAGCAAATTCCACTGGGAATCTGAAGTGCATTGTATTTTAGCTGGATATAATTCCTAACATTATTCCCAGTTTATTCTCTGCAGGGTTTAAGCAACTGATTTTTCAGACTTTAAAATAGTTGCAATTTAATGAATGTGTGATGTGACTTGCTCCTGAATGTGAATGTTTTTGAATAATCAGGTGGATTGTTGGGTTTATTTTTTTCCATTTTGGATGTTTTTAATGTGGCTTTTACATTTTTATCAACCAAATTTGATCCCTTTTTTGATGTGGAAACAAATTTGCTTTTATGGACCTCCAATTGCTTTTTGAATACTTTATTCACCCCATGTGTTTTATGATATTGTGAAACATTGGTTTACTGGTTTGCTGTATGCTGCTACTAGTTTTGCCCCTTTTTAGATACACAGTAATTTGCTTGTGATTCAACAGAAAGGTTAGTGGTGTAACAGTAAATACACACAAGATATCTGAATATGTTATGTAATCTACTGTGCGATTTTGCATATTTAAACAAAAACTGTGTCTCCCTAAAATGTCACCTTGTAATCTACCATTGATGTTGTACAACACAAGACAAGGTCCCACAAACAAGCACATTTCCTTAGGTCTGAAAATAGTATTTTAGTTTTTAATGTTGCATACATCTCTCTCAGTGATTCTAATGGTGGGCATAAGTTTGTGTGTTTCTATGAATGGAATGGTTTGATTTAGAGTTAAGCCAGACATGACACAATATTTGTCCATTTTTAAAGCATCATGTAAGTGTGTAATTTGGAATTGTACCAAATAATTTGTCTGCCCAAAGCTCCACACTGATGCAGAGTGTAAAGCAAATTTTAACTGTGACTGATGCAGAACTCAAGTGAACTGACACATTCAAGCTTGCACTGACAGGAGGTGAAGCGTTTATGATAACTTCTCCTGCTGTCAGAATCGGCATGCACATGGCATATCATGCAGGCTTCCAGCTTATCATTAGTTTTCCTGGCTGCATGTCAAGAGTGTGAACAGGCCATATGATCAGGGCTCTTGCTGTCCCAGAATGCACTGGATTTGACCTGTCATTCTTTCTTGAGTACTGCAGGATACAGAACTGAAAAAAAAAAAAGTTTATGCATTAAGAAATTATTTTGGATCAATCTGTTGAACATGTTCAGTCGTAGATGCAGTCTCTTGCTTTCCTCATAAATTGTTCTATCGTTTCTTACCACTCAATATAGGTCAACACCATCAGATACAATAATAATGTCTCAAATATTTATCATACAATAAATACTGACAAAGTAAGCATTCACTTAACTGAATAAATGAAAGAATGGCTGACAAACACTCATTATAATTGAACACTGATTAAATATATATTCAGGAGTGCATAAAAATGCACAATAAAAACATCTTTTATATACATATTTTGAAAATGAGCTTAAACTTAAAACATGATTTAAAAAAAATATATAATCTTAATTTAAATAGTAACTGGGTCCTGACCTTAGAAGACCTACAGAGGAATATCAAATAATAATAACAATAATATATATATATATATATATATATATATATATATATATATATATATATATATATATATATATATATATATATATATATATATATATATATACTGTATATACACTCACCTAAAGGATTATTAGGAACACCTGTTCAATTTCTCATTAATGCAATTATCTAATCAACCAATCACATGGCAGTTGCTTCAATGCATTTAGGGGTGTGGTCCTGGTCAAGACAATCTCCTGAACTCCAAACTGAATGTCAGAATGGGAAAGAAAGGTGATTTAAGCAATTTTGAGCGTGGCATGGTTGTTGGTGCCAGACGGGCCGGTCTGAGTATTTCACAATCTGCTCAGTTACTGGGATTTTCACGCACAACCATTTCTAGGGTTTAAAAAGAATGGTGTGAAAAGGGAAAAACATCCAGTATGCGGCAGTCCTGTGGGCGAAAATGCCTTGTTGATGCTAGAGGTCAGAGGAGAATGGGCTGACTGATTCAAGCTGATAGACGAGCAACTTTGCCTGAAATAACCACTCGTTACAACCGAGGTATGCAGCAAAGCATTTGTGAAGCCACAACACGCACAACCTTGAGGCAGATGGGCTACAACAGCAGAAGACCCCACCGGGTACCACTCATCTCCACTACAAATAGGAAAAAGAGGCTACAATTTGCAAGAGCTCACCAAAATTGGACAGTTGAAGACTGGAAAAATGTTGCCTGGTCTGATGAGTCTCGATTTCTGTTGAGACGTTCAGATGGTAGAGTCAGAATTTGGCGTAAACAGAATGAGAACATGGATCCATCATGCCTTGTTACCACTGTGCAGGCTGGTGGTGGTGGTGTAATGGTGTGGGGGATGTTTTCTTGGCACACTTTAGGCCCCTTAGTGCCAATTGGGCATCGTTTAAATGCCACAGCCTACCTGAGCATTGTTTCTGACCATGTCCATCCCTTTATGGCCACCATGTACCCATCCTCTGATGGCTACTTCCAGCAGGATAATGCACCATGTCACAAAGCTCGAATCATTTCAAATTGGTTTCTTGAACATGACAATGAGTTCACTGTACTAAAATGGCCCCCACAGTCACCAGATCTCAACCCAATAGAGCATCTTTGGGATGTGGTGGAACGGGAGCTTCGTGCCCTGGATGTGCATCCCACAAATCTCCATCCACAAGATGCTATCCTATCAATATGGGCCAACATTTCTAAAGAATGCTTTCAGCACCTTGTTGAATCAATGCCACGTAAAATTAAGGCAGTTCTGAAGGCGAAAGGGGGTCAAACACAGTATTAGTATGGTGTTCCTAATAATCCTTTAGGTGAGTGTATATTGTGATATGATTCATATGCCCCAGATCAGGGGTCAGCAACCTTTTTGATATGGAGTGCGATTCTTTATTTTCCTGGTTAATGGCTGTTTTAACTTAGGAAGCATTCAGAAATCAATATTTCTCCTGGCGCATAGATTCAAGCAGGAATTGAACACTGCATGAACACAACACTGCATACATGCTGTTTTAAGAAACATTTGGATTTTTTCTCCCAGAGCTGTCTATATATATGTGCATGTTTGTGATTTTCCAAGTTTGAGTCCACTTGTGAAAATGTTTCCATTTTGCATTTTTCTAATTGAATCATTAATTTTTCATTACAAATATTTCAAATAATATTATCAGCATAACAGGTTGAGTGAATTTTTTTTGCATGTGATTTAATGAAAGAAAACCTGTCTTTTGTACAAACTGTGTCACAGTAAATGTCACAAATTTGCTTATTTGATTACTGATAATTAAATTTTGTGGAATTTTAAATATTTCTTAAATTATGTCATACATGTCAAAATCACACAGAGGGGTTATCACTAGTATGTATATGAAGTTGTTTGCCCCTGACCTGCATTCCAATCTACATCTTGATGTGATCCTTCCTCACGCAGCATGTTTTCATCAGCTGAATGGGAGACTAAACACTAATAAAGTATGACGAGACTCGCACTGCGTATGCAATCCATTCCCACATCACAAGCTGATCAACTTTTTAGCCCTTTTCGGTGAATCGCTCCTGCAAAATCCTCAAACTTTATTTACAGGTTTCATTTATATTTTGAATAGACTCAATAGACTTAATGGTATAATGTAATTTTGACAGTAGACATGGATTAATGACAGTGTACCTGTATGCTGGGTTGGAAATCTCAAGGATTAACAGTGGTGTTTTCCTTTTTACATGATGAGTTGTTCTGACAGTAAAAAAGAAACAGAAGAATTGCAGAATGTAGGCTGTCATCCGCGCAGCCTGACCGAAGGGAAGCGGGCACGTTTACTCATGTGATTAACCGAAAGTGAAGCGTGATTGGCTTGCACGCGCTGCACGAGTCTGTTGGGTATACTGCAGTATCGTCACAATGCAACTTTTTGTTTAGCCTCCCTTTCATCTGATGAAAACACGCTGCTTGATCATGAGGAAGGATTACATGAAGATGCAAACTGGAATGCAGGTTCGGAATTTCATATAAATAAAATAGTTTACACCTCTCTCGCCATTGCTGGTGTGCCAGTGATTACCCCTCCACGTGCCAATGCTGGCATGCATGCCATAGGTTGCTGACCCCTGCCCCAGACCTGATAGTGACATTAAACAAAATACAATTTCAAAAACATATATATATTTAGGTTATTTAAAACTTAACCGAGCTTGTGTGACCTTGTTGAACTCATAGAAGGTAAAATATGGAAATATATAGTATATTTTAATATGAAGTATTTTGTCAAGATAAACTGTATACATTTTTTTTTTTGTAGAAAATAAAATAAGAAATACAGTGAAAATAAAATAAAATGGTACATTTATTCACCCCAAAAAAATAAATTTTGTCATCATTTAATCACTATTGTACTGTATTACTTTCTTCTATGTTTCAAAAACGGAGATGTTAAGCAGAATGTCAGGGACTTACAGGATTAATTACCGTTCTCTGTCATTTTCACGTAAGTTTCTCCTGTACTGACAGATCTTCCATTGTGAGTTATTTAATGCATGCTGTAATTAAAAACATTTCACAGTACACTTCACAGCAGATGCGCTGGAGGACAGAAGATATATTATCAAGCATGTAATGTTGTTTTTAGATGTTTATAATGATTGATTTTGATAGATAAGTTGCGATCGCGAGCACTATTGCTGGGAATGCATGCCACCATATTGTTTACATTGCAATGCAGCATGAGATTCTGAGTTCATCATAGAAACATAGAAGGTTATTAAAACCTAGCCCTTCCACTTTCGCAGCCTCAGAAGTGGTGAGAATGTGTAATACTTAGAATTGGGCGAAAGCTTAAGTGGACTTACTAGTTTATATATTCTTTGTTTGACGTCAGAATACAGCGCTGCATTGCTGCATCAAAACAGCCAGCTCTGACTGTAACGGCTTTATGCTTTTATTTTGCAGCTGATTTTTGCATTATGACAACAGCTTCAGTCCCTCTCTGCTGGTAAACAGCAGCCTAAACTCAGTTTGCACAAGCCTAGTGTAATCACACCGGTTTGATCGTACGGGCGAAAGAGTTAAATAGAAAAGCAGATGCAATGAAAGTGAATGGTGAACGTCTCCATTTGTGTTTCACAGAAGAAAGAAAATCAGAAAATCAGAAGGAAGAACAGGTTTGAAACAACATGAGTGTGAGTAAATGATGACATATTCATTTTTGGGTGAATTTTCTCTTTAAGAACATTCAGTTGCTCATAACCTTAAACTAAGAGAAATTTATATATATATAAATCTACCTACTCTCATCTACCTACTCTCAATATATATATATATTGACAGGTAAAGTTGTAAGTTTTATCCAAAGTCTCAAGCAAGTCTGTTTTTCTTTCTGTTGTAGCTGTTTAAGGAAGAGCTGTGCCAGGTAAAGGAAGGAATGAAACACATAAATGACCTGGCCCACCAGTTGGCCATATCTGATGTGCACTTGTCTATGGAGAACGCCAGAGCCCTTGAGCAGCTCAACAACAGATGGAAATTTCTCCAGGTAGTGACTTTATGCCAGTAACTCCTTCTCATCCACATCTGCACACCATCACTAATGAACCCTTATAGAGACCATGCAGTCTGCCGGTCACCATTGCCAGTGCATGCACCAATCAACTAAATTCGTGCATCCAGACTATGAAAAATTGAGCTTTGGATATGGAATATAATGCATCAGTCGTGCCTGGCTGGGAGCGGTTATGGCTCCATTATCATCGGTTACGGGGAGTGACTTTTGTCTATATGCTCACGGGCGTAATTTCCTATGGGGACAGGGGGGACATGTCCCCCCCACTTTTCAAAATCCTGTTCGTGTCCCCCCCACTTTCAAATTCGTTTGTTATTATTTTTTTTAACCGCGCGCCGTCATCGCCACGGAGGAGCAGGACCGAGCAGAATACAGACATCCTGCCTGTCTCTGTCAGTGCGCGGCGTCTGCGTGCCTGTACGTGGGCGCGCGCATTGACAGAGACAGGCAGGAACGTCTCGTGCACACTCTTAATAGTGTAACTGTAAGCGCACTGAAAGTTCTACTGAGCAGCCGGTATCGCAGTAGTCAGTCATGAAACGCCAGCAACAGGTTTTAATATCTTCATGGATGAAAAAAAAGAAAGGAGATGTGAGTTGGTTGATTCAGTAAATTAGATCAGGTCAGGGTAATTTTTCTTTTGTCTACACCTGTTGATACTAACATTGACTGAGCTAACGTTAACATACATTGTTGCTAGGTAACTTCAAACTGTTAGCTAAACATTTAATGTTGCCTAGCCCTAGAACATTCTGTGTACCATGAAAATGAGTCCACTTTAAACCATGGCGTTTTCTGTCAGCAATGTATGACAAGCAGACTCTGGCTGCTAGTTTATTGTTATTCTCAACTCAACTCATACTCAGATGCAGAAATATTTTTTAAAGTCTTAATAATAAATGTTTTTCTAAACTTGAGCTATTGTTGTTCACTTACAATATTTGTTCATTTAAAATGTAAGTTAATTTAAAAAAAAATATCTTCCAACAAAAGGTATACTTGAAACATGTTGGGAATATGGGAAAGGAAAAGTTAACAGTTTTGGTTGGATTATTAAGGATTTAGTTCAGAATATGAAATTAAATGAGTATAGAGTTATTCCAGCAGTAATATTACCAACAACACCATTATGGATTTTACCTCAACCAAATGTAGATCTATTCTTATTGGAATCAAGACAAGATAAAGATCAGAGGATGTTGGAAGCAGAGATGACAAAAGAATATATTGGTATTAAGTATGAACAATATATAAAGGTTTTCACAGATGCATCTAAGGATCCACAGAAGGGACAGGTTGGGGTAGCGTATATCATTCCCAGATTGAAAGTGGCAAGAGGGGAAAGAGTATCAGATCATGTATCTGTGTTTACAGGAGAGCTACTAGCAATTATGATAGCACTTAATAAAATAAATGAAATGGGGCTAAGTAAAACTTTAATATGCTCAGATTCAAGTTCAGCCTTGAGGTGCCTGGAAGTTCAAAAATCAGATACTAGACAGGATATTGTTTTGGAAATCTTACAGATATTGTTCATGATGCAACAAAAAAATAAGATAGTTCAGTTTTTATGGGTTCCGGCACATACGGAGTGTCTGGAAATGAAGAAGCAGATAAACTAGCAAAACAGTCTATGGCAAAGGAAAATATAGATATGCAAATTAGGTATAGTAAATTAGAAATCAAATCAATAATTAAGCGGGGATAAATAAAAATTGGCAATCGTATTGGGATAATGAGGAAAAAGGTAGACATTTATATTTAATACAACCATTGGTAGGTAGAGGAAGGAATTCAAGTGGGAGAAGGAAGGAAGACTGTATTATTTCTAGATTAAGACTAGGACATACAGGACTTAATTCAACAATGCAAATAATAGGAAAACATCCTACAGGATTATGTGAATGGTGTGGAATCAGAGAAACAGTGGAGCATGTACTTATTAAGTGTAATAAATATTCTGAAGAAAGAAGTAAGATAATTGAAGAATTTGAGATGAAAGACAATCAACAATTAACATTAAAGATGGTTTTAAACTCAGTAGAGGGGGTAGGTTAATAATAAAGTTTTTAAGTAGAACAAATTTGATCTTTAGAATATAGATAGGCTATTAGTGTTTTTAGTATCAGTATCCCTCTCTGGAAGATGAGGGACTTTGGCTGTAGATGGAGGAGCTGAACACGCAGCAACATTGAAAGCACGAGTCCTGATTGTTCTGGGAGTTGTGATATATTGTCTCTGATCTATTACCTACAGTAGATGGCGGTAATGCTCTTTTTAAGAATGCGAACCGCCAATAAGCCCAAAGAAGAAGAAGAAAAAATATCTGCCGACATTCGCAATCCGCAAACTACGGAAGCGTATTGCATTCACTTGAGAGAAAGAAAATCTACTCTGTTTTTCTGAATTAACGACTTAATTATCTCAGAATTACGAGATAATTTTTCATTAAAAAAAATATTTTGTTCTGTTTTTCTGAATTAATGAGATCCCTCAAAATCCTGCCAGGAGCTCTATTTTAGCTGGATTGCATGGAAGTAAACATGTCCCGCCTTTCAAGTTTAATCCGGTTTTATTTTACTTTGAGTCGTCTGAGACTTGGATGCATGAATTTATAGAGATATATTTTAAACTTGGCCTTCAATACAAAGACATTACTGTCTATGACATTTGTAATACTGTCATGGCTGAGACACGCTTTGATCTTCCAAAGGACACTAATCAAGCAATAGACTTGTACTTGCATTGAACACGAGAACTACGGAATTCTAGAACTACTAGAATGGCCATAGCGGTCATTCTGACCGTTCATACTAGACTGTACCAAATGTCACGTCATATTTACATTCGAAACTTCTATTGAGGTTTTAGAATGAAGCTTCTAATGTCTGTCGTCATATTTTATGGCGTCATCACCCTAAAAATGTATTGAATAAAATAGAATAATATGGATCAAATGGAGCGCAAGCTGAACGCAGATAGTCCTACATTATACGATCTTTTTTGTAATATATAATAGTGCTAGACTATATAAATACATAGGCCTATATATATTATATATTAGCTAGACTGCCCCGGAAGGTGCGTGCCTCAGCTTTGTGTACAGCAAGTTTTTTCCACCACAGTGAAAATGGTTTTGAAAGTCTAAACGCCAACAAACATGGATTGAGTGGAATATTTAGTTAGATAAAAACATGTTGTGAATTTTGGAAATTATTACATCTATCCTTTTTCAAAACATGTTGACTTTTGGACTTTACAACGCTCTGGAGTTATTGGAAATTGGAAATAATCCATATGTAGCCGCCACTGGAATCAAAATCCATGAATAAATGAATCTGTTATATTAATAATAAACATCAGGACACGAAATTTTAATTCTAATGAATGTGAAAATGTAATAGTTCATCGACAACCACACTTGCTATTGTAGCTAATTACAGATACAAATTTGATTATTTATATTAAATTATTCTCCTAAAAGGAGGCCCCCTTTTTTGTTCAAGTGAGCCCACTTTTAGGAGAATTCGTTCATAATGATTTTATAGCATATTATTTTCATTATAGTTTTACAGCATGATATTTTTGCTCACAGTAAAACAAATATTGCTTTCTAAATCAGTTTTCCCACAGTTTAGCGAATGTTCATATTCTTTATTAACCGCTTTGGCCATTTTGGGTTAGGCCTATATGTGTTTCACATGTCTAAGGTTTTTACTATGCATTGAAATACACTTTGGTGATGTTTTTATAAGCTATTGTATTGATTTGTTTTTATTTTACAAAGAGAATAATTTAATATAAATAATCAAATTTGTATCTGTAATTAATATAATAGCAAGTTCTGTGGTTGTCGATGAACTAATACATTTTCACATTAGCTCCCATAGAGCTCCTGGCAGGATTTTGAGGGATCTCATTAATTCAGAAAAACAGAACAAAATATTTTTTTAATGAAAAATGATCTCATAATTCTGAGATAATTAAGTCGTTAATTCAGAAAAACAGAGTAGATTTTTTTTCTCAAGTGAATGCAATACGCTTCCGTAGCAAACAGCCGCTGACTGTCCGACGGTAACAAGGTTGTGCTGTTTAGGATCCCGCCTCATGAGGAGAAATGAAAACAAATGAGCGCAGCACACAGAAATTATAGTTAGTATATGGAGAGATGGGATTGAATTGATAGATGGAGGACACTAAAAAAATCTCTTTATATTAAAGTTAAATGTTTGTTTTTATGTTTGTGAGATTGTATTTCAATTTTGCATCTTGTGTAACAAATAATCTTGTGTACCTGCGGTTTGGTGGATGTGTCTCTGACTAATGTCAGATTAAACGGTTAGTTTGAAATAAAAGTTTGTTTTGTGAAATTTTTTGACTTTATAAAATGATTCTCTCAAGTCTTGGCTATTAAACAATAAATAAGGTAAGACATATTTTTCTTATATATAGTTTAGTAGCCTATTATTCTTTTTGGCAAAATTTATCATTATAAACAACTTTTTATCCATTTCCTGGATTTTGTATCGCCATAGTCCCTAAATGTAGCCTATATGTAAATGGAGGAAATGGGATTCAAATAGAAAACATTTTTCGATCGAGAACATCATTGTGTCCCCCCCACTTCTCAAACCAAAGTTACACCCTTGTATATGCTTATGTGAAAACAAAGGGCTTTCTGGTGAGAAAAAAACTAAAAGATGTAAAAATTAAATTGGGTGTTTTGATTGCATCTGTTTGTTTTATGTGAGAGATGAGCTTAAGAGAGCCAGAGAGAGGGAAACTGAGATGCAGCGAGATTGAGAAGTACATTCAAGATACAAGTGAGAGATGGGAAGAAACACTTCATGCTTGAGTGGATTTGCTGGCCTTTGTTTATGTCCATGTTTTGACATGCCCTGAATGATTTACTTTGTAAATAAACCAGAATTGGGTAGTCCAGCATCCCCAGAGACGTTTGATTGGTAGAGAGAGCGCCAGACGTGGATTGATCTTGGCAAACATCTAAAGGCACGTAAACACGGGACGCTTTCACGCATTTAAAAACAGCTAGATTAAGCACTGTGGAATGGGGTTGTAACAGATTGTATATAGCTTGTAAGGGGGTGCAAAAACAGCGCCAGGCTTATTCACATACCCCGTCAGACTTTTAAGCCAAGGGTAACTTCACAAAATGCCTTTATAATTATGTGGCTTTATTATTACATAAGTGTGTTGAAAACGCTTTGGCAGAAATCACGCTCACAAAATTCTAAATTTGGTCAGTCCAATTGAGATCATTTGCAACATCTAACTACTCTCATCTTGTTCAAAACTTGTGTGACTTTTTTCCCGGCAAACACATAATGAGTTATTGTAAAAATGTCAAAGCTGCTCTTTTCCATGCAACAAACTATTAGGTCAGCATTTGAGCCCGGGTTCACATGAGCGCTAAATAAACACTGTACCATGACAAAACTACAGTATATCTTGTATAACAAAGCTATAAAAAAGTGTTTAGTTTTTTCCCTTCTTGTATTATCTCACAAAGGCTGTAAGTACCACTGGTGCCCCCTGGGGTGCATGACACCCCAGGGTCATGTTTTTTTTTTTTTACCTGTTAACCGTTGCCAGAGCGCTGGCGCTCTGAAGCATTTTTTTTTTTTAAATAGTTCAAAGTTACTATCAGATTTAATGTTATTACCTTGACAAACTATACATCATTAAAAGATATAAGACTCAAGGTTCAGTATTTGACCACTATTGTATTCTGAGAAACTTACAGTGACAGTTATGTCTTAATTTGTGTCTGGAGTTATGTAATCAAAAAATGAGTCGATACCTTTAATATGAATTATGAGCGTCAGCGCTCTCATTCAGAAAAAAACTCCTGTGAGATCGTCATGACAGCTTGACAAAACAAGCGTCCCTCAGGTCTTTTAGCTCAAAAATTTGCAGATTTGGAGAAATATTGATAGATTCTCATAGGTTTACATCAGATTTATATAGACAGGAATCATATTTATTGAATATATACCCAAATGCGTCGATGTAATCATTATGAGCGCTGGAGACTCTGATGTATTGTGTTATCAATCCATACTGGCAGCCTGAGAGCGCCGGCTCTGTGCACAGTATATGGAACTCCATATATGGAACACACGAAGAAGTGCCATAATCATGTGACATTCCAGGAAGACCCTGACACAACAAAGCTATCAGAGATTGCTGTAACTGCAGATAAAGATGTTTTGAAGACAATAAACATGATTGCAATGATATTTGATTTATCTGTGTTCTTCGAGCCATGTCAGGTATTTTCATAATAATAGATTATATTGATAATGCAATGCTAATCGATATAGACTTTATCATCGTGCAGAATACTATAAAATAATATATTTTCTGTCTGATTTTTTTATCTGAAGCCAAATCAGAGCACAAAAGGTTTTTAAAACACTCGACTTGTGCTATAAAGTAAGTTTTAGAGCACAAACATGGTTTTAATCTCATAAATTGTCGTGTATTGATGGTGTGCTAAGCTAATATGATAGCTAGCTTGGTGCACCTACTACCTAGCTGTTATTTAGATTCCTCCGTAGGAGGGAATCTATTGTAATTGATGGTTTTATTATTATTATTATTATTATTATTATTATTATTATTATTATTATTATTATTATTATTCTTCTTCTCCTTGAGCCCAAATAGCTCAAAAAGTCACTGGTCAAAAGTTTTCTAAATTGGCACATTGATAGTCCATGCCAACGGTACCCCCAAACCAAGAATGGTCAACATTCGCCCATAGGTGGCGCTTACAGGCCACGCCCAAAAAAATATTTTCAAAGTGATACCATTTCCACGCCATTTGTCCAAATCTCCTGAAACTTGGTGTACATGCCTCATTTCTCATGGGGAACAAAAAGCCTCAAGAACCCATAACTTCCGCCATGATGGATTTTTCCGTGACGTTGAAAATTTGCTAAAACCTACAAAACTCTTCTTCTCCTGAACCGTAGCTCCAATTGACTTGAAATTTGGTACACATGTGTAGAATTGAAGTCTTTGAAAACGCTACTTAGGAAAAATGAATACGATACAAAATGGCTGAAAGGGGCGTGTTTATGTAAATGTCCAAATTTTAACAATATATACGTGTCAATAAATCAAATGTAATTTTGACTGATGGTTTTTCAAACCTAACATGCTTCAAGATGACATCACTCTGAAGTACTGCGCAAAGAATGGCTAACATTCAGCCTCTAGGGGGCTTACAGGCCATGCCGAAATTCCCATTTTCTGGTCTAAAATGTTCTAATTTGGTACAATGGTACTACAGGCCAACAGGAACCCACAAACCAAGAATGGCCGACATTCGCCACTAGGGGGCTTAAAGGCCACGCCAAAATTCCCGCTTTCTGGTCAAAAATGTTCTAATTTGGTACATTGATACTACAGGCCAACAGGAACCCACAAACCAAGAATGGCCAACATTCACCCCTAGGGGCGCTTACAGGCCATGCCGAAATTCCCATTTTCTGGTCTAAAATGTTCTAATTTGGTACAATGGTACTACAGGCCAACAGGAACCCACAAACCAAGAATTGCCAACATTCAGCCATTAGGGGGCTTACAGGTAATTCCCAAAAGTCCCATTTTCTGGTCAAACATTTTCTAATTTGGTACATTGATTCTACAGGCCAAAAGGAACCCACAAACCAAGAATGGCCCACATTCGCCTCTAGGGGCTTACAGGCCACTCCAAAATTCCCATTTTCTGGTCAAATATTTTCTAATTTTGTACATTGATACTACAGGCCAACAGGAACCCACAAACCAAGAATGGCCCACATTCGACCATAGGTGGTGCTACAGGCCACGCCCAAAAAAATATTTTCAAAGTGATACCATTTCCACGCCATTTGTCCAATTCTTCTGAAACTTGGTGTACATGCCTCATTTCTCATTGGGAACAAAAAAGCCTCAAGGATCCATAAGGTCCGGTATGGATTTTCCTGTACATTGAAAATGTTTCGTTTAGGATTCAGACAAAGACATGTTTTTTTGAATTTCTTAATTGGGAGGGTTTATCCCCAACCATCTACTGATCAATTTTAAATGATTTGCTATTTTGAGGAGGAATCCGCATTGCTGCTTGCAGCTATATTTTTATTAATATTTTTAAATAGGACTGCTTGCTGAAATGTTTCTTTTTTCAAGAAGGTCATTTTATATAGTTTAAAATGTAAGGTGAGAACTTTGAGAACTTTCCCTAAAAGAGATTAGGGATTGAAACAGTGTGAATAGCCAGTCGTTAGTAATTATAATGCAGACAAAAGAAAAGCATATTTAGAGCCATAACCAGGCTGGAGAGGTGTGAATGTGTGCAGGGGAGACTGAGACTGAATGGAGATCGTTTACACCACATAAATAAACAGAGACAATAGACTGAATAGATGCTTAGAACATGACAATAAACATCAGTTTGCATTTTAGAGTCTAATCAAAATAAAGTCGTATGACATGAGCTTGAAAAACATTTAACTAAATACAGAGTTTTAGACTTGTCATCTTCAGATTTTAAATATAACATGGTCAGACGTGTGGCTTTAGCTGCAGTGCATTTCTAGATTGCTGCAATGCCAACTTCAATTTTATTTTCATGAAAATATTTCATAAAAATACATTTCTAATAACTTGACAAAACTTTGAAGCTATTTATAACTATTTTTTTCATTATGACAATAATTAATTCTACATTTACAATAAACTGCCAGGTGTCAGCTTTCAAATGGGATCATACTTGTGCTTTTAGAACAAATGGTTTATGAACTGTATCTGTTTCAGTTTGGTATGCCATTTCTGGGGATTTTTCAAAAGTGGGGTTGCAGCTTAACAGGTTAATTTAACTTCTTTTATCTCCTGTCTTAAAATCGCAATGCTACAAAGTCCCGTAGAGGACAGGGAGGGAATTTTTTCACTCGCAATAAGTTTGCAAGTGAAATAAATGCAATAAATGTACCATATTTTTACAATTAAATAAATGGTACATTTATTGCGAGAGAACACAAAACTATTTCAGAAACAAAATATCCCTCCCTGTCCTCTAAAGGGTTCCATAATATGCTCATGACATGATGTGCTGAAAAACACTGAACGTTGATGACTTCTTGTCAAAAACAATCACTCCTTATCACCACAAACAGCCTTTGATTGAGAACTCCAGATATTTATCTACTGTTCATTTAACAGCCTGATCTCACATACAAATCGGAAAGTGTGTGCCAAATTTTTCTTTAGCCGAAATCGGTATACGTTGACCAAATTTGAAAGCACTGCCACCTGAGGGGAAAAGCAGTAAGTGTTTCAGAGCATATAAACAATTGTGACACATTTATATCCAGAGAGGTCACCAGAAGTCAGTTGTAAAAAGAAATGTTTTCAGCTGAACAGGGTGTAAAACAGTGAAGAGAAATGCTAATTTTATTTAAATGACCCCCAAACAAAACCAAATCACCTTTATTCAGAATAAAGTTTAATTAAGTTTTTAATAACATTTTGTTAGAATACTTCTCTCATAATGAACACAAATAGGGCAGATGTGAAAGGAAAACTCATTGTCAATCAAGTAAGACATTTGTTTCCCAAACTGTGCACAAGCACAAGTTACACACTCGCTCTCACTTCCTTTTAGACCAACAGCAGGGCGTGCAGTTTTGCCAGCTTTTACAAAAAATTGGGCTTAATTGAAAAAACAATAGACGGTTAAAATCAAAGAATCGTGGGTTGTGTTTTTGGGATACTTTTTAAAATATACCGCAGTCACCAAAATGTCTGATGGCAGGCACTAAAGAATGGAAATGCAACATCTTATTCATGTATACCGATTCCCAGATTTAATATCTGGCAACCGCAATGGCACATTTTAACAGTGAGCACTGTCAGCTGTACAGCAGAATCAAATCGGCAACATTATTTCCACAAATATACCATTCGCGTGCATTGTTTTCCGAGATCGTTGCTGTGTAAATACATTTATGCAGCAGCTGCAGCTTCTGTGCAAAGGCGAATGGCTCACTATAAGAATTTGGTGAGTCAAGTCCACTTCAACAACTTGCTGAACTGTTGAGAAATAGCAGACTGAAAGACTGAAAGATTGAAAATGATTTGAAGTAGATCCAAATGACAACTTAAAAATCTAATGTAAATAACTACTGGAAAATGTGTGGTCTATAGACGTTTGGGGCTAGTTCAGTGACATATACAGTGCTGGGTGGATTACTCGTGAATTGTAATCCGGTACTGATTACAAATTACATGACAATGAGTAATTCTTGTAGATTACATTTTTGGGGTAATCTAATCTGAATACTTTTGGATTACTTTCAACCTAATTCTATTTTATGTCTCATGCATTTGAGTAGGACAGTCATTATAACATAAAAGCACAAATGGGGGAGGGCATGGGGCATGGCCCCTCTACTTTTAGCCTACACCTCAACTGAACTTCAGAAAAATAAAAACTGACATAAAAATACGCACACTTCCAGCGCATGTATTAGCATGGGAATTGACTGATAAGGAGTGACTACTAGCCGCTTTGAATCATTGCTTTCCTGTTCTTGATAGATAATAATGATACAAATTATGTCTCACTCAAGCACTCTTTAGGTCAGGCTTCAGCAAATGTGAAACTTGTTTCGTAAAGCTTCGAAATCCTAATGAATCACTTGTTTTAAGTGCTTCAGGGCCTGAATGACACTGCCCAAGTCATGTGAGTTCACCAGCAGAAGTCACCAGTGTGAGACATTTCAAGAGCTTCAACAAGCTGAATCATTTATCAAAACAATTATTTCATTTTACTCAAAGCTCTAGAATGTTTTGTAGAAAGTCCATAATTGCCTCATAATCTCAACCACGGTAATGAAAAAAAAAATAATAAACCCATGTCATTACATAAAACTACATAATTAATATTAACGGAATTTAAAACATAACTATAACACCCGATAACTTTTAAATGTTAATTTATAACACCCCCAAAAAGTCCTCCACAGATGTACATCATTAATTATGCAATGACAACAGCCAATAGCAAGTCCTCAAGCATTAACAACAACAAACATTAAAGTATATTCGTGGTAAGGACTATAATTCGATGTAGTTTTAGCACTGATATTCATTTAAATATGTAAACATGCCATTTTGTCCTTTGCACCATGAAAATGTAAAATGCATAAGTCTGATCGATCCATCTAACCACTGATCTACAAAAGCCCTGGACCCTTAATAAAAAAAAGCCAAAAATTATTGAAAGTTGAAGAGGGTGCTCTGGATCTTACTGCCATTCTGTGTTGTTTGTAGACACGTGCTGAACCATAAGGAGATGGTCCGTATACACAAGTCCAGATGTTATTGTTACTACTTATAACTTGTATTACCGTAATTTCCGGACTATTGAGCGCACCTGAATATAAGCCGCACCCACTGATTTTTAAATAAAATATTATTTTGAACATAAATAAGCCACAGGTGCCTACTGGTGCATTGAAACAAATTAACTTTACACAGGCTTTAACGAAACACGGCTTGTAACAAAAATAAATAGGCTTTAACGAAACACGGTGTGGCAGCGGGGGCGTAGTCAAGTGCCCGTCCGGGAGAGAAAAGCGGTAAGGGCGCTTACACCTGAGCTAAATTATGTCTAACACCGGTGTCTAATTTCAGTAAGCATGGGGAGAGTGGCATAAAAAGGCAGCAGCCACAGAGCTGAGAGAGTGACACACGTCAGTCTAGTGTTGGCGCATAGAACAATTGAGAAACTTTATAAAATTGATTGTAAACATTGCTGTGGCCATTAAAAGCCTTACCTGGAACGTCAAGTGCCCTGCTGAAAACTGTCACACTGGTGCCCGCCCGCGTGACAGTTTTCCCAAGAAGGACATGTGAAGCAGGGCACTTGAAATTAGACACCGGTGTTAGAAATAATTTAGCGCAGGTGTAAGCGCCCTTACAGCTTTTCTCTCCCGGATGGGCGCTTGACCACGCCCCCGCTGCCACACACGGCTTGTAATAAAACATTTGCAGTAAACAGTAGCCTACCAAGAAAGTCATTGGTCACTATCTTCCTCGTCCTGTGCACTGAAACCACTGAAGTCATCTCCTTCGGTGTCGGAGTTGAATAGCCTCAGATTTAGTTGTCTTTTTGCACTGAGTCAATTCCTCACGCTGCTGTTTCCAGCGTCTTATTTTCTTATCATATATTAATCTTAAAAAAAATATTGTATAATATGACTTGCTATTTATATTTGTTTTGTTTTTATTGTATTTATATGATATTTGTTTTTTGTAATTGAATTCTTGCCATGAAAATAGCTTTGATCGCTGACATGGCATTAAATAAAACATACTACTACTACTCCAGCGTCTTATCGACTCATTAAGACAAAGCTCCCGTGCAGCAGCTCTATTTCCTTTTCCTTCAACTTGAAAGCAGCATCATATGCGTTTCTCCATGTCTTTGCCATGGTGAGGGTTACAAAATTACTACCGTAATCAGAATGATGGGAAGTTTGAGCTTCGATTTAATCTAAACAGTAAACAAAAAAAGTTGTTTTGACCTTAACCCGTTCGGCAATTTCATTGGTCTAATGAAAGCTTCACGCCGCCAAAAAACTGAGCACGTCACAGAATGGTTTTTTTTATTTATTTTTTTTTATAAAATTTGAAAGCGGGAAAAATCCATATATTAGCCGCGTCATTGTATAAGCTGCGAGGTTCAAAGCGTGGGAAAAAGTTGCGGCTTATAGTCCGGAAATTACGGTATATGACTTATATAGTAGTCGTTTTATATATACTGTTTTCACAATGTTATCAAGCAAAACTGTTTGCACAATGTTATCAAGATTATTAAGTAAAATAATGGGGCTTTAAAACTTATGTGGGTTTTGTGTTATTCTTCTTTCAAGAGGGAAATTTCACTTAATTCACAGCAAGACAAGATTGATATAAGATCAGTGTTAAACTCAGCAGAATTAGACAAAGTAGGAGGTTACCCCATCTGACTTTACCCTCCCTAGCAACCGGGCCAATTTGGTTGCTTAGCAGACCTGGCTGGAGTTACTCAGCACGCCCTGGATTCGAACTCGCGACTCCAGGGATGGTAGTCTGTGTCAATACTCGCTGAGCTATCCAGGCCCCTTCTATCTGTGTATGTTGATAAATAACTAGTCAGTCACTGTGATTTGACAATGTTGTAAGCTGGTATGGTATAAATTGTCCATATTATTTTTGTATTATTATTTTAATACATTTTCATATTGACTGCAGAATGTTGTTGTGATGACATCACAACCAGCCCAGTGTGTGTGTGTGTGTGTGTGTGTGTGTGTGTGTGTGTGTGAGCGTGTATGTATCACTTTTTTGGGGAACAGATGTCCCCATAAGGATAGTAAAACCCGATATCTTTGACCTTGTGGGTACATTTTGTCGGTCCCCATGAGGAAAACAGCTTATAAATCATACTAAATTATGTTTTTGGAAAATGTAAAAATGCAGAAAGTTTTCTGTGAGGTTTAGGTTGAGGGGTAGGGTTAGGTTTAGGGGATAGAATATAAAGTTTGTACAGTATAAAAACCATTATGTCTATGGAAAGTCCCCATAAAACATGGAAACACAACGTGTGTGTGTGTGTGTGTGTGTGTGTGTGTGTGTGTGTGTGTGTGTGTGTGTGTGTGTGTGTGTGTGTGTGTGTGAGAAGAAATATACTCAATTTCCACGGTCTCTCTTTTCTCTCTCTTTTGCACACACAGGGGTCCATTGAAGAGCGTCTGAAGCAATTGCAGGATGCCCACAGAGATTTTGGCCCAGGATCACAGCACTTCCTTTCCAGTAAGCATGGCAACTTGAAGGTGTACAGTCCCCCACTGTAGTGTGATGCTGGGAAAAGAATGAGGGCTGAGATGTGAGCGTGGAGCACAGTGGAGAGTGGCTAGACGGGCTGTAACAACAGTGTTGGCTTGGTTGCCCAGCATCAGTGTTCTTTGAGTGGGCAGGCTGGGACATGCCTTTATTCACTCTTGATGTCAATCTGACAGCAGATCAGTGCTGTGGAACATTATAGGTGTTGGAGAAAAAGACAGTACCTGCTCCAAAGTTACCCCCATTTAGAAGTAGTCCAAACAATTTCTTATTAAGAGCCTTATCTACCTGAATAGCTATAAGTCAGTGCTACATTGCAAACCAGTTACAGACAGTTCACTTCAGTGCACCGTTGATTCCAGGATTTCTGTCTTATCTGAAAATGAGATGTCATTTTATGTCAATCTGTTTGTCAGTTGTTCAGTAATGATGATGTATTTGATTACACTTTATTTTCTTTATTTCACTGGATGAGAGAGAACAGATAATCACAGAGTTTAAAGGGATACATGTAGTTCACCCAAAAATGAAAACGACTCTGTTACTAACGTAATCTCGGTTCCCTGAGAGGAGGGAACGAGTATTGCGTAAGTAGCTTACGCTATGGGAAAACTCTGTTTCTCGAGAAATATTGAAGTCTTTATGTAAAACGCATTGCAGCTGCACAGCAGACAGCTCGGTCATTGGCTGTGCTGCGGCAACTGCTCGAACCAATGACGGGGCGACTCTGAACGCGCGACCAATGGTAGCGCCTACGCGTTCAGCGCTCAGAGCCCGCCGAAATTAGCATAGCCAGGCTATATAATGGGCACCCCATCATACGAAGTTCCTTTAGGTTCAATCGACTGAAGCGAACTGACCAAGCACAAGCACGGCAGCTTACGCCAATACTCGTTCCCTCCTCTCAGGGAACCGAGGTTACGTTAGTAACCGAGTCGTTCCCTATCGAGAGGTCTCTCCTATTGCGTAAGTAGCTTACGCTATGGGAACACCATGTAAAGCGCCGTGCGTGCTGACTTCAGCTCTATAAAGCCAGAGGCAGATGCCTGAGCCTTAAAGCAAAGTGATTATTCCACGAGCGGCCAATGGCGAGCTACATAATGGGATAGTATAGAGCCCTTCCAAGGTGGTCCATGGTGGGAGCTCATAGTACAAACACAAGCACATATCTTATGTACTGAGTTTTCTATGTGCTGATATGCATAAAAATCCTTTAAGTCAGTCAGAGACGGACCTTGTAAGGGAGGAGATAATGCTCAGCATATACATACTCCAGTCCATTCTACAGTCAGGCTGATAGAATGTTGGAATGCATTTTTCAATGTACTGATATGCATAAAAATCCTCTAAGTCGGGTCAGAGACGGACCTTATAAGGGAGGAGATAATGCTCAGCATATACATACTCCAGTCCATTCTACAGTCAGGCTGATAGAATGTTGGAATGCAATGAGGGGACCTGTAGGTTATAAAACCTGATAAATGTCGAAGGCGAGGCCCAGCCCGCCGCCGCACAAATATCTTAAATGGGTATCCCACTCAACCAAGCCCACGAGGAGGCCATGCTCCTCGTAGAGTGAGCTCTGGGGCATTGAAGGCCCTTGGCTTCATAAGCTAGCGCTATAGCATCCACTATCCAGCGTGATATTCTTTGCTTTGAGACTGCGAGACCTTTAGGACATTTCCCTAATGAATGTCCTTTATCAGGATTGTGCGACGCCGCTATGGCAGCCACATAGACTTTGAGCGTGGAGGGTGTGCGACCCGCCTCCAGCAGCTCTTGCAAAAAGGCGAGTACACTTGGTATCTCACACGATTTGGGGTTCAAGCTCTTGGTATCACACCAGTCACTGAACACTTTCCACTTTTGGGCATATAAAGCCTCGTAGAGGGTGCTCGCGCCTCAGTGATGGTTCTCAAAACTCCACTGGGGAGGTTCTCGGGAACCCGTTGAGGGGCCATGCATGGAGGGCCCTCCATAGAGTGCAGGGAGCTCAACCTAAGTCCACCCTGGCGATTTATATCTGAAACTACCGTCATGTTGTCCGTTCGGACCAGGGCGTGTTCAGTTTTCAGGTACGGAAGCAGGGCTCTGAGAGCCAAGGCGACCGCCTTCATTTCCAGACAGTTTATGTGTAGAGCTTTTCGGGTTTGACCAAAAGCCGGAGACAGGCCTGCCCTCGTAAAGGGCCCCCATCCTATTTTGGAGGCATCTGTCGTGATCATTTTTCTCTGCGTGTTCACGCCCAGACTCACGCCGGTTTGATACCAGTTGATGGCTTTCCAGGGCGTCAGGGCTTTTATACAGCCATGATTCGCTCTGATCAAAAAGTGGCCCGAGCGCCATGCGTGAGTGGGGACACGGCTCTTGAGCCAGCGCTGGAGAGGACGCATGTGCAACAATCCTGGCTGGAGTACAGCTGATGCCGAGGCCATGACACCGAGCATTCTTTGAAATCGTTTGACGGGGGCGCGCGCCCTTTCTGAATGATGTTGCAAGGCGTCGAATAGAGAGCGCATGCTCTGATGAGAGGCGCGCTGTCATCTGCACTGAGTCTAGCACTATTCCCAGAAGAGATATTCTGGCTGGGGGATAGCACGCTCTTTGCAAAATTGATTCTCAGACCCAGGCATTCTAGATGGCTGATAATCCAAGATCTGTGCGTCGTTAACTGACCCTCTGATTGTGCTATGATTAGCCAATCGTCGAGGTAATTCAGTATTCGCACTCTCCGCTGTCTCAAGGGGGAAAGTGCCACGTCCATACATTTACGTGAATGTACGGGGGCCAATGATAGGCGAATGGTAGTACTGTGTACTGGTATGACTGTCCCTCGAGCGAATCTCAGAAAAGGCCTGTGATGAGGTGCTATCGAATGTGAAAGTAAGCGTTTTCAAATCTACTGATAGAAACCAACCCCGGGCTGAACTTGCGCGAGGATATGTTTGGTTGTTAACATTCTGAACGAGCGAATCATAAAAGCTTTGTTCAGATGTCTGAAATCTAGGATGGAGCGGAGGCCACCATCCTTTCTGGGACGAGAAAATAGCGGCTGTAAAACCACGCCTAGCTCATAGAGGGAGGAACAGTTTCTATAAGCCCTTCTCTATCAGTTCGAGCACCTCGGTGCGTAGAACATGTGACACATCTTTCCTCACTTTCGTCTCGACCACCGCTGAAAAGCGGGTGGTCTCGTGGCGAATTGAAGTGAGTAACCGTGTTTTATTATGTTCAAAACCCATTTTGGCATGTCGGGATTTTTTCCCAGGCTTTTGCTCGCACAGATATTTGCTGAATGTTGGCTGGGGGCGTGTCGCAGTGACGTATGGGCCCCACCGGCAAATTGCCTTGTGCTAACACTGAGTTTACAGCTCCCAGAGGCTTAGGTGCACGCTGAGCAGTTGAGTGCCGAGTGCAGGGGTGCGTGTGAGCTTACAGGCACGCACGCTATCTCCGTAATGCTCGCATCGTGAGCTGGAGAAATGTTTGAAACTGTATAGACAGTGTTTACAGGTGGGGGTGCATACATTGTAATAGGCACGCGCCACTTTCATAAAGCTTCCGCTCTTAGCGGGAGTTTCTTAGCTCGTGCGTCGCATCTGTGATGCTTGCGGCATGAGACAGAGAACTGTTTGAAACTGTATGTGCAGCTTATGGGTGGGTGTACATCTACTGTAGTAGGCACGCGCCACTTTCATAAAGCCTCCGCTCATGGCGGAGTGTTTTGGCCATGCATACAGTGTTTGTAACTGTGGGAATCGCACTTTAGTGTGGACACGTGACCCCTTAGTAACACAGGCAGAAAATGTGCTAACACTGAGCTTACAGCTCTCAGAGGCGCGGGCGCATGCTGAGCAGCTGTGTTGAGTGCAGAGTGCAGGGGTGCGTGTGAGATTACAGGCACGCGCGCTATCTCCGTAATGCTCGCAGCCGGAGAAATGTTTGAAACTGTATAGACAGTGTTTACAGGTGGGGGTGCATACATTGTAATAGGCACGCGCGCCACTTCCATAAAGCTTCCCGCTCTTAGTGGGAAGTTTCTTGGCTCGCGCGTCGCATCTGTGATGCTCGCGGCGTGAGCCAGAGATCTGTTTGGAACTGTATGGGCAGCGCTTACGGGTAGGGGTGCATACATTGTAATAGGCATGCGTGCCACTTTCATAAAGCCTCCCGCTAGCGGCGGGGTTTTTGGCCATGCATTCAGTGTTTGTGTGTAGGGGTGCGTGCAGGACAGCAGGCACGCGCGCTACATTTATAGTATTTCCCGCTTTTACTGGGGAAGTGTTTATAACTGTGGGAACAGTGCTTGCGTGTAGTGGTGCATACATGACAATAGGCACACGGTCTACATTTATGGGGCGTCCAGCTCGAGCTGGGAAAGTATTCGGCACTGTTTGGACAGTATTGATATGTGGAGTCGCGACTTTAGTGTGGACACGTGACCCCTTAGTGACACAGGCAGAAAATGACTCTTGTGATTTCTGTGTGTTGCTGTTAAAACGGCATTTGATTGCAGGTGAGCGAGTTCTGTGACTGGCCCATTGACTGCTGTACAGACATTTCCAGCCGCCTGTAAGGGGACTGGGTAATGTTTTACACGTTTTCCTCGCTGCAGTGACGCATTCAGCGAACTCTCTTACCGTGCTGGTGCCCGTGCTCGTGTCCGCTAATGTCGACGGCGCGGGGTCGAAGGCCGAGCCCGGCCAGTCGTCGGATGCAGTGCCAATTGGAAAGGCTGTCATCCTTTTCACCGTCGTCCCCTGGCGCGCCGAACGAGATGAGACCCACCGCTCTGTTGGAGGGGTGCTGGTCCGTCTGCGTGAATTGGACTGGCGGCGGGGAGTTCTTGGGTGGTGGTGAAGCACGGGGACTGGCCCGGCGTGGCGTCACTGAAGTCCGCGTGTTCTGGCGGCCTCCGTGGCGGCGCTTTTTCTTCGCGCGGCTCGAACAGAGGGGCGGCAGCACGGTGGTAGCAGGCTCGTTCGGCAAGGCGGCGAGCGAGCGTGGCTCGTTGAGGCCCAGGGAGTCACATTCGGGGCATCCGCCTCAAGTGAAAGCAGCTTCTGCGTGGTCAGGTCCCAGGCAGCGAGTGCAGATAATGTGATGGTCCCTGTCAGGAAGAAGGCCTCTGCACGAGGCACAGGTCGAAGGCATTTGGAACAACGCCTCGAATTTGCTCTTTTACTAAATACAAAAAGTGTCGCAAAGGCGAACACTTGCAAAGTAGCTTAGTAAAAAGGATATAGTGATGCGCGCCGGATGGCGTAGCAGAAGGCTTCGAAGGCGGCTGAAGGCAGGCGAAAGACTCCAACAATCCGGAGGATCCAGCGAAGAGGAGGTCTTCGCTGAAGGAGATTAAATCTAAAGGAACTCGTATGACGGGGTGCCCATTATATAGCCTGGCTATGCTAATTTCGGCGGGCTCTGAGCGCTGGACAGGCGTAGCGCCCATTGGTCGCTGCGTTCAGAGTCGCCCGTCATTGGTTCGAGCAGTTGCCGCAGCACAGCCAATGACCGAGCTGCCTCGCTCATTACTGTCTGCTGTGCAGCTGCAATGCGTTTTACATAAAGACTTCAATATTTCTCGAGAAACAGAGTTTTCCCATAGCGTAAGCTACTTACGCAATAGGAGAGACCTCTCGATAGGGAACTCATGTTATCATTTACTGACTTTTATGTTGTTCCATACCTATGACTAACTTCCATGGAACACAAAAGGAGAAAAAATACAAATGTTAACCTGAATCACCATGTACTTTCATTGCATGTACATTAATTGTTACCTACAATGAAAGTGAATCATGACTAACATCTCCTTTTGTGCTCCACAGAAGAAAGAATGTCATACTGGTTTGGAACAAAATGAGGGTGAGTAAATGATGACAGAATTTTCATTTTAGTGTAAACTACCGCCTTTAAGAGTGCTAACAGCAAAGTCAATCACAAAATTTTAGTTGGGCTGAGATGAAAGTCTGAATTGAGATCGCCTATGCATCAGTGACATATCATTCTCAGTTTTTAGCATTTGAAAATCATAACGCAGCAGCATTTGTCCTCAGGGCCCCACATAAAGAAGTTTGCGAAGATCTCCTTTTAGGGAAAAGGTTTCTAATATTCAAAACACTTTTGAGGTGCTGTTGTTTAATAACCTCTCTGTGTGCAAGCTTACGCTTGTATACCTTGAGCTGTGCCATTTGAGATTTTGAAAATAGCTTTTTATGCGCGACATGTATGTCTGATTGATATTGCCCACTTTGTTTCTCTGTCACTCTAGGCTCTGTGCAGATTCCTTGGGAACGTGCCATATCCCCCAATAAAGTGCCATACTACATAAAGTAAGTCCGGACGTAAATTATCAGTAGTCTATGAACATCTGCAGCAAGACAGACAGTGTAAAACTGTGGGATGAGTATGTCAGATTATCAGGTGTAAAAAGCAAACTCAATTACTGCTCCCTGGTGCAGAAGATTATTGCACTGTGATTAAAAAAGAGCACAAAATTTCAACCGTGGCATCTCTTTTGTCACACAGCCTGTTGCGTTTTACGGATATGCGTATCATTGCATTGCATTGCGACAGCAGATATTGGCTTCCACAATTGAGAGTATCAAACTCTGAAGAGTATCTCTCTCTACCAATGTTGGGGAAGTTACAGTGAAACTGTAGCTTGGCAAGCTACAAACTTGTCATTATTTAAAGTAGTTATTTCAAAAAAGAAATAGTGTTTTACGGGGGCAATATTTTAATTAAAAATCTGATGCAATTATGTACATATGTTTATGTTTTATATATTATAATGAGATATTAATAAACTCAGCAAAAAAAAAGAAACATCCTCTCACTTTCAACTGCTTTTATTTGCAGTAAACTTAACATGTGTAAATATTAGGGCTGTTAATTTGACGTGTCAATTCAGTGCAATTCATTTTACAAAAAATAACACGTTAAAAAAAATTATGCAATTAATCGCACTTCCCCCAGACCATAATAAGGAAGAGTCCTGAGAAATGCCAGCTTGTAGTACCACCTGTTTACTCCAGAGGGCAGTAAGCGAAATTTCAGCTGTATGAGCAACGCACTGTTTATATAGTGAAGAAAAATACCCTTGAGCAGCAGAACAACACAAACACAAAACGCGTTATGTTCTTGCGTTCAAAACACTTGAAGGAGCGCAAATGCGAACTAAGAGATCTCAAGATGTGTTTAAAGATTGAGTATTAAACTATATTTAACTTGACACAGTGACCTAAACATTTTATGTTTATGATGCAACGCACACGAGACACTAAACTTGCTGGCGCAGGGTGTGGCTGGACTTCCAAAATTTGGAAGTTACCCATTAATATTTAATCACGAATAAAATCAAAGCAATATCCTTCAAACTTATTTATAAGTACTACCTAACTAATTATTTTCGTGTAGAGAGATTTAATTGTGATGTCAATATATTCTGTACATTTTATGGTCTGCAGGCGGAAAGATTTTTTCATTTATTTTGGAGTCCCTACTCGACTTGTTTTTAGTCTGATTTCTGCAAGATTGTTAGATATCATATTATTCCCAGCTTTCAACTTTGTTTTGAAAATATTTTATTAAATTTTTTTTTAAGCTATGACATGTCTCTTCATAAGGAATATTATTTGATTAATGTTCTGCTTTTGTTGGCAAAGTTTAGTATTCATAAATGTAAGTATAGTGGTTATAAACTTTTAGTTTTATTTCCAATTTGAGTAACAAGAAAGCTGTAAAGTGTATTGAAATATGTAAACAATTTTATATTTTTATTAAACTGTTTATTTATTTATTTTCCTTTTTGTTGGTGTTTGTTTTAATATACCTCTTGGTTCTAGATGTAAAAGTTTTGTAAACATTAATAATAAAAAATAATAAAAAATAAATGTCTGACGCAGGTGGACATTGACGGGTCCTTAAACAACCCCTCATAATAAATCTCGAACTGGTTGACAAATTCACTTGTGAAATGGATTGCTGTGAACTTTATGCCAATGATTGACTTATGATCAATAATATGGTAGTAAACAATTCATTGTATTCTAAAGCCGCTTTTGTATTGTCTTGTCAATGATTAACACTTCTGCTACAAGAATGTAATGCATTGTAATTATCTGAATATTTTTTATTTATATATATATATCATTTTTAAATATTTAAAGATAACTATGTATAATTATATATTGATATAAATATGTATAATCATGATATATTGAATTATTGTTATATGAGTGGCTTTCTCAGCAAATATTTGTATAAGCGATTAATCACGATTAATTAATCAGGACACTGTGCGTTCCAGTTGTAACGCAGGCAGTTGGTGTTGCCATCCTGTATCTGTCCCACAGGTGTGATATTCGGATGTACCGATCATGTGCAGGTGTTGTTACACATGTCTGCCACTGTGAGGAAGATCAGCTCTCCTTCCTGTCTCTCTGTTGCACTGTCTTAGGCGTCTCACAGTGCAGATATTGCAATTTATTGCCCTGGCCACATCTGCAGTCCTCATGCCTCCATGCAACATGCATAAGGCACATTCAAGCAGATGAACAGGGACCCTGGGCATCTTTCTTTTGGTGTTTTTCAGAGTCAGTAGAAAGGTCTCTTTACTGTCCTAAGTTTTTATAACTATGACCTTAATTGCCTACCGTCTGTAAGCTGTTAGTGTCTTAATGATCGTTCCACAGGTGCGTGTTCATTAATTGTTTATGGTTCATTGAACAAGCATGAAAAACATTGTTTAAACCCTTTACAATAAAGATATGTAAAGTTTACACTATATATACATATACAGTATATACTGTATGTCTTTATAAAAAAATATGAATGAATTTATTTAAAATGTACATATATAAAATGTATATATGAAAGTAACTTTATAATAAAATGTTATAATAAAAAAAATATATTTTAAATGATAATAAAATTAATATATATAAAAATAAATATATAAACAATTGTATTTATATTAATATATAACTTAATTAGAGTCATATTTTTCTGGTACAAATTTTTTAGGGTTTTTGAATGAATTACCAATTTCCATTACAGTAACAACATTAAACTTAAACAGATTAATAAAAATACTAGAATACACTATTTGGGGCCATTCACACCAAATGCGTATTTCCGTCTATCCGCACTGTTTTTCAATTGTTTCCATATGTAATTGCACCTGGTCTACCACATTGTCTTTCATGGTATTGTCTTTTGACTGTGAGCGAATACAAATGTGTTTGATGCATACAGCTGCTTTGTGATGGGCCTTCACTTTTAGGACAGTCAGTGGCAGGCGCATGTGCCGACGATGCACACGGATGAAAAATCTTGGCTGTACGTGGACAGTCCCTGCAGAATGTGTTGATGACGAAATTTGTGTCAGACATACTGGGCGCAGAGCGATTGGCAACTTATTTTACAGTAACCATCTGAATTCAATCATTTATTAGAATGGATTGTACTTTCCAATGCTACATTATGTATGAAAGAGATTAGTAGATTTAAAAAAAACAATCTACTTCAACTTAAAAAGGTAAATGAAATAACTGCATAAAGTTTTAAATCAATTCAATGGTGGTGGTTTTACAAATCGTTTCAAGTCATAATTTTACATCTAGTCTATTTTGTAAAATAATAAGTTGAAATGATTTGTTAAGCCATGTTGATTTTACTTAAACATTTAAGGCAGCAATCAAACATGTTTTTAAGTTGAAATAGATTTTTTTACTGTATGGGTCAACTAGCTCTGCTGTAAAACTGCATAAAAACCAATGATGTACCATTGTTAATGCTACACGGCTACTTGTTTGGAAAAAATCATTGCTATTTTTGACTAAATTACTCTGTAACACTTCTTCCCACTATGTTTTCTCTCACTAGCCCATATGAGCTGTCCAAAGGGTAGAAATGATCCAACTGAAGGTGTTCAAGTCGCTAGCCATTCGATTTAAATGATTAGTGAGTGAACAGTTGGCAAACTTTCCGCGTCAGGTCCCCTCACTTATTTATTTGATCCTATCATTTATTCATCTAAGATCTTTATTTCACGGCTCTCCCCTCTACCGCTGGTGCTGTTCAGTGCAGGCAGACACTAGCACAGGTGGTTGTTGTAGTGTTTCATGCAGGAAAGTGTGCAGTACACGTGCATCGGTTATGTTTTAAAGCTTTTACTTGCCTGTTTGTCTGGTTAACAATCATGCTATATTGTGTATTTTGTTGATTAATGTTTTTCATGTCTTTTATTTTGAAAAGATTAGTTCCTGTTTCATGTCATGTGATTTCATGTTTCCCTCCATGTTTATATGTCTTGTTTGCATTGGCTGTTTGTCTTGTTATCTTGTTCTGTTCTGGTCTGTCTGTTCATTGGTTCCTTCATCATTGTTTTACCCCTTGTCCATGTATTTAAGCCCTCATGTTTACCATTTGCCTTTGTCAAGTATTGTTTGTTAATGTAACGTTGTTTCCATGTCAAGTCAAGCCAAGCGGTTCAAGTTTTGATCGCGTTTATAGTTAGGGTTTCTGGTTATCATGATTGGAAATAAACTGCACTTGGATTTCTCACATCATCATCGTCATTGCCATCACTAACATTTCACATGCTATAGTATGTGCAGTAATCTGAATTTCATGAACCTAGGACAGCTCTTGTGTTTGAATAATGGAAACTCTGTATCATTTACTCACCCTAATTTTGTTCCAAACTGGTATGACTTTCTCTTGTTTCATGGAACACAAAAGGAGACGTTAAACAGAACGGTATGAACTAACAGACTCTTGAGTAGATGATACAGAGTAAATGATGATACAATTTTGGTGTGACCTATCCTTCTGTTTATTTTCCTTCTGTTTCCCTCTTCTCTCTCTCTCTTTTATTTCTGGCTTCCCTGCTCTCTCTCTCTCTCTCTCTCTCTCTCTCTCTCTGTTTATAGCCACCAGGCCCAGACAACCTGCTGGGACCATCCAAAGATGACTGAATTATACCAAGCTTTGGGTGAGGCAATTAAGCTCTGGGCTTACAGTATATCTTCTCTGTGTCTTCTCACCAGGGAACTGTAGTGTTGACACCCACAATCTCACTAACTTCAATTAGAGTATGGACACACACATTGAGCTCTATTACTTTACCTGGACCTCTAATTACAACCCAATATTTCATCCCATTCCAGAAATGTAGACAGCTCTCTCGTTAACCCAAGGGCAACCAGATGATTGAGTTGCATGCTTCTAATTAATAATGATTAAAGGGCATTTGATGTGTATTTATCTAATGTGACACAGGATGTCTAAACACTCTGCACACCATGACCATCAATCACTTAATTCATATGTTAACATTTTTTTTTGTCTTAAAACAGTTCATTTAGATGTTACAAACACACCAGTGGTTAGTGACTGAGACCCAGTGCTTTCTGTTTGCTGTGATCTGGTCTCAGCTCTTCATTCACAAATAAGTTTTCTATTTTCCTTCCATCATTCCTGCTCTTTTCTCACAGCGGATCTGAACAACATCAAGTTCTCTGCATACCGAACGGCCATGAAGTTGCGGCACGTGCAGAAGGCATTAAGATGTAAGTAAAGGAGAAGCCCCCCACGCTGATTTGCCCTTTTCTATCTGCTTCTCTCTGAATGCATCATTCATTGATTATTCGTGGACGTGACGGCCCTGCTGTGCACCTCTAATCTTCATTTTTCATTAGAGCCCAGTGGTTTTCATGCAGCTTAATTAACCCTAATAATTGGTGGGAATGTGCCTTTTCAGGGAGTGTTATCAAGAAGTACGATTGAGGAATTAAATACAGTTCCTCAAGTGACACTTTTTGTGGATGTAGGTTTATCTGTCACTGCCCAGACAAAGGCTATGATCAGAACGCACACTGTGCACTGTATGAATAGACTAGTTGGATGAAATACTGCATTTGCATACCATTTTCATTGTGATGGATGAACCAGATGTACTAGCAGACATTATTGTTGATATCTCTTGACAAACTATGTGATCAGACTGCCAAAAAATATATTTTGTACAAAAATTGCTAAAAAAAAAACTTTAAGAATAATGTATCTATTGTTTCACTTAAAATATTTGGCAGTATACAGTGTATACTGTACAGTATTCAGTAAATAGTAAGCCAGTATTCCATTTTGAACATAGTCAAGAACTCTCTCTTGCTGGCAATACTCATCTTCCTTTCAACCTCTCTGCCATCTGTATACACAATATGAATATGTCCCATATGGGTATAAGAAGTGTGGACAGGTGAATCCATGAAGAAAATATGCTGAAATTGTTCAGGCTATATTAGCACAAGGTGAACCCCCAACTGAGCACAGCATGCGCCTTTTAGCGTCTCTCAGAAAAACATATATCTCTCGATCTTTCCTGCTTTCTCTCTCTCTCTCTCTCTCTCTCTGTCCCCCTACCTACACAATTAAATTTTAAAAAGTACTTTCTTGGTATGATTGTTTTGCAAACTATATGGCCAAAGCATCAATGCGCGCACACACACACAAAGAAAGAAAGAAAAGATAAAAAAACAAGGTGCCAGACTTGCTAATAAAATGTATAAAAATATCACTATACATTATGAAATTAAATTAAACTAAAATAGATAATTTACAGTATATTAAAGTAGTTGACATTAATCACAGTTCAGGTACAGTAGGTTCAGTTCAAATATAAACATTCTCTTTGCTCTCCTGGTTTGCTAGTTTATTTCATTAGCAGAATTAATAACCAGGCTGCTATAGTAACTGTGCTGTTCTGCCAGCCTGGCTGTGGTGATTGAGGATGGATGTATAAAAATCTGCAAAGGCCTGTTAGTGACTGCCTACCTAATCCTGAAAGCACCCTAGCCACTCAGCTTCCATAGTTCAGCTCATTATCTCATTATCCAATTAAGGATGACATCAGCATTCAGCCTTAACCCTATACTCTCACTGCTGCACTTGAGCTGGCCTGAGAAAATGATGTTAGAGCAGTCAAATCCAATTAGTTCACACTCCACACACATCTTTTACACCTGAGAGAGTTGAAAGAGTGGAAATGGGCAAATATGCATCTGGTCAGTGTGTGTGCACGCACGTGCGCAAGGTAGTGATATGAAAGTACAGATTCTTCAGGACCAAATCAATATACAAAATAATAATAAAAGAAACCGAATACGGTTTGTCAAGACAAACTTTGATGTTGGCTTAACAAAGACTTCTTTTAATATTGTTTAAAAGTTGGAAGTTTAAACTCCAGAGACCCGAGCGTGTTACTGCTGTACGCATTTTTCATTTCCCTAGCGCCTAATAAACATGCATACCAATCAAAAATTAACAAAGAATTCTGATTCAAAGTAATGGCCAGCATCATCCAATCAATGCCAACCATATTAAAATAAAATTTAGCATTATAAATTCTGAATGTATGTACTGTTTACCGTTGTCCCATGTCTGCCAAACATGTTGAGTGGTCATCATCTGCAGCCTGAAACTGGACATTTTTGGTCAGATGTTAAGAGTGAATGCACTTGGCTGCATAGGAAAGCTATTGGATGCTCCCTATTTAGTTAAAGACTTGACTTCAAATGTGCTGCCTTTCTGCATTGGTCTCAGAACAGTTCAAAATACACAATTCTAACTCCATATAAAGCCTCTGAAAGCATCATTTCTTCAGCTTTTGGATTAATTTATTGATTCTTAATGCGAAAATGCACAGTAAATATAGGATTTCTTAGGTGCGTGATAGTTTTGCGATAAATCACTAAAATTTTAAGTAAAATTAAGTAAAAACTTAATTAGGTTTCTTACATGATGTAGTTTTGTTGGCGTTTCTCCCAAAGACAAACTCTGCTGAGATCGGCACCATATTGTTTTGTCACATGACTTGGTGCATCAAAAGTTGAACCCTTTTCTGAGAGCCTAGAGTGCCCTGAGCTAAGATCAGTTGGTTTAAATTAAATTATGCATAGCGAAGTCAAAACACAGTAACATTTTCCAAACTGCTGTTTTGGCCCTTGAAGGGAACTGTGGCCACTCGAAAGGTCAATCCAAACGATATTTTTTTTTCACAAAGGACACTTCCCCAAGACTGCTAGCGAAGGGTACATTCATACAGTTATGCTATGCTGCCTTCATAGTGCCCACATGAAGAGATCTGTCCTTCGAAGTGAGAAAGGCATAGGGATGATCACATTTGATTGTAATTCACCCAATGTCTGTGCAGAAGGCGCGGGATTGCATGAGTTTAAAGGTTATAGAGGTCTTACAGAGACAGTTGGAGTTTGAAATCACAAACATTCTGTGACAGAGTCTTGGCCTGTTTGAACATTCTGTCAATATAAATCTATGGTATTTTTTTGGATTTTCTATTATCCCCTTGAGAAAACCATAAGTCCGATCAGTTAAAGACCTGTAAGTCTGTGCCAAGTTTGGTGGATGTAGCTTGAAAGCTGTATGAGGAGTTACAATTTATATATTCGGTCTTGGTTTAGGAATTCTGTAAAAACCCTTAACCAAATCTTTTGAATAACAGAATGCCAAAATAATAACAACACCAGTTACTATACACTATTGGCAGTACAGAGTACTGGCTCAATTCAGTGCACTGTCTGACATACAGGTGGCTGATGAATGCTCACTTGTGAATGTGTACGCTCTGTGATAAGCGCTTGCGGTAATGTGGCTTTGCCAGTGAGTGCATTTCTTAGTGAAATGCCTATCTTGGTGAGGTATAATGTAAATACAGTTGGTTAGGTCTTAAGTGAAAGTAAACAGGCAGGACAAATCAGATTTGTGTCAAAATATTAGACATGTGAATTAAGCCAACAATTGACAAAAAGAAACCATGACAACCTGTACATTGTGTGTCTGTGTGTCCAGTGGACCTGTTGAAGTTGAGCAGCGTAGTGGATGTCTTTCGAGAACAAGAACTGCAGCACTCTGAACATGTGATGGATGTAGTGGAGGTCATCCACGCTCTCACCTCCCTGTACGAGAGACTAGAGGAGGAGAGGTCCATCCTAATCAACATCCCACTCTGCGTTGACATGTGTCTCAACTGGATGCTCAACGTTTATGACAGGTACTGACCATAACGCCAAGCACAACCCCTTTCGCCTGAGAGCTGTGACCCCATCATCCTACTCTCAAAGTCCTGCCACATCTGTTAACCATGGCGAAAAAACTGCTTAAACCATTCCAAGCTGATTTGCTGGTTTAGGGATGTTTTAGCTGGTCAGGCAGGGAGACCTGCCGACTGACTAGCTAAACCAGCTGAAGAAATGTGTTCAGTGTTTCAGTACGAATGGATGACACATGCTGTCATTGCATAGTTTTAGATTAAAGGACTTTACAAAAGCTCTGTTTTAAAGGTTCCACAGTAAATTAAATTACATCATGACTAAGGTGCTGGGAAGTCACACCGACAGGCAGTCCATGAGATCACAAGAGGAGTTAAAAGCCCCACTGCCTTCTGTGCCAAGGTTTAGATTGAGGACGTCAAACACAAGTCTTGACAAAGGTTAAAAAATCTAATGGATTTATTTGTGTCTGTTTATTATTATCCATCAGAAATGTGTCTCAAATGTCTAGCAGGCTCTTAACTACCTGCTACTAATGACTGGAAATCAGAGCTCTCACACTGCGAATAATTGCTATTAATTGCTTTTTTGTTTTGCTACAAACACTGGATGTGAATAGGAATGAGCAGCATGCATAAGAATGATCATAGCAAGCTCTCAGTCAAACAGAATAGCCAAACAAGCTAGAAAACATTCCCTTTAGTAGCAATACAGACAGAGGATTTCTCGTTATGCTAAATGTGGTTTGGCTGTGTTAGCTCGGGTTTCAGCAATATTTTGGAATCTGTACAGGTGTGCAGCAATCTATAAGATTGGCTGGTGCAATCTCAGTGGAGCTCCAATGCTTTTCCCAAAGGTTTTTTTTTTTAACATATGTATCTGGTGTAATGGAAAAGAATAGATAGGTTTATTTATTTAACAGCATGTGTCAGTGAATGTTGTGCATTCCTCTTACACTTCGAAGTGTGTTTTCTCTGTTCCTCTCTACAGTGGTCGTAACGGTAAGATGCGGGTGCTCTCGTTTAAGACGAGCCTGGTGATTCTATGCAATGCAGACATCCAGGAAAAGTATAAATGTGAGTAAAGCTAATTATAGTTTCTACAAATTAACCCTAATCCTATCCCTAAAACACACACACACACACACACACACACACACACACACACACACACACACACACACACACACACACACACACATACAGTATATAAGTATGGTTTTACTCTCCTTGTGCGGACATTTGGTCCCCACTATGTAGGCCAAAGCTGACCTCCATACACTACTTTCTCCATTTTGGAAGCTTTGATCCAGTAACACTGAAGCAGAAACAAAAGGATGTTTCACTGCACAAACTCGCTATCAGGAATCGTCTCATGGCCTTTTCTTTTTGATTTTCTTTAATGTCCTAAAATTTCATCTGTGGCCTAAAATTTCATCTGCAGTTGAGAGGCTGGGAGAAATTGGATTAGGGGGCAATTTATCAGGGCAGTCACAAGCAGCACCCAGTAAATAAAAGCCAGGTGCAGTGTATTGCAGAGGTCATCATAGAAAAAGATTAAAGCCAGAGGTGAACATCCTACTGTCAGCTCACCATCTGTCAAACATAATAAAAAACAAACATTGCTTCAAACATGGCTTATCCAGTTATGTTAATGTATTATTGTTTTAAGTCTTGTTTTTAACCAAGTCTTTCATAATGTGAATCATATGTGTTAGTACTGATGCAAGACATGTCATTCATTTCTTATGAATAATTTTATATTTTGGTTTGTATCTATCAAGTTCCAAAGAGGCGGAACGTATCACATGGTTATGTAATATATCGAATTTTGGGGTTCAATTTCCATAAACATTTTACATATCTTGATACAAGTACTCATACCATGATGAATTATTTCGAACTGCCAAACCTTACCAGGAGCAGATAGAGGGCTTATTGGCTATGTTACGCATGGTGCTTGTTTACGTGTGTGTGTGAAAGTGTGACAACCAATATAGATGTGCCCAGGTTGCCTCTTGTGCTATGTTTACTAGCACTGCAGATAACATTCTTACTCCTGTCAGGATCATTGTTTTTAGCGATAGCTAATGACATAAACTAAGCTGCTCTAGCGACCCTAATGGTAATGTTAAGAATAATGTTAACCTTTTGTACATAGTCGTGGCCACCCACATTCTGTTCTCTATCCCTCAGGATAATATTGCACACGAAACTGGAAAGCACTTGCTCGATCTAATAAGCATTGTTGGCTGGTTTTCCCCCTGGAAACAAAGTTGTGAGCAGTGTTGGGTAACGTTATTTTTAAAAGTAACTTGTTAGAATATTGTGTTACTCCTTAAAAAAAGGAACAAAGTTATTTTTTAATGGAAAGTAAAGTATAGTGTTACTTTTGCCTTACGTTTTTCTCACAGACACTTTCTCTTCTGCTATGCATTCCATACAAAGAAGTCATGCATTGCATACAAGTGGCATTACAGTTCATGCTAGCTACTGTAAAACACTCATCAAAACAACATACTAAACAAACGGATAATTAGAAAGTAGGTCTTCACATCATATTTATAATAAAGAATCAATAACATGAATAGGCATTATTTGTTTTTCCATCAACATGGCAGCCAGTATGAATAATGA
This sequence comes from Xyrauchen texanus, assembly GCF_025860055.1. NCBI lineage: Eukaryota > Metazoa > Chordata > Actinopteri > Cypriniformes > Catostomidae > Xyrauchen > Xyrauchen texanus. Next base: position 25,440,617 of record NC_068298.1, on the reverse strand, counting down.
AGTATAACCACTGTTTTACCTAAAGCAGCAAAGTCAAACACTTGAACCAGCATCGTATGTCATCGTGTGCTGTGCCCATCGACAATGTCAGAGTCAACTTGAGATGTTCTTCAGAAGTCTGATGAATAAATGAATATTTTTCACTTATGTCATCTCAGTGCATGCTTATTTTGAGTTGATCAATGGTGAGTACAGACGGCAAACTTCAAAGGCGCATTTTGATACAACTTGAATGGAATCGTTATTAATGCTACAAAAATGTCTTAAAAATGGTTTGTTTCATGAATCAAACTAATTGATTATTATAAAACAAAAATGTAGAATCTTTTTAGATACTAAGACATTTTCTCTGCATACACAATCGATGAAGAACGTTGCTTGGAGCCACTGACTCACACACTTTTCTCTTCACATTCCCAGTTAAGAGGAGCTATAATACCAGTTTGGCTGCATAAGTTAGTGAATTGAGTGAGAATTTCACCCTGTGATTTTCACCTCATGGCCAATGGAAGACTAGTCTTATAATCTAAACGCATTTACTGATTTTTTTTTTAATGCAGCGTGTATTAACACATGAGTCAACCGCATTTCACTAAACCGAATGTTGACCATATTACTCTAAAACATGAAATTCACATGCACGTTATTGAGTTGATTGACAGGCAATGTCTGTATCTAAAAGGTGATTCGCTATTTTACATGCAAGGTGGGACGTCCTTTCTACATCCATTGACTTTTGGGTGCTAGAGCTTCTTGGTTGGGTGTTTTCAATTTCTCCTGTTCATTTAAATAGAAGTGACTCATCTCTGTTTGCACACTTTTTTGCACACTTTTACTCCTGATTTCTTACAATACAGGGATATGTAGAGGTGTACAAAATCATCGCATTACTTTATTTAAAAGTAACTCCGATATTGTGGTCTAAAATAAAATGTATTGTTACTTTACTCTTTACTCAAATGTAATCTGATTACATAACACAAGTTACTTTTATCGTGTTACCCCAACACTGGTTGTGAGCACAAGTTACTATAAAATAAAATCTTGGAAAGATATACAGATTTTAGTTTGAGGAACAAGTAGAATTGTATATTCTGCTTTGTTTTCTTAGTTATGTCCATTTGAAATAGTACACACTTATTTTCTGTACTATATTATACAGTCTCTACACATTTTCTGCACATTTTGAACAAATCGGTTTCAGATAACCCTGCCCTAAACAGAACTTAGAAACAATGCAAACACTGTTTGATTGCGTCACATGACAGTCAAACAGTTCTGGCTTATTTTCTAAGTGGGCAGTTCTTGGCCAGAATAAGCTGCAGTATGTCCCTTTGATCTGGCTATGTGAGACATACAAGTCGCATGTACAAGTCACTTGTACATGCAAATCCCTCCACACTCCAACTCAACACATGTGAATGTGTGATCCATCTAGCCTCACACACAGCTATGACATGTCCATGACCTGAATATTGCATTTGTTTCACACTCAGCTTGCCCACCTCTAGATTTTTGCACACTGATGCTAACTGTGCCTTTCCCCTAATGCCTCCTTTCTCATGCAGTATTTAAGCACAGTTCCTCTGCGTCTGTATTGCAGACCTTTTCCGACAGGTGTGTGGTCCAGGTGGACTGACAGATCAGAAACATCTCAGTTTGCTGCTGCATGAAGCCATTCAGATCCCTCGACAGCTGGGGGAGGTGGCCGCATTCGGAGGTAGCAACGTCGAGCCCAGCGTCCGCAGCTGCTTTCGGATGGTAAGACTGTTTCATCAAAGCACATGCTCTCTCTTTCTGTCTCCTTTTCTCTGATATGCTGTCTGTTCTGATGATGAAAGGGTATCCTTCTACCTTTTTGGTCTCCGTGATGAGCAAATATTTTTAAATACTTGTACCATAGGCACACTTTCTCATTTTCCTTCTTTATTGCCTGTAACATTTCTCTTACTGTGTCTCCCTCTCTCTGTTAACTGGGCTTTTTCTGTGCCTCTTCTGGCTTTTGGGCTGCAGCAGTAAAGAGCTATTCTGTGACTTTATTCCACTGGGTTTTAGCAAGTCTTTGGCCAGAAATATCGGGTCTGTTCCAAAACTTGAACACTAGGGGTGTGTACTAGGGATGTGCATCTCAATAACTGAGGCAGATGCGATACGCATCTCGGTGCATAGCCTACGATACAGCAGCTTCCGATACGATAAGATTCACCAATATTACGATGCAGTGCGATCTGATTTCGATTAGATTCAATACAATGCGATTCAATGCAATAAGATGCAATGGGGAAAAATATGATGCTATGCAATTCAATATGGTAGGATACAATATGCTAATTTTTTGAGATGTATGCCAAAAACTTTTTGAGATTTTCATGAGCTGTATGCCAAAATCATCAGTATTAAAACAATAAAAGACCTGAAATATTTCAGTTGGTGTGCAATGAATCTAAAATATATGAAAGTTTAATTTTTATCATTACATTATGGAAAATAATGAACTTTATCACAATATGCTAATTTTTTGAGAAGGACCTGTATGGTCACAAATTATTGGTCACTTTCCAAATAATAAAAGTATAGCGCATCTACTAATAATTATATATAAATAAATCGTTTTTATGTTAGAAACTATGCATCGCGATACAAATGCCCATTTGTATCCGATGCACACTTTTTTAAATCGATGCATCGAATCGTTAACTTTTATGCTGATGCACTGATCAGTGAATCTTACCATCCCTACTGTTTACTGTTATTTATCGATGTTTTCAGTATTTAATGGATTATAAGTACATTTTAAAATTGAAATTTTCTCTGCAATGATAGTAATTAAAAGAAGTCTTAATGGAGATATTTTACATTTAATGCCAGCTGTAGTGCCCCTTGTGGCAATGCAGAGAAGTGCATTCTTAGGTATATCAAAATTCAATGCAGAATGAATTTGAGATCAAATAGCTAGAAGGGTTCACCATTACATACTCGCCTTAAGCCTTGTTCACTCTGACTGATTAAATAGCTGGAGGAAGCAGAGTCTTGTTTGGTTGATTGCTACTAGGCATTTCTTGATTGCTAGTAGGCTAGTAGGCATTTCTAATCATTTCTATCAGGTGATGTATGATTGGTAGTGGCAGCATCACATCACTGCTCATTAGCATAAAGTTGAGCTCCCCAATGGTCACTTATGTTGCTGAAAATTTATTGAAAATTAGTAACTTGCATTCACTTTGTCACTGCAAATCACTGTCAGTGATAATGCACCATTTCACAATATGCAAGGAGAAAGAAGAATTCCCATCTCTCATTATTCTTTAGAGGCTTCTGAAAATGCTACCGCATCTCTCTGCATCTTAAACTCCTGGCATTTAATTCTACTGATGTACTAATTATAAAATTGGTGTAGGGTACAGGTTTCTTGTAGAATGGCCTTAAACCTTTATTTTGGGGTTTGCCAGTCCTTAATTAAATCCTGTTTCATTCAGTAGTATGTGTGCGATTTCAGGCACACATAATTCAAATCCATATGTTTTCACATTTGTTCAATATCTGGCTTTTTATGGCTGGAAGGCTTGCCACTGTATTGCCAGTCAGTACCTTCCAATTATGCAATTTATCACTGGCTACATTGATCTCGTCAAGGCCATAGAATAATGCAGCTCTTCTGGGTTGTGCAAGTATGATGCTTGAGCATGTGTGTACATCAAAAGACTGGTGATTTGGCTTTGATGTGGACTGTTTGTAATATTCTCTTTTGGTATTTCAGTGATGCTTGTGGTCCAACTCCACACTGCAGACTTTGGTCTCAGACCCAGACTACAAACACTGTTTAAGACATATATACACACACACACACACACAGCTGAGAGAGTCAGGAGATGGAACACTCCAAGGGGCCATGCTAGAGATACTCGTGTTAATTATGAAGCTTTGCCCGAGCTGCAGAAAGTGCTCCAAGGAAATCAACCTTTTAATGCATTTCCAGAGCTTATTTAATGAGAATTTAGCACATTCCAAATTTTCGTGTCATCCTCTTTTATTTGGGTTAATTCCTGTCATCCGTTTACCCCCAAAATATAATTATTTCATAATTTATTTTAGCAGAATAAGTAAAACACCCAAAATATAATTATTTTATAATTTATTATAACAGAATAAGTAAAACACACACACACACACACACACACACACACACACACACACACACACACACACACACACACACACAGTGGTGCAGCTATCGTTATTAGGGCTCTCCATAGACATAATGATTTTTATACTGTACGAACTATAGATTCTATCCTCTAACCATACCCCTAAACCTAACCCTCACAAAAAAAACTTTCTGCATTTTTACATTTTCAATAAAACAAGTGTTTTGAATTATGGGGACACTAGAATGTCCTCATAAACCATATTTATAGGATAATGCTTTTGTAATTACCAGTTTGTAACCAAAAAAAAGTCCTCGCAATACATTTCACTCCACATCTGTAAATTATTAGTCAAATAAATTCCATATTGTTGGCAATAAAATTTTATTCTCTCATACTTTTAACATATTAATGTTAAAACATTAATTTGAAACATGAAAGCACAACATCATGAAGTTGCCAGCTAATTGTGCCAACCTAAAAAGTACATTTAAATTACATTACAGACATATCAGCTAATTGTGGATTAAATGTGGGTAACACTGTAATCAGGTTCTCCCAGACTGTTCATTATTGTGAAAAAAAATTTAATGCACATAACATGCCTATTTCCGGTCAAATCTCAGGGGGCTAACAGTCTTCCGATACTGTACCCAGCTAATGCAAAAGTGTCAAGAGTTATAGCAAACTACTATTCTTTCTAAAATAAAGTGATTTATCACAACCAATGTGATTTTATTTGGTAAAAGTATAAAAATGATCTCCATTACGGAGCTCCAAAGAGTAAATACATAGGTTTTGAAGCTCGCAGAACAGCTGAACACTGCTATAATGCTGTGTAAGGCTTCCACTGTGTGCAAATTATTTACATCCAGCAATTGTACAGTGATTTACAAGTGATAAATACAGTAACACATGCAATTTGAGAGCACAAACAATCACCAGAAGACAATGTGACACAGTTGCTCTGTTGCTCAGCTGAGGTTTTTGCGCAATCCACAGGGCAACGAAACATCATTGAGAAAACTGCACAGTACCGTTTTTTTGTTATTTTATTTTTTATTTATTTTATTTTTTACCCCTAGTCAAAGCATGAGATTACACATGAGTAAAGCACTACTGAGAGAGGAAAAAAATTACAGTTGAGGATTAATTGGTTTTTATTCATAAAAAAAAATAGATTGTTAATTGTTGATCATGACACCTAATACATTACTGCTATATTTATTGTGTCAAATTACTGCGTCATTAAATGTCTATCTTTTATTTTTTTGCTAATAACAGAATGTTCACTTCAAAAGCATTCGTCCATCATCAGTGTTCTCTTCAGTTCAGCAGATCCCTGCACATGCACATGACAAATCTCTCAAAACTGGACACAATTTTTATTAATGTACATTTTACTGATTATAAAAATTGTATTATACTGTACAAATACAATACAATAAACTAATATTGACCACTTTTAGACTAATTGTTTGGTTAAAGTCACTATGTTAAGAAATATATGATCGTTCACTGGAATACAGTCGGACACTGGGAGCTTGCTAAGCCTGTGCTGGTCTATGAATGTGAATATTCACCCTCATTGTGATCGAAATATCTTAAAATACACATTGTTAAACCATTCTTCTTTTTACTGGATGGAGCATCAGCTCCGTGTCTCAATGTGCGATGGATAATGTCATCCGCTAGAAACTTAAGTAAATAACGCGTGTGAATTTTCCCCCCGAGCAGCATTTATCAGTGTAGGAAGAAATTGTTTTCATCACTGCGTCGGAAGTATGCACTTTGAGGCAAAACGCGGAAGTGACCATGCATAGTCCATTATTTATGCATTACTTGTTACAATAAGAATAAGGCCTGTTCTGTGCAGTGAAGTATGTCAATCATTCAGTTTTTATTGTGACATCTTGTCATTTTCCAAGTCAGGGAATAATATAATGTAATAGCTAAATTAACTGTTACCTTTATAAAGTTATACACCTAGCAAGGAGTTCCTCTGTGGGTCCTAGTGCTTTATAAACCTGTCTGTTTTGGATGACTAATAGCATACTTGCCACCAGTATGATTTTTTTCTCTCTTCTAGGGACCTATTTTGACAGCACTTTTTTGTTGATTTTGTTTTGACGGTTTTGTCATGTATATTACAAGTGTTTTGCCAGAATTTCATGCTGGGTGGAAATGTTTCTTGTGACAAATAAATGAAAGCTATAAACACATTTGTTTTATATAGCAAACAAATATTATACTATGTCGTAGAACTGTGATCTGCAGTGATAGCTTTTTGTTGGGATAATATTCTGGTTCGACCCACATGCCCCGAAGTATATTTCCATTTGGCCCAATTGAAAAGCCTATTTCTTCGTTGATTGTATTCCGTTTCTTTGAAATGCATCTTCTGTGCTGTGCTTTACATCTAGGCCCCTGGTAAGTCAGCAATAGAGGTGTCTCACTTCCTGGAGTGGATGAGTCTAGAGCCTCAGTCAGTGGTGTGGCTTCCTGTTTTGCACCGGGTCACTGTTGCAGAGACAGCCAAGCACCAGGCACGCTGCTACATTTGTAAGCTGTGCCCTATAAAGGGCTTCAGGTGAGCTGCTGCAATGCTGAGACTTCCTGTGCAAGATGGCACAGACCTCTATCCGTGTGCTTAGCTGGTAGAATTTGTTTGGTTCTTTCAGCTGTTTTTCCTCTCATCAAGGGCATTGAGGTAACAACACTTGTAGTGGAGAACTGCAAAGGGAGTGGTTTCATTGACTGTTAATAGTATTTAGTGTTTGCAAATTAACTAGAACTGAGAAAAACTAAAGAAACTAAGAAAAAAATAAAGGTATATTCCAGGTTCCATATTTTCTTTTTACATTAAAATACACACTTTTTCAAAAGGATAGCCACAAGACATAAAGCACATGCATGTAAACATGATATTAGTGTGATAAAATCACATACAAACCTTTCATATAAGTGCTTTTATAAAATGATAAGCTTCAAATTTCTGCCTTTTTAAATCCTCGAAAAATTGGACACATTCACTTCCATTGTAAGTGCCTCACTGTAACCTCGATTTTTGCTTTTTTTAAAGAAAAGGAGGGACGATTCAAAATGAATGCCACCAGTGGTTTTGATTAAGCTTAACTTGTATTGAACCCGGAACATTCCTTTTAATGCATTAAAACTGAATGTACCTTAACATTAAAGGAAAAAAATTCTTAGAGGCAAATTAAAAATTATATTCCAAGACGTTTGTCAATGAGCTTCACACACTAAGTTTAATTTAGATGGCCCCAAAACTGACAAACAACAACTAAAAGCCACAAACCTCTTAGTTCACCCAACAATAATAGTTTACCCAATTGTAAAAATTGTAATAATTTACTCGCTCTCGTCATTCCAAACCTGTATGACTTTCTATTTTATGTGGAGCACAAAAGGAGATGTTTTATTAAAATATTGCGGGCTGACTTTTCAAGTTTCGATCATGAAATGACTTAAATTATTAGTTGTTTCTTATCCAAACCTATCGTATGTCTTCAGAAGACTTGTAATATGACTCACAAGCTGCTCAGACTACATTTATGATACTTTGGGGTCCTTTTTCAAGCTTTAAAGTCTGGCATTATCCACTGCTATTGTATTGATGATAAGATTGATTAAAGCATATTTTGTGTTCTGCTTAAAAAAAGGAAAATATTAATGTGGGTTTTGGAATGGTGTGATTGTAAGTACATTATGACATATAGTCATAGCCCTGAAATGAAGGCATGTATGTATCTACGTACATTTGAATCTAAAATGTTTCTCTGCCTCTTCATCGTTGCAGATATCGAAGTCTGAAACAGTTCAATGTGGACATCTGCCAGACATGTTTTCTCACCGGCCGGACAACCAAGGGCAAGAAACTACACTACCCCATCATGGAGTACTACACCCCGGTACATATTCTTTCTTTCTTACAGTGAATCTTTCCTTGCCAACTGGCAGCATCATGCTTGCTCAGCGGTTTCTAATTCAATCACTATTGTTCAAGGCATTACACAAAATAAATTAATTGAACTTAATTGATCTCCTGCGGTGAAATACAACACACAGCCATTTTCTTAATGGTTTTACCATGTTCCAGCCTGAGTTTTATAGGAGGGGTCTTTATAATGCACCGGCTATCTGTAGCTGTCCAAAAGATGATATATTGAGATGGGCCGAAGACAAACGTTCTGAGGAGGGACTGATGTATTGCACTGTGTGTCTGAGGAACATTACAAAGGGGATGTGTTGCATCTCAATTGTTCATGTACTTTCATTTTTTCTCCACTGGCGCTCTCTCTCTCTCTCTCTCTAACTGTACTGTCTGAATCCTTCCAGACAACCTCAGGCGAGAAGATGCGGGACTTTGCTAAGACATTGAAGAACAAGTTTCGCTCAAAGCAGTATTTCAGTAAACACCCACAGAGGGGCTACCTGCCCGTCCAATCAGTGCTGGAGGTAGAGAGCTCTGAGACGTGAGTTTGACTTCCTGTCTCTGCTACTGAGAATCGGTCATCAGTGACCATGTGCTCTGTTTGAAATTTTATGAATCAGAACTAGGGAATAGAATGCAATTTTTTTGTGACAGTGGGGAGGGAGGGATTCTCAACATGACCAGTATTGAGGAAACTGCTTTAAAATGCGTGTAGCTTGAAGGTTGGAACAAATTCAGAGCTGCTAAACTACAGTCAAGCTTTCCTTTTGAAAAAGTAGATACACTACAACAACTATCTAACAAAAGATAACTTAAAGATAATTGAGGGGACTGAATTTTTTTTAGATAACCAATTATATTGTTATTGCCAACTACCTTATCTGCAGTGCTGGGTAGATTACTTCTGAATTGTAATCTGGTACTGATTAAAAATTACATGACTAAAAATGTTGCCAAAGTAATTTATAGGATTTCATTTGTATGGTAATATAATCTGATTGCATTTGGATTACTTCTGACCTAATTCTTGTTTATTGGATGTCACATGCATTTAAGTAAGGTAAGCTTGCGCCATTTTGACATAGACCCCTTTTCCATCTGGTATTAAGATGTGTCTTGGGTGATCCGATCACATGTGGTCAGGTTAGACACTTTACCGTTTACACCTTGTCATTAAATGCGTCTCCTGTGACCATTGTGTTCGGATTTCAAGAGGAGGTTCTCTGTTTCATCACGACATCAATCAAAATGCTACTGTGTTACTGCATGATATTAATGTGCTACAAATTCTGAAAAGACAAATAAGATAAAGATAAAGAAATTTAATCTAATTACAAATGCTCCTTTTTAAACAAGAATTATCCATTATTTTAGTGGAGTACCTGTATTAAAGGAGCTTCAGATGTGTGTGCTTGTCATCTGTGTTGATATCAAGCATGCTAATGAAGATCTATGAAGTTCTCAAATTTTCCGATCAGATGGTTATTTTCTTTTAAAGACGCTTGTAACAAGAGCCGTTGCAAAGACTTCTGGGCCCGACTGTATGGCTCTGTCCCAAATGGCACACTTGACGTGGACTTGCAGTCTTGAAGTGTTCATTTGCGCATTCCCGCAAAGTCCACAAGATGGTAGGGGGTTCCATTTGACATTTAACGCTCTGAGGGTTGCTCCCGAATGTCCCCTTTGCACAGTGCGGGCTCCACAGCAGACTACAGATTTGGTTTCCCTGAGAAAGTTTTACGACCATAAAAGTATCCTGACAGAAAACCTTTGTTCCCCTTCTGTCGCTCTCTCCACGTTGTGTCAGAGAAGCGACACTAGGGGTCTCTCTTGAGCGCCGATATTCACCTCTGATCAATGAAAAAAGGCCAATGAGAGTTGGCAGCCAGTATTTGCATGTCCCGCCCCCGGACATAAGGGTATTTAAATACGGGAGTTCATTCAGAAAATTTCTTCGGAGCCGATGGTCGTGTCTGCAATTGCTGCGTGTTACACACCAAGTTCCTGTCATTCCTCTGCTGCATGTTGTTGGACTCTACAGCGCACAACAGTGGCTTTCTCCTGTTTGCATGGCTGTGCATTTATATTTATATTTATATTTATGCATTTGGCAGACGCTTTTATCCAAAGCAACTTACAGTGCAATTATTACAGGGACAATCCCCCCGGAACAACCTGGAGTTAAGTGCCTTGCTCAAGGACACAATGGTGGTGGACGTGGGGTTAGAACCTGTGACCTTCTGATTAACAGGCCTGTGCTTTAGCCACTACGCCACCACCACTCACAAACGCTCAGGGGCATTTCCTGCCCCTGAGCGCTTCGACAGTGCAGATTATAAAGAACTCTCACGAGTTCCTTTCATAAAAGAGTGATTTTGTTTAAAAGAGTAATTTCCTCTAAAAGAGCAAAACACAGCAGCGTTGAACGTCCGTGTGTCTCGTGTGTCTGGGTAGCGATCACACCGAGGCTGCGTTTGTGGATGGTTCATGTTCTCACTGCGAGAACATGACCATGACAACGTTGCGGTCACGGCTTGCTTACAACCGTAAGCAAGCCACTCCAGCCGCCCCCCACGGCAGTCCTTCTTCCCACGGGATTGAGGACAATGCGGCTGGCGATGGAGGCGATTCGGGGATGGTAGCGGGTGCAGCTCCGCCGTGTACACCCCCTCGGACCACCCGCGCCCCGACACGCTCGTTGACTCCCATCCCCGCTCGAGGTGGCGGCAACTCACCTTACAGCCAGTCTGCCTACCCTCTTTCGATGGAATCAGACGAGTTCGCCGCGGCATCGGAGGGCGTGGTCTCTGATGCTGAGGACTCCTCTGGGCTGCCGCCTTTGGGGCTGCATGCCCAGGAAGAGGCCGACGCACAGATGTCCGATATGCTTTCCCGGGCAGCCAACAGCGTGGGCTTGGACTGGAACCCTCCATCCTCCCCACAACCATCACGGCTGGATGACTGGTTCCTGGGTGCCGGGCGCCGCTCACAGCCTCGCCCCCGGTCCCGTTCTTCCCGGAGGTGCATGATGAGCATGACGTCTTCGTGGAGAGCACCCCTCTCCACTTGTCGCACCGTCACCTGCTCATCCGCCCTCGCCACCCTCGACGGCGGAATGCGCCACGGGTACACGCCGATTCCCCAGGTGGATAGGGCTGTTGCGCTCCATCTATGCCCCGGAAGCCCTACCACCTGGCGGGGCCGCCCTGTACTCCCTTCCCGGACCTGTAGAGCAACATCCTCGCTGACCGCGAAGGCCTACAGCGCCACCGGACGCGCCGCTTCCGCCCTGCATGCCATGGCTCTCCTGCAGGTCCACCAAGCCAAGGCACTGCGAAACATGCACGGGGGTGGCCCTGATCCCGACACGCTGCAGGAACTGCGTTCAGCGACCGATCTCGCCCTGAGAGCGACGAAGGTCACAGCGCAGGCGCTCGGGCAGGCGATGGCCGCGCTGGTGGTCCAGGAACGCCAGCAATGGCTGAACTTGGTCGAGATGCGTGAAGCTGACAAGATTCGCTTTCTCAACGCCCCTGTCTCCCAGTTTGGCCTCTTCGGTGACACCGTCGAGGACTTAGCCCAGCAGTTCTCCATGGTGAAGAAGCAGACGGAGGCCATTTCCCACATCATGTCTCACCCCGCGCACAGAGACCAGGTGCTCAAGCACCTCAGCCGTTTGGGGTTTCAGGTCAACTGGGAGAAGAGAAGCTCACCCCGGTCCCGGTTTGGAGTTAGACTCAGTCTCAATGACAGCACGTCTCTCCAACGAGCGTGCTCAGTCAGTGCTGAAATGCCTCGCTTCCTTCAAGCCAGGCGCCGTGGTCCCTCTAAAACGTTTCCAACAGCTCCTGGGGCATATGGCATCCTCTGCGGCGGCCGCGCCGCTGGGGTTGATGCATATGAGACCACTTCAGCACTGGCTCCAGACTCGAGTTCCGAGACTAGCATGTCGCCGCGGCACGAACAACGTGAAAGTTACCAGTGCCTGCTGCCAAGCCTTCAAACCCTGGACAGACCTCTGCTTTCTAAGGGCAGGAGTACCCTTGCAGCAGGTGTCCCGACGCGTTCTGGTTACGACCGACACCTCCAAACTGGGTTGGGGCACCGTGTGCAACGGGCGCGCAGCCTCAGGCCGGTGGAACCGAGGCCCGCTGCGCTGGCACATCAACTGCCTAGAGCTGCTGGCTGTTTTTCTTGCCCTGAAGAGGTTTCTCCTGTTAATTCGGGGCAAGCACGTCCTAGTCAAGACAGACAGCACCACAGAGGTAGCCTACATAAACCACCAAGGCGGAGTACGCTCCCTCCACATGTCACAGCTCGCCCGTCATCTCCTTCTTTGGAGCCAGCAGCGACTCAAGTCACTGCGCGCCACTCACATCCCCGGCAACCTCAATGCGGTAGCGGACACGCTGTCAAGACAGAGCTTGCCCGGCGGAGAGTGGAGGCTCCACCCCCAGTCGGTTCAGCTGATTTGGGACAGGTTCGGCAAGGCCCAGGTAGACCTGTTTGCCTCCCAGGAAACCTCCCACTGCCCGCTCTGGTATGCCCTGACAGAGGCTCCCCTCGGGGCAGATGCTCTGGTGCACAGCTGGCCCACGGGGCTGCGCAAGTACGCTTTTCCCCCAGTGAGCCTTCTTACACAGGTGATATGCAAGGTCAGGGAGGACGAGGAGCAAGTCACTCTGGTGGCGCCCTACTGGCCCACCCGGACTTGGTTCACGGATCTCACGCTCCTCACGACAGCCCCTCCCTGGTGAATTCCCCTGAGGAAGGATCTTCTTTCTCAGGGACGGGGCACGCTCTGGCACCCGCACCCAGACCTCTGGAACCTCCACATCTGGCCCCTGGACGGGACGCAGGAGATCTAGCCGGCCTACCACCGACCGTCATAGATACTTTCAACCAAGCCAGAGCCCCTTCGACCAGGCATCTTTATGCCCTAAAGTGGCATCTGTTCGCAGACTGGTGTTCTTCCCGAGTCGAAGACCCACAGAAGTGTGCGGTTAGGTCAGTGCTTGTGTTTCTACAGGAGAGGCTGGAGAGGAGGCTGTCCCCCTCCACCCTCAAGGTGTATGTCGCGGCTCACCACGACACAGTAGACAGCAAGTCTCTTGGTAAGCACGACTTAATTGTCAGGTTCCTAAAAGGTGCCCGGAGGCTGACTCCCTCCCGGCCTAACCTGTTCCCCTCCTGGGATCTCTCGGTTGTCCTCACGGGCCTCCAGAGACCCCCCTTCGAGCCGCTAGATTCAGCTGGACTCAGGGCCCTCTCTCTCAAGACCGCCCTGCTGATCGCGCTCGCCTCCATCAAGAGGGTCGGGGACCTGCAAGCGTTCTCTGTTAGCGACACTTGCCTGGAGTTCGGTCCGGCAGGCACGTTCGTGACTGTGACCGGGCTATGTGCCCAAGGTTCCTACCACACCCTTCAGGGATCAGGTAGTGAACCTGCAAGCGCTGCCCCGGGAGGAGGCAGACCCAGCCCTTCCATTGCTGTGTCCAGTATGTGCTTTACGTATCTATCTGGACCGCACACAGAGCACTAGACGCTCTGAGCAGCTCTTTGTCTGCTTCGGGGGACAGCGGAAAGGGAACGCTGTCTCCAAACAGAGACTTGCCCACTGGGTTGTCAATGCCATTTCATTGGCTTATCACAGCCTCGGTCGCGGTGCCACGGGGTTGGGTCTACCACCGCACCAACTTTTCCACTTAGGTCCTAAGTTAGGCCATGTATTTGCCACTAAAACTTTGCCTCCCCTGCCGGGTAGGTGTGGCCTCCGCAGGGTCTTCTCCGCCCTGAAAGAAGGGCTAAGACCCCCTTCCCTCAATGCATGTAAGGGCCCCGGCCGTAGTTGCTCTATGCGAGAAACATAGAGAGAAAAGAGGCCCAGCCAGGCTGGCTTGAATGGGGCATTGGGGAAGGGTACGTGCAGCCTGATACAGTTGGTCGTCCTGCACGTAAGAATACCTGCTCGCTCCTGTATCAGCAGTTCACGTACACGGCTCAGCGCATGGCACTTTTTAAGTGGACCCCTAGTGTCGCTTCTCTGACACAACGTGGAGAGAGCGACAGAAGGGGAACGTCTAGGTTACGTATGTACCTCTGCTCCCTGATGGAGGGAACGAGACGTTGTGTCTCCCCTGCCACGTCGCTGAGCCGAGCCACTGTTGTGGCCGGACCATTTCCGGGTCCTCAGAAAAATCCTGAATAAACTCCCGTATTTGCGGCGCTTAAATACCCGTATGTCCGGTGGCGAGACATGCAAATACTGGCTGCCAACTCTCATTGGCCTTTTTTCATAGATCAGAGGTGAATATCAGCACTCAAGAGAGACCCCTAGTGTCGCTTCTCTGACACAACGTCTCGTTCCCTCCATCAGGGAACGGAGGTTACATACGTAACCTAGACATTTTCATTGTTTTAAAGAGGATTTTAGAATTATTGTGAGTCTCTAAAACATTAAGACACAAGGGGTGTATGTTCCTGTACATGCTTATACTGCAGGGCTTGGCAACCTTTTTGACTTTTTGAGTGCCATTTTTTTTTATTTTCCTGGTCAATGTCTGTGCCTCATTTTTCAGATGTAATCGGTTATTTTTCATTACAAATTATATTAACAGTATAACAGTTTGAATGAAAAATTTGTGCAAAACCCGGATGATTATTATAGAATCATGATCCTGCATGTGAATTTTCACAGAGCATCTTAAGTGCTTTAATGAAAGAAAACCTGTCCTTTTGTACAAAATGAGTCACAGTAAATGTCACAAATTTGATTACTGATCATGAAATTGTGTGGAATCTTAAATATTTCTTAAATGATGTCATTGTAATCATGTAATCACTAGCACGCAAGCAACAGCAAGAGAGGAGCAGGCTATTTTATTTATGTCAGGTATTTATTTATATTACAGGTTTGCACCTGACCTTCATTCCAATCTACATCTTGATGTGATCCTTCCTCATGATCACGCAGCATGTTTTCATCAGCTGAATGGGAGACTAAACACTAATAAAGTATGACGAGACTCACACTGCATGTGTTATCCATTCACGCATCACAAGCTGATCAACTTTTTAGTCCATTTTGGTGAATCGCTCCTGCAAAATCCTAAAACTTTATTCACAGGTTTTATTTATTTTGAATGGACTCTGATTTAATGTAATTTTGACAGTGGAAATGGATTAATGTTAGTGTACCTGTATGCTGGGTTGGAAATCTCAAGGATTAAAAGTGGTGTTTTCCTTTTTACATGATGTGTTGTTGTGACAGTAAAAAATTAAAAAAAAGAAAGGTAGAATGTAGGCTGTCATCCACACAGCCTGACCGAAGGGATGCGGGCACGTTTACTCACGCAGATTAACAGAAAGTGAAGCGCTGCCGGCTCGTGATGTGTGAATGCTTGCACCCGCTGCACAGGTCTGTTGGGTATACTGCAATCTCGTCACATTTTAACTTTTTGTTTAGCCTCCCATTCAGCTGATGACAATATGCTGCGTGACCATGAGGAAGGATTAGATGTAGATGTAGATTGGAATGTAAGTGTAGCATTTCATATGAATAAAATAATTTACTCCTCATGTTGCTAACGTGCCAGTGATTACCTCTCCACGAGCCAATGCTGGCACGCGTGCCATAGGTTGCCGACCCCTGTTATACTGTATTTAATAATATTGCAACATTCAAACCAATGAGATATATATATACATACCTGCAGAAGTGTGGCTGTGTGTATTTTGTAAGAATTTTTGCGATCTGTGGCGGTGTGAGATGTACAGTATGTCCATTCTATATATTTGATTGTTTTAAGCACCTGACTGTAACCATCCATACACTGGCGGCCAAACGTTTGCAATAATGTACAGATTTTGCTGTTTTGGAAGGGACTTTTATTCACCAAATTGGCATTCAACTGATCACAAAGTATAGTCAGGACATTACTGATGTAAAAAAAACAGCACCATCACTATTTGAAAAAAGTCATTTTTGATAAAAATCTAGACAGGTCCCATTTACAGCAGCCATCACTCCAACACCTTATCCTTGAGTAATCATGCTAAATTGATAATTTGGCACTAGAAAATCACTTCCATTCTATCAAACACAGCTGAAAGCTATTTGCTTTGTTAAATTAAGCTTAACATTGCCTTTGTGTTTGTTTTGAGTTGCCACAGTATGCGATAGACTGGCATGTCAGTCAAAAATGTCAAAAAAGAAACTCGTCATTCAATCATTGTTTTGAGAAATGAAGGCTAGAAAATACTTGAAATTACCAAAAACTGAAGATTTCGAATAAATATGTATACTACAGTCTTCAAAAACAAAGGATAACTGGTTCTAACAAGAACAAAAAGAGATGTGGAGGGCCAGATGTACAACTAAACAAGTACATCAGAGTCTCTAGTTTGAGAAATAGACGCCTCAAATGTTCTCAGCTGACAGCTTCATTCCTCATTGTATCGCTCAACACCAGTTTCATGTACAACATTAAAGAGAAGACTCAGGGGTGCAGGCCTTTTTTTGTTTTTCTGTTTCAAAAGTGGCAAAGAAAAAGCCACTTTTGAAACAGAAAAACAAACAAAAAAAAAAGGTTAGAGTGGACAAAGAAACAGACATTGGACAACAGATAATTGGAAAAGAGTGTTATGGATCTTAACCCCATTGAGCTTTTGTGGGATCAGCTAGACTTTAAGGTGCGTGAGAAGTGCCCGACAAGACAGACACATCTATGCCAAGTGCTGCAGGAGGTGTGGGGGTGAAATGTCACCTGAGGATCTGGACAAACTGGCAGCTAGAATGTCATGGATCTGCAAATTCAAATTGTAATAGTAATTTTTCATGTTATTAATGCCCTGACTATACATTGTGATCAGTTGAATGCCACTTTGGTGAATAAAAGTACCTATTTCTTTCCATAAGAGCAAAGTCTGTACATTATTCCAAACTTTTGGCTGCTACTGTATGTCTGAATCCTGTTTATTTGTTCTCTAAACATTTAAAGGCTTTGTTGTTGTTAAACTGTATGATAAATAAATAAAAAAATAAATACACA